>NC_054479.1:122790054-123116748 GCF_017639515.1 Carcharodon carcharias | reverse complement strand
CCACACGCACACACACTCCCCCCGCCACACGCACACACACTCCCCCCGCCACACGCACACACACTCCCCCCGCCACACGCACACACACTCCCCCCGCCACACGCACACACACTCCCCCCGCCACACACACACACACACTCCCCCCCCGCCGCACACACACACAATCCCCCCCGCCGCACACACACTCGCCCCCGCCACACACACACACACACACTCCCCCCGCCACACACACACACACACTCGCCCCCGCCACACACACACACACACTCGCCCCCGCCACACACACACACACACTCGCCCCCGCCACACACACACACACACTCGCCCCCGCCACACACACACACACAATCGCCCCCGCCACACACACACACACAATCGCCCCCCCCACACACACACACACAATCGCCCCCGCCCCACACACAGACACACAATCGCCCCCCCCACACACACACACACACTCGCCCCCCCCACACACACACACACACTCGCCCCCCCCCACACACACACACACAATCGCCCCCGCCACACACACACACACACTCGCCCCCGCCACACACACACACACACTCGCCCCCGCCACACACACACACACACTCGCCCCCGCCACACACACACACACACTCGCCCCCGCCACACACACACACACACTCGCCCCCGCCACACACACACACACACTCGCCCCCGCCACACACACACACACACTCGCCCCCGCCACACACACACACACACTCGCCCCCGCCACACACACACACACACTCGCCCCCGCCACACACACACACACACTCGCCCCCGCCACACACACACACACACTCTCCCCCGCCACACACACACACACACTCGCCCCCGCCACACACACACACACACTCGCCCCCGCCACACACACACACACACACTCGCCCCCGCCACACACACACACACACTCGCCCCCGCCACACACACACACACGCTCCCCCCGCCACACACACACACACGCTCGCCCCCGCCACACACACACACACGCTCGCCCCGCCACACACACACACACGCTCGCCCCGCCACACACACACACTCGCCCCCGCACACACACACACACACTCGCCCCCGCCACACACACACACACACTCCCCCCCGCCACACACACACACACACTCGCCCCCGCCACACACACACACACAATCGCCCCCGCCACACACACACACACACTCGCCCCCCACACACACACACACACTCGCCCCCGCACACACACACACACACACTCGCCCCCCACACACACACACAATCGCCCCCCACACACACACACACACACTCGCCCCCACACACACACACACACACTCGCCCCCGCCACACACACACACACACTCGCCCCCGCCACACACACACACACACTCGCCCCCGCCACACACACACACACACACTCGCCCCCGCCACACACACACACACACACTCGCCCCCGCCACACACACACACACACACTCGCCCCCCGCCACACACACACACACTCGCCCCCGCCACACACACACACACACACTCGCCCCCGCCACACACACACACACGCTCGCCCCGCCACACACACACACACGCTCGCCCCCGCCACACACACACACACACTCGCCCCCGCCACACACACACACACACTCGCCCCCGCCACACACACACACACACTCGCCCCCGCCACACACACACACACACTCGCCCCCGCCACACACACACACACTCGCCCCCGCCACACACACACACACACTCGCCCCCGCCACACACACACACACACTCCCACCCGCCACACACACACACACACTCCCCCCCGCCACACACACACACACACTCCCCCCCGCCACACACACACACACTCCCCGCCGCCACACACACACACACACACACTCGCCCCCGCCACACACACACACACACTCGCCCCCGCCACACACACACACACGCTCGCCCCCGCCGCACACACACACACACTCGCCCCCGCCACACACACACACACACACACGCTCCCCCCGCCACACCCCCCGCCACACACACACACACACACACACACACACACGCTCCCCCCGCCACACCCCCCGCCACACACACACACGCACCCCCCGCCGCACACGCACACGCCCCCCCCGCCGCACACGCACACGCCCCCCCCGCCGCACACGCACACGCCCCCCCCGCCGCACACGCACACGCCCCCCCCCGCCGCACACGCACACGCCCCCCCCGCCGCACACGCACACGCCCCCCCCGCCGCACACGCACACGCCCCCCCCGCCGCACACGCACACGCTCCCCCCGCCGCACACGCACACGCTCCCGCCGCACACGCACACGCTCCCCCCCGCCGCACACGCACACGCTCCCCCCGCCGCACACGCACACGCTCCCCCCCGCCGCACACGCACACGCTCCCCCCCGCCGCACACGCACACGCTCCCCCCCCGCCGCACACACTCCCCCCCGCCGCACACACTCCCCCCGCCGCACACACTCCCCCCCGCCGCACACACTCCCCCCCGCCGCACACACTCCCCCCCGCCGCACACACTCCCCCCCGCCGCACACACTCCCCCCCGCCGCACACACTCCCCCCCGCCGCACACACTCCCCCCCGCCGCACACACTCCCCCCCGCCGCACACACTCCCCCCCGCCGCACACACTCCCCCCCGCCGCACACACTCCCCCCCGCCGCACACACTCCCCCCCGCCGCACACACTCCCCCCCCGCCGCACACACTCCCCCCCGCCGCACACACTCCCCCCCGCCGCACGCACACTCCCCCGCCGCACGCACACTCCCCCGCCACACACACACACGCACACTCCCCCCGCCACACACACACACGCACACTCCCCCCGCCACACACACACACAGACACTTACCCTCCCCCGCCACACACACACACACACACACTTACCCCCCCGCCACACACACACACACACACACACACTTCCCCCCCCCCCCCCGGCCACACAGACACAAACAAACACACACACTCCCCCCCGCACCAACCCCGCCACCCAACCCACCCTCCACCGACACACACACACACACTCACTCTGCCCCACAACCCACACACCCACCCCACACCCACTCCGGATGTTCACATTGTGCTGTTTCCCCCGGAATTTCCGCCGCTATTCTGTCTTAGAGCCCGGGCGGAAAGTCCGCCGCACTTTCTTTGATGGGATGTGTTCGGTGTCAGTGGGAAGGGCGGGATTTTCCAGCGGGCCCCCAGCTTGACGGGGCCGGAGCTGTCATTATTTTGAGCCTACACAAAAACTGCCCGGGAAAAACTCAGCAGGTCCGACAGCGTCTGCGGGGGAGAAAGACAGGAGATAACATTTCGAGTCCCTGCGACTTTCCTTAAACGTTATCGCCTGTCTTTCTCCCCCGCAGACGCTGTTGGACCTGCTGAGTTTTTCCCGGGCAGTTTTTGTCTCTGTTTCAGATTCCCAGCATCCGCACTATTTCGTGTTTCTCTCCCTGAGCCTGATTGGATCATTTTTCGCCCAAGAGGCGTGGTCCAACAGTGAGTTTCTCCTGCTCTGCCCATGACCAAAGGCTGACAGGAGTATGAGGATGTGTCGGGGGTATCACAGCCAGCACAGTCTCTGCAGTGCCGGTCACCAGGATTAGTCGCATTCTGTTTTGGGCGGGGAGGGAGGCGAGCGCTTCCTCGCGGCTCTGAGCTTTCGTTCCAAACGTGAAAGGGAACGGGCACCAGAAACCTGGGATAAGCTGTGTCATACAGACCTGTCTGTCCACGCAAGAGGTATTTGGGGCCTGGACTGTTGTACATCGCGGCGATGGCCATTTTCGGCCGGTGAGGTCTCCATGTTCCAACCCAAGGATCAGTCGGCATTGTAGATGAACAGATTTATCTGGCGGGAGGGGAGGGGAGGGGAGGGGGGGTGGAATTTGAAAACAGGGCACAATGATTAGAATTGAAATGATCATGGGATGTTTAGTGATGAGTAACAATGACGGAGTTGGAAAATCCCTGTTCTGAAATGCTGGCCCCAGTAATGGAAAAGCTGAACTACTTGGGAATGGTCAGGAAGAGAGAATGAGGCAGCCATTAACTGAGTCAACAATTGAGCAAACTACCGTTCGACCAATCCCAACTAACCGCAAATATTCATAGGGGTAATGAGACTAATATTGGGCGAGTCCATTTGAGCAGAGCTTAGACTCACCGAGTTGGAGAGAGGCTTGGGTTCATTTGACGCCTTAGCCTAAATAATGGCCACTGACAAGATGTTGGACAATGATGAGGGTATGACATTCAGCCCCGACACTGTCTTCATCCCCACCTCCACACACTTGTGTGCTCTTGTGCAGTGGGGTCAGGGTCAGGGCCCGTGGGGGGGGGTCAATTTGTCTCTTTCTATAATTGGCACCAACTGTAGTGAGATCAACCCAGTCATCACAAATCAGAGATTTGCGACAGGGCTCCTTCACCATTGGGGCTTTACAGAAACCTCACAAGCCAGGGTAAGGTTTGAAGTGGAGAACATGCTTATTATTCGAAGGCACTTCACTGGCTGGCACTCTGCCAATTTGGAGACAGCGGACCATTTCACAAGCTCTTTAAACCCACATTTTTCCAATTCCCGCTCACTTTTTTTTTAATCGATCCAGGATTTAAATACGGAACACAGCTGCAGAGATTAGCGAGAATGGGGTTGCAAGGAGTGTTGAGTGAGCGCGTCTCCTGTCTCCGACTCCCAGACGGATCAATGATCCTCACCACGTGAAAACGCCATTGTCACTCCGGTTTCCCAGCAACAGCTACTTAAAGATTGATGACCAAATCTGATCAATTTCTTAGCTAACAATGCAAATATGTGAAAAGGGATGGTACAGGCTCGGCTCCTGAGTCAATGGCTAAAAGTTGCAACGTTCCCAATCCTTTATGACTCCTGGGATCTCCTTTGAACAGGAGTCATACGGACTCGAAACCTTCGCTCTGTTTCCCTCCCCACGGACGCCACCAGAGCTTGCTGAGTTTTTTTTTTCCAGCATTTTACTGGAATAAGTTTTCCAGGGACTTTGTACAGCATTGAATTGATCACTTGCCAGAAGGTCACATGAAAACCTTTTACGTTCCACTGATTGGGTGGCCTAACTCCACATTCTGTTCACTTTTTTGTTTACTGCTCTCTCGTGACCGGGAGTGTAGTCCCAGATCTTGTTTAAGTTCTCCCCTAATCAGTTTGACACAAATCAATCTGCAAATACCTCTCCCTAATTCGGTCTGATATGTAACAGGAAAATGAAAGCCTCAATCAGGTCACCTTGTTGCCTCCTCTTTAAAGAAACTATCCACATTCTGTTCACTTTTTTGTTTACTGCTCTCTCGTGACCGGGTGTGTAGTCCCAGATCTTGTTTAAGTTCTCCCCTAATCAGTTTGACACAAATCAATCTGCAAATACCTCTCCCTAATTCGGTCTGATATGTAACAGGAAAATGAAAGCCTCAATCAGGTCACCTTGTTGCCTCCTCTTTAAAGAAACTACCCCAACTTTCCTGGACCTTGTGTTGTAATGGAAGCTGAGGTTTCAGCCATTACAGGTTGTATCATGGATATTCACAAATGGGCTCATTCAGTTGGTCACCAGCCCCACATTGGAGATGATGTGCTCCAAGCTTTGTGCCAGGTTGGTGCCAGAATCCTTGATATTGACTGCATGCCTGCCGATGCACCAAGCATTTCATTGTGCATCCCCATGAGCTTTCTTCTGTAGGCTGCCCCATCAAAGTCCTTGTCTAAGTCCCTGTGCAGCAAAACTGATGCAACCTTGCCCTCCAACAAGCTGATGGCTGTGCTACTCTTGTCCCTTGACCTGGCTGCAGGTTATGCTACTGCCCACTAGGTCACCACAGGGCAATCCTGTTTCTGAACTTTCCTTTAAGGTATGCATAGTGTCAGTATGTGAGTTGGTGATGGTTGGGTGTGAGGGTGAGTGACAGTGTTTCATCTTCATTCTTACCTTACTGCGCTTCCAATTCTTTCTCGATCTCTTCCCCCCCCCCAAAAAAAAACTGGCCAAATTGCAATTCTTGGTTATCTGAAAGGAGAGAGGCACAAGGGTAGGGTTGTGACAGTGAGGGGAGGGATGGAAAACAAGATATGCATGATTACACCTTCAGCAGTTTGTCAATCAGCAGGCTTGTACTGAGCACCAAATCGAACGCGGAACGTGCTCCCTTTCATAAAGCGTTATCTGTTTTCTTTGTATTCCTGCCATTCAATTGTTATAAAAAGAAAATCATTCCACTTTCGATAGAAATATGCACATGATCTATTTACCGCAGAGATAAAAACAAAAAAACTGCGGATACTGGAAATCCAAAACAAAAACAGAATTACCTGGAAAAACTCAGCAGGTCTGGCAGCATCGGCGGAGAAGAAAAGAGTTGACGTTTCGAGTCCTCATGACCCTTCGACCGAACTTCGACAGTTCGGTCGAAGGGTCATAAGGACTCGAAACGTCAACTCTTTTCTCCGCCGATGCTGCCAGACCTGCTGAGTTTTTCCAGGTAATTATGTTTTTGTTTTGATCTATTTACCATGTATGTTACTGAGCTGAGCTATCTCGGCCACGCCTAATTATTTCTTCGAGGTAGGCATTCCTGGAAGAATTATTTTCTAATTATTTTCCTGGGGAGTATTGTGAGTACAATTTCTATTGTTTGCAGAGTAGAGAATATAACAGTGCATGACACTCTGCCAGCGAACAGTAGTAGCGTACCCTTTGCTGTTTAACTGTTAAGAATTCAAGCTGTCTCGGTTTTATGATCTTGCCTGAACTTTCGATGTGCTGCTGCATGCCTGGCGCTGTCCTGTTCTACATCATGATATAGTTCAAAAACTACATCAAAAAGAATGAACTACTTTAGACAAAAAGCTATGCAAAGCCATTGTGCTGAGAACAGCTGAACAGCGTCAATTGAACACGGGCTCCCCGGCGTTGCATTTTAATGTAAATAAACTTGTGCTATGCATTTCTCCGTACGTCGTCACCAAAGGAGATTCCTCTTGCGAGGATTAGGAATTGCTGTCTGTCGACCAGTTTCCGAAAGATGTACCATTATGCCTAAAGAATTCTAAAAGATATGTTTTGTACAAAACTGGATCTAGAAGGACCCCCTAGTAAGTTTACTGAAAACTCTGGGATCATCCGTAAAAAGATTGGCCGGGTAAAATTTCACCTTCACCAAACCAATTCATGTTTAAATCTGGTTTCTCTTTCAGAACGTTTCAGATCAGCACACGGCAAACAAAATACTCCCTGATCTGCTTCAGTGCAGCAATTCAAACTTGACTTTAGATTGAACTTTCATAGAATGATAGGCACTTCGCCAGCATTGCACAGACGCAGATTGTGGCGCTGCCCTGAGTTTATTCAGCCGTTGTAAGGGTTAAACACGCTCAATGGATATTCTAGCTATTATCCAATTTAATTTTTAATGGCAGGTGGGTATGGTCAATTACATTTTTGCTACTAGGTACATAAAGCACGTCATTTCTAGAAATTTTTCCCAACAACGAACTGCAAGGGGAATATACCAATTAATCTGATAGCACCATTAAACCTGAAGCAATAGCGTTCCGTCTGAGTCATTGCTCAATGCTCCACAGTTTAAACTGCAGTGCCCTGTGTTGAGAGTAATTTCTGGATAATCTCGGCAAATCAAACTGCCCTGCCCACCTCTCCACCACCAGACGACACATGTATAATACCATCGTGGCCCGATCAGCAGCTTGTTAGAACAGCACAGATTTGGGCTTAACCGCGCCTGTATAACACAGGGAAAATAAGTGTCTTTCTACACAGAGTAGAAGCAAGTTCGAGTGACTGCTCGATATTCTTTCGCAATCATCCATGTTCCGTTCAGTAGATTCTATGTTTATCAGATACTGAGAGTAATTGTGTTCATCCAATGCCCTGCATTTTTGTGGCCCTCTGGCGTTTGGTTTCACGTTAAATCTGCCTCTGGGTTCAGTTGTAATACATGGCGTTTGAGGATGTATTCACAGACCTTGACACTATGAGATCATTGAACTTGGTGCAGAGCATCCAGGATCTTGGGGCTGCAGTGCTGAAATCGACTGTAATGGCTCTCTAGTTCCTATGCCTTTGCAACATCTGTCTGGTGGGCCTGCTGAGCCCCGCTGGATGGAGGACACTTCACCACCTCCTGCACTGGGGGCTCCAGTGCCGCATTTGGGAACCTTGGCACACCCTCTCTCCTCTGATGCAAAATAGTTATTCTTCTTGTAGGTTAAACACTCTCTTCCCCAGTCACATTCAGCACCTGTGATGCAAGCTAACTTTAAGTGCTGTTACCCTTGCATAAACTTAGGCCCCCACTGAGGTGTGCAGCTGTTTACCAGGTGTGCAGCTGTTTAACAGTGTGCTTGGTGCTGGCTGCATGCTGCAACCATTTAAATGAGCAGGCAGCAAAAAAGTTTGCATTCTGTCTGCATTAGAAGCAATGAGTGTAAGATAATCCTGTACGGCATTCCTTGTGTCTGTTTTTGGGGCTATCCAATTTTGCCCCCTCAACGTCCCTGGGCCATGCATGGAATAATTTTTTAAAAATCAGCCAAAGTATGTTCTCCTGGTGACTTCTGACAAGGCCTTGTTGGAAAGTATGTTTCTGTGGATGTTATAAATTCTAAGCTTTTATATCAATATTGGGCAGATTGTGACATTATATCAAATTGAGGGGAGCAGCCAACTGCTGATGAATATCCAAGACTAGGAACATGGGCGAATAAGTGGTGGATGCAGTCTAATAGAAAAGAAGTACGAGGTGCTCAATTTGATGAACAGGAGTGAAGAATGGTAAATCTACCTAGAATGGAAAATGCAGAGAAGGAACAAAGGTATTAGGTGAATGGGTAATGGCTAAAGATGGTCAAATAGGATTAAAGTCATTAAGGGATTTTGGAGTTTCTATCAAAGAGATTGAACACAAAAGCAGAGCCCATGATGACTTAATCTCCTTATAAAAGAGGACATAAATAGCTCTGGAGAAAGTGCTGAGAGGTCTGAGTGAGGAGCAATCAGGGCAGCTTTTCCTCAAATGGAGAAGATTGAGTAGGCATTTGATAGACCTGATTGAAATCTCCTTTGGTAAACAGAGGAGAGGTTGGAAGGAGATTTTACCATTTAGATCATCTTCTGCTAAATATTTTCTGCTTCTGCTTTAGTTGTGTCAGCATCACAGATTAATATCTGTATCCTGCCAACATTGACATGGGTAGCGCTAGCTAAACCAAGCATGGCCTCAAGAGATCGTCATCCTGATAATGAAAACTTTTAAATTGAAATAATCTAAAGATGGGTCTCGAGAATTTCAAGTGGTGGGGCTATGACTGTTTCCTTTAACAGCTTGTTCCATTGTGGGATTGTCCTTGGGAAGAAAGATTGTTGATACACTGTCTTGGAAACAAATGGTCTTTGTAGTTTGTGTGGATGGTTACCTCATGTTTGGTCATTAATGGAGGGCACCAAGTATTTGGTTTTGTCAATTTCCAACAGTTCATTCTATATTTTATAGAACATGGTCAGTCTGTTCCTCTCCCTCCTTTTCTGCATTCCAAATCTTGGATCAAAGCAATATTTGTACTCTACCAAACAAATACTTCATTGAGATTAGTCTTTCTTTTCCACAAGGGTTGACTTCATTTCCAGACAAACACAAAGGAAATGTGCACCAACCAACTTCACGCTAATGTCCCAGGAATGATTCAGAAGAAGCGAGATAAACAGGCTTTAAACGCGGAAGAAATCCGTTACTTTGTGCAAGGAGTAACAAAGCAAACCATCCAAGACTGCCAGATAGGTAACACTTGCAGGTGGTATTTCCGCTTCATTTTTAATTGTCTTAAATCTGTGACATCTCCAGTGTGACAAGTGTGCACCTGATACCAGAACACGTCTTGTATGGATGTACTACCAAGTATAGTACTGAACCAAACAGAGCAGCCCAGTCACGTCTGAGATATATCAACCCTCAATCTGTACTGATCTCAACCAGAAAAATAGTGGAAACCACAATCAGCATTTGAACCCCTGGAGTGGGAGTGGAAAAATCAGATAGGTTCCTATTCTTAAATGGCATTCATTGGCTCCCGGAGAGAAAATAGGAGTAAGAGGAGATTTGTTAACCCCTAGATCCTGTTACATAAGAACAGGGATGGGCCATTCTGCTCCTAAAGCCTGTTCTGCTATTTAATCAGACCATGGCTGATCTGTGTCTCAACTCCATTTTTCCACTTTAGCTCCATATCGCTTGATTTGAAAGCTCCAAGGACTGCCCGAGGAGGGAAAATTCCAGATTTCCATAATCCTTTGGATGATTTTTGCTCCTCAGTGGCCTTGATCTAATGTGAAGCCAAACCGGCATTGCCTTTCACACATCCCCAGATAAGTGCTCCACTGTCAATACACCCATGATCGGGCCAATGCTCGCCACTGCAGTGATCCATGTTCGCCAGCGTCTTGATCTTATAGAGACCCCACTGCATCTTGTTGTTCCAGGCCCTGTGCCAACTAGTGATGGGCCCTCCTCCTCCTGGGTGAGCCATTACCAAGGAAGGGTTGCCTGAAGCCTGCATCTTCGACACCACAGTGAATACATTAAAGTGATACAGTTAGTGAGCATGTCCTTTACAGGTTTTCCTCCATCTCAAAGCCAGCAAGCCAGCAAGCCAGTACTAAGCCCTTCACCTGGCCTCCATCTAGACATGGCATCTCCACCCCACTCCTTCCAGGTTGAAGATAACCTGGATGACCAGACACGAATGTTCCTCCCATTCATTCATGGATTTGCATGGAGATATTGCTCTTGGCCAGGGTGATGTGAGTCATGTGCGAGTAGCCTCACTTGGACACTATTCCACTTGTCTCCACTACCCTTAAGACCCTATAGAGAGACCATTACCTTGGCAGCATTGAAAGACTAATTGCATGATCCCTTGTAAGCCAAGACCATTCACCCGGGAAGATGGAGATTTAGCGTTGTGAGTTGGCTGCCCTCCACCAGCCATGCCCCTTGGAGACACCCACCTCCCTTCATCACTGCCCCTGACTGCAGCTGATGGCAAATGGCCCAGAATGAAGAGCAGCTCCATGCCTCGCTGGGATCACTATGTTATGAACAAACCTGCTGCAATGTAGCCCTCACCATGGAGAGGAGAACACAACTGAGCATCTTGGACATCCAATTTCCTCAATTATTAGGATGTTCCTTTAGTCAGCTGAACCTGAACTCCACCTGCCCATAAAGACCCTCCTCCCACCTCGAGGGATCTGACTGACTAACTGTGTGGTCAAGGTCAGTTTGGAAAAATGGTGAGCATCACCTTTCAAACTCGCTCCATCACATTCTATCATTTCCCTTCACCCATCAACTCCACCCCCCCCCAATCCCATCACCATAGACCTACCCAGTATCACCAGTCCTCTCCCCTCTGTCACCCTTAAACCTTCCCCCATTACCCTGGACCCTATCATGATCCTACTCCACATGCCTGCCCTCCCATTAGAACTGACACCCATTATTGTTCCCATGCTCACACTGACCCTGCCTCTTCCCGTTATTCGAACCACATATCTTGTCTATATCCATGACGCACCCAATAATGCCTTCACCTACCAGACTTTCACCCTGGACCTGCGATCCTACTGCATCCCGCTCCCTCCTTTGACTGAGTGAGTGGTCCCTCCTATTACCAGTAACCTGAGTTCAGCCCCTAGGACCCTACCCTTGACACTCATTCTCTCTCCACCTTCCCCAGAGCGCCCCCCCGCCCCAGCCCTGGACACCCCCCACCCCCCCCCCACCCCCCCCCCTCCCTTTCCCCGGACACTCCATCCACCCCCCCTCCCCTTCCCCGGACACTCCATACCCCACCCCTCCCTATTCCCGGACACCCCCTCTCTGGACTCCGCCCCTTCTCCTTTCCACCCTTTGCCTGCCTCCCTTGTCTAGCCTTGGTGTAGTGTTTGCTAATGGCACTGGAGGAAAGTTACCCGAGGTCCAACGGAAGGAGAAAGCAACATTTACAGACCTCAAAGTCATGGAAGAGGTGAAGCTCACCAGGTGCAAACCACTTAGACACAGTCATGAAACTGAACATTCTACACTCTCACTGCTGGGAAGGGCATACTTAATTCTGGTGAGGTGGCCTTTTAATGAGCAGGCTTGAGGTGTTAATGAATGCAAATGGGGTTCTCGACATTGTTCGTCGGGAAACTTGATCACCTTTAACATGCCTTGAAAGTCTAGAGAGCAAAAAAATTCCCACAGTTTATCCCACCGTCGGGAAACAGATTTCTCACCTCCGGTTCACCCACCCACCACGATTCTGGCCACTGGCAGGAGTGGAAAATTCTGCCCAGAATTGCTGCTCCCTCTGTTACTGCCGGATTACCTTGTGCCACCCTCGGGTTTAGGCTGGTGTTGCTGATCTCACTGGCAGCTCATCTGTTTCACACGAGTGGTGGGTAAACCCACCGCTGCCCAGGCAGAGGGCTGAGAAGTGCATGTCTGTAGCCTGCGTTAGTCCCGGCTCGGTGATACTGAACATCAGCAGCATCACACAGTTCCGGTTGCCATGATTATAACGATCTGGTTGTATTGCCTGTGACAAGTTTCCATGATTATCTTTGTTAGGTGCCATGCTAATGGCAATTCGTCTTCAGGGAATGACACAGGAGGAGACCGTGAATCTAACCAAGGAGATGAAAGTTTCTGGTGTCACCCTGCAATGGCCAAAAGAATGGTTGGGCTTGGTAGTTGACAAGCATTCGACAGGAGGAGTCGGGGACAAGGTCAGCCTCATTCTAGCACCAGCACTGGCTGCCTGTGGGTGCAAGGTAAGGAAAGCAGAGATATGAGACATGTTGATGAAGGTTAGGATTGGGTAGCAGGGTTTTGGGTGAGTTGAAGGTTGGAGAGGATGGAAGGTAGGAAGCTAGACAGGAGGTAGACAAATTTGGAGGGAACGCAGGCATGGACGAGGGTTTTAGCAGCAGTTGGACTGAGGCAGGGGCAGTGATGGTCGATGCCACAGAAGTGTAGGCGGACTTAGTGTTCAAGCGATTATGAGGTCAGAAGCTCAATTCAGGATCAATTAACACACCAAAGTTGCAAAAGGCTTGGTTCAGCCTGAGACAGTTACCAGAGAAGGGTAGGGAGAAAAGTTTGTAATGGGAACCGAAGATTATGGCTTCAGTTTTTCCAATATCTAGCTGGAGGAAATGATGACTCATCTAGGATTAAATGTTGGACAAGTAGTGCGACAATTTAGAGATGATGGAGAGGTTGAAAAGCTGTAGAGAGGTAAAGCTGGGTGTCATCAAAGTGCATGTAGAACCTGATGTCATATATTCGGATTGTTATGATGTGACAAATGATATGTGCCAGGTGACCAACTCAACAAAGGAAACTTGGCCACACTATCAAGATGGTTTTGCAATTTGTATTTATTGTGAGAAGTTTTGTGCACTGAATTCCGAAGTAATGAGTCCACAAACACCCTTAGAGATTTTTAAAAATAAATTAAAACGTTTATTATCAAAAAAGAATTCAAACGGACACAAAAGGTTACAGTTACTTAATATTATAACAAATCCCAAAATTCCTAATTAACCTGACTCCCAACTACACACCCCCTTTAAGGTAACAGTCCAAAATAGATTTTCCATTTAAATAAGCAACCCAGCAAGGTTACTGCAGCATTCACTCGACAGTGGAATTCCAAAGGCTTTTAACACTATTTTAGTTATTGGAGCAACACTTTTTCCAGAGTAGTTAGGACTTCTTCGAAGTCTGTGTCACATGGCGTGCCTTTCAAGATTTTACATGGCCAACCCATGCTAGCCTTCTATCCTTCTTTATATACATTTCTCTCTCTCTTTAATCTGTAAAATCCCATTGTTCTACATATCTTTGGAAATTTACTTTTCCCATAATTTAAAAATATTTCATGTCATCATTATGGTCTTTCCTTTTGGGCAAAATAAACATAATAACCTTGCCCTATTTATCTTGTTAGTTGTAAACATCCTACCATCCCTTTGAAAGTCACACTATTCCCCACTTAACTACAAATGAAAATTTCATTTACACCTTACCTGCTGACTCTTTTACTATAGCTCACTCATTAGCATTTCAAATACCCTTTTTACATCTAATTCTTTTGATAATTTTAATCTTGCAGTTTATCTGACTCTAATTCAATTAAACCAGCCACACAGACAGAACCATCCATGCTCACACCCATAAACCTCCATATGTATGAAAAACATGAGAGTTTCAGGACAGGATGTAAATGAGAAATAAAATGGACAGGATAGATATCCGATGGACTCCAGAGATAACAGTTAGGGAGCAGGAAGAGAAACCGTTGTAGGTGATTCTGTGGCTATGACTGGATAAATAGGAATGTAACTAAACAAATACTGTCCCACTCATGAGGATGACAGTGGAGAGGCATTGGAGCAGGATAGTGCTAGCAACTGCATCAAAGGCTGCAGACAGCTTGAGAGAGTGAGAAGGGGCAGTTTACCAGAGTCACTTAGGACATCATGTCTGACTTTGGATGGATATTTTAGTACTGCGGCGATGTCGGAATTTTGGTACTGCGGCGAGGTCGGAATTTTAGTACTGCGGCGAGGGCGGAATTTTAGTACTGAGGCGAGGGTGGAAACCTGACTGGATGGACTCAAACATGGTGTTGCAGCAGATATGGGAATGGATTTTGGGAGGTTGGAATATTTTCAGGGACTTTGGAGATGACTCATTAGTTTGCAAGGGCAGAGGGGTCAAGGATTAAATCTTTAGAGAGGGGCAATGATGGCAGATTTGAAAGGGATGGGGACAGTACCTGAGGGGAAGTAACCACTAACAATATCAGTCATCATGGGGGCCCGGAAGGGAAGCTGGGTGGTCAGCAATTTAATGAGAATAAGATTAAGGATAAAATTTAAATGGTTAAGAGGTGATTTGATCAAAGTTTTCAAGATATTAAAGGTAAATAGAGAGAAATTATTTCTGCTGGTTGGTCAGTCTACGACTAGTGTTATGAAAATATAATAATTCTTATAATATTATTGGGAAGGTAAGTTAATAGAGGAGTTTGGATAGTTTATCTGTGTGTATGTGTGTATGAAGGATTTAATTGAATTGGAGACAGCTGGTCTGGAGGTTTTGATGCATCAAAAAAGAAGCTAGGTTTGAAATACTAAATACATAAACATGGTTGCAGTTTTAGAATGTGAGGTGTAAGGAAAATTATCATTTTTAGATAAATTAGGTTAGTTTGAATTTCATAGAGATGGTAGAATGTTACACCTAGCCAGAAAAAGCTAAGCCAAACAGTGTGTTTATTTTTCCCAAAGTTTTCTCATAAAATTAGTACTATGAAAGATTTATATTACAAGGAAAATAAAGTTGCAAAAGCATATAGGAACAATGGAATTTACATTAAAAAGGGAGAAAAATGTATAAAGGAGATGAGGCTGTGTGACAGAGGAAAGAAGACATTCTCAGATCTTACAAGTTTGAAAAGCCTCTAGCCTCTGTGCATCATGTTGCTGTCTGCAGGAACTGAAGCTGAGAAAACTCATTTTGAATTCTTCTATCCAGGGTATTGTGTTGCTTTGCCTGGGTCTGTTTAAATCTATTTGTTTTTACTGTTGCCTTAACGTGTGTGTAACTAGAAGCCGGATTAATTTGGGGTTTTAGGAGTTATTATAGTAGTAATTTGTAGACCTAAGTATGTGCTTGAAATCTTTTCTTTTGTTAATATATGTTTAATTTAGTTTTCTTAAAACCTCTGAAGTTGTGGTAGTCTTATTACTTCTGAATTCAGGGCATGCATCTCGAAATAAATACAAATTACAAAACTGTTGTGACCGCGTGATCAAGTTCCCTCATAGATTTGATCCACCTGGCACACATTATCTGCCACATCATAAACACCTAGGGGCAATGCCAAAAAATTACAGACAAGCTTTCAGGAGGGAAATTCGGAAACATTTCTACACACAAAAACATGGTGGAAGTTTGGAACTCACTTGTGCAAATGGTAATTGATGCTAGACTAAATGTTAATTTTACATTTGAGATTTCTAGATTTTTGTTAACCAAAGGCACAAAGGGACATTTGGACAAAGGCAGGTATATGAAGTTAGCTCACAGATCAACCATGATGTTATTGGATGGCAGCTAATGGCCGAATCCTCTTTCCATGTTCCTCAAGGGGAGGGGAAGTTGGAGGCTTCTGAAAGGTGAATTTGAAAAAAATAAAACAACTACTGGGAATTGGGATGTGAAGTTGGGGAAAATGTAAACATAGCAGGAAAATAATCCACATTCTCGGAAAAAGTCTTAAGGGGGCATTGGCAGTCAAACATTGACTCTCCTGGCACATGTTCAATGGGAAGGCGGTGGTGTAGTGGTAATATCACCAGACTAGTAATCCAGAGGCCCAGGCTAATACTCTGGGGACATGGGATCAAATCCCACCATGGCAACTGGTGGAGTTTAAAATTCAATTATTAAAAACCTGGGGCAGAATTTTCCCGTTGGCTTGCGGGTTGCGAGCATCCAACCTCACGTTGACCATCGTGATATTTCGTTGGGCGAGCGCATGATGATCTCCGATGCATGCCCGCCATTAATTAACGAGCCACTTAAGGCCCTTGGGGCACAAATCAACAGCGATTTTTCGGGGCCGTGCGATCTTCATGTCGGCGCACGGGCGCAACGGGCAGGTGGGTAGGACACATTTGTATAAACCTCATCCACGGGTGGGATAAGGGGGCTCAATGGGGTCGCAATTGTGTTCTGTCAAATGTTGATTTTTCAAAGTTACTGATACTTGCCTGTGAGATCTGCAATACTTCAAAACTCATACCAGCTGCTTGGTCTGGACTCATAACCTCCAGCTCAGCACTCTGCAGTGAGGAATCTTTTTTTGGGCCTGCATGTTTCAGGAAGCCTTCTCTTAGCCTGGGAATGGGAGCCACCTCCTCTGGGGAGGGCTAGAAAGGGGAGGAAGCCAGGAGTGCAGATTCAGCCTCCAGGGGAGCCACCTTTGGGAGGACAGGCGCTGGTACAAGGGGCGCAGGGCCAACAGGAAGTCCAAGGCGGAAGGGGCTGCAGAAGATGCCACCATCCTGATGCCAGGGTTTACAGGCAGCAAAGCAGCTACCTCAATATGTCTGAGCTGCAGTGCTGAAGGAGGCTCCGTCTCTCAAGGGAGACAGTCAACTATATCTGTCAGATGATAGACGCTGAGATCTCCGCAAATTCTGTGGGTGGACACCCCATGCCACTGGCTCTAAAGGTCACAGCTGCCCTCAACTTCTATGCCTCTGGTTCCTTCCAGGGGTCGGTGGGTGATCTTTGCGGTGTCTCCCAATCAGCTGTTCACTCTTGTGTCAAGCAGGTGACAGACGCTCTGCTCAGGCGTGCATTAACTTTCATCCACTGCCGCTGGGACCAGGCCAGCCAGACTGAGTGAGCCAGAGGCTTCGCAGCCATTGCTGGCTTCCCCCATGTTCAGGGTGCATTAGGTTGTACACATGTGGCCATCAAGGCGCCAGCAGATGAGCTCGGTATCTTCATCAACAGGAAGGGCTTCCACTGCATGAACATACAGATAGTGTGTGATCACAGGATGCAGATTCTACAAGTCTGTGCAAGGTACCCAGGCAGCTCCCATGACGCCTACATCTTCAGACAATCCTAGGTACCGGGGCCTTCGGTGCTTCAGCCCGGCTAGATGGATGGCTGCTGGGTGACAAGGGCCATCCCCTCAGAAGGAGGCTCATGACGCCTCTCCACCATCCAACAACAGAAGCTGAGCAGAGGTACAATAGGAGCCACGGCTCCACAAGGGGCTGTGGTGGAGAGAGCCATCAGCCTTCTCAAGATGCACTTCCGATGCCTGGACCGCTCAGGGGGTGCACTCCAGTACCTTCCAGATCGTGTCTCGGTGATAGTGGTTGCATGCTGCGCTCTCCACAATCTTGCGCTGGAAAGGGGTGATGCTGTGGATGAAGGAGATGTAATCGCAGTGGCTGCAGCTGCATACGATGTGTCCAGCAGTGAGTTCAAGGATGAGCACACACAGGAGAACGCTGAGGGGGGTAGACGCTGACCTGGGCATACTCCAGGGAGGCAGGGTCACTTAGGAGGCTTTAATCCAATGAACCTTTAGCTATCGCACCACATATGGACCTCCAGGACAAGTCTGGGTTGTAGGCTTAATAATCCTCCATGACCTTGGCGGTCATCCTCTGGCCCGTGGAGCCTGTGCTGGGCCCTGCCTGGGAGGGAGCTGCCAGTTCCACAGCTGGCATCTCCCCAGTCGTTGCAGCCTCACCGGACGCAACGGTCACTGGCAGAGGAGCTGCCGCCCTCATCTGGAGTGCCCTGAGAGGTGCCCGCAGAGACAACAGGCAGATGCTGCGACGACGTGAGGTTGCTTCGGACCTCCCTGCTCACCATTGATGGATGGGCACCGAGTTGGGAAACTTGGTGCCCAGACCATCTCCCACATTGGCAATGACCAGCTGAGGTCAATGCTGATGTGAGGGCTTGCTGGTCAGAGTGCATCCCCAGGAAGCCTGATGGGTCTCTGGAGGAGCCTCTCCACGAGAGTCGGCACTCTTTCCATGGAGGACGCATGGCGCTCAGCCATGAGGCTCATTGCTTCGGCGATAGTCCACATAGACTCCTCCACCACGGACACCAAGCCAAGTGTAGCCTCATGTGTCTCCACCAGATGCTCCCGCACACCCAGCCGCATTTCCTGCACTTGCTGCGTTGCAGGTGACTCCAGAGGCACATCATCAGGCACCGACTGAGCATGTACCTGGTCCCCTGCGGTCCTCCTACTGCTGGCCCCATGGGCACTGTCTGTTTCTGCCAGCTCCTCCTGTGAAGTGCCCTCACCGCTGTGCCCCAGGACACTAACTGATGTTCAAATTCTCACCGAGGTGCTAGTATCTGCTCTGGAGCCTGCCTGGCAGAGATGGTGTGACGCTGGTGAGACTTCAGGGCCTTTAGGTGTGAGAGGGGTCCTCTGCTGTTCCTCCTCCCAGCCCTGCCCCGTTGTTGCTAAAAGGAAGGACAAGGACATTTGATCAGTTAACATGGAGACAATGTCAATGTGCAACCCTGTCCCCCAGATCACTATGCGTTCATCCTTCCATAAGCAATGGTCAGGCCATGTTGCAAACTTCAATCACTCAACATTCAGCACTGCCATGGCTGTTGGGAGAACAATGGTGACCTCACTGCTGGGCGAACATACCTGCCTGTGGCACCCCAGACTCACCAACACTGGTGGACCTGGGAACATGGTGCCTCTCCAGATCGAGGGTCTCCTGCTCAAAGCGGCTGAGAATCGCTATGCCGGCCCACCACCAGTCCTCACCCGCTCGGCAGCATTATGTGCATTCGTCTCCTGAGAAGGAGAGAAGAGCATTGATTAGTGTTACTTGAACATGGACTCTCTTCATGGACGGCCTACCCCAACCAGAGTGGGACATTGCAGGGCTCCAGTACCTCCTCACCCCGCTGCTGCTAAGCACTCACACAAAGATGCTAGGCCTGTTCCCCCCCACCCCTACCCCACCACTCCCCCTTGGCCAAATGCTGCCTACATCACATTAGGCACCACACGGTCTAACCTTCCATAACAAGGAGGAACACAGAGGGCAGCAGATCGATCGATGTCACGCCACCTTGAAGCTCCCCTCCCAGCGTGTCATCACCCTGACTTTGACATGTCCTGGAGTTCCAGCACTGCGTCTAGGTGCAGCTCCTCCAGGTTGCCCCCAAAACATTAATGTGGGTCTCAGTGTACCACATGCTGTGGGGGCAGAACCCATCTCATCACCACCTTCTCAGGGTGACCTCGGCATGGCCAATATCTGCTGGCCCACCCAGCGAAGGACACATGTCGTCAGTGATTCAATACAGTCACTAAACTCAGACTTAGGGGTGGGGGGGGGGCAGGGGAGAAAGCCCACCTGCTGGGTTAAGTGACCAATGCCAACATGTTACTCACCCTTCCTGAGTGCAACAGGTCATTGAAGTGCTTGCGACACTGGATCCAGGTGTGCTCCATCACATCGTGGGAGCTCACCACATCCACCACCTCCTCCCAGGCACGTTTGGTCATTGGGGGGGGGGGGGGCCTCCTCCTCCTGTCCTGGCGTACCAGGACCTCCTGCCATGCTGCCACCTCCTGGAGGAGGGCAGCAAGGCAATCATCAGAAAAATGAGGGGCACAGTGCCCCCCCTGCCCTACCCCCATGCCTGGCCTGCCCACCAGCATTGCTCTGGGAAGCCGTTCCACTGGCCGTGATTCACAGCCTTTGAAAGACTGCAGCAGCTTTTTAAAACAGGCCGCTGGGTCGCCATTGGACCCAGCAGCCATTACAGTCCTGCCGCTGCCCGCCCACTCCCGTTGTCCTCGGGAACCGCGATTCACACTGGGCCGGCCTTAATTGGCCCGCTCACGTAAAATGGCGGCGAGGACCCGATTGCGGGCGGCGATCAGGACCCCGCCTGCCCACTCCTGCTCCTGCTCCGCCCCTCCGCCAGGCAGAAAATTCTGCCCCTGGAATTGAAAGCATTGATTGTTGTAAAAACCCATCCGGTTCACTAAGGAAATCTACTGTCCTTACCTGGTCTGGCCTACATATGAATCTGGACCCACAGCAATGAGATTGACTCTTAACTGCCCTCTGAAATGCCCTTGTTTCAATGCAAGAAGTATAACAGGCAAGGCAGATGATCTTAGAGCTTGGATTAGTACTTGGGACTATGATATTGCTATTACAGAGACTTGGTTGAAGGATGGACAGGATTGGCAGATAAACGTTCCAGGATTTAGATGTTTCAGGCAGGATAGAGAAGGATGTAGAAGAGGTGGGGGAGTTGCACGCTGGTTAAGGAGAATATCACAGCTGTACAACAGGAGGACACCTCGGAGGGCTCATGCAGCGAGGCAATATGGGTAGAGCTCCGGAATAGGAAGGGTGCAGTCACAATGTTGGGGGTTTACTGTAGGCTCCCAATTGCCGGTAGGAGATTGAGGAACAGTTATGTAGGCAGATTTTGGAAAGAGGTAAAAGCAATAGGGTTGTTGTGGTGGGTGATTTTAACTTTCCCTATATTGACTGGGAATCACTTAGTGCTAGGGGTTTGGATGGTGCAGAATTTGTAAGATGCATCCAGGAGGGCTTCCTGAGACAATATGTAGATTGTCCAACTACGGAAGGGGCAATACTGGACCTGGTATTACGGAATGAACCCGGCCAGGTGGTTGAAGTTTCAATAGGGGAGCATTTCGGGAAAAGTGACCATAATTCCCTAAGTTTCAAGATACTGGTGGATACAGATAACAGGAGTCCTTGGGTTAAGGTGCTTAATTGGGGGAAGGCTAATTATAACAATATTAGGCAGGAACTGAGGAATCTAGACTGGAGGCGGATGTTTGAGGGCAAATCAACAACTGACATGTGGGAGGTTTTCAAACCTCAGTTGATAAGAATTCAGGACTGGCATGTTCCTGCTAGGATGAAGGATAAGTATAGCAAGTTTCAGGAACCTTGGATAACGAAGGATATTGTAAGATTAGTCAAAAAGGAAAGGGGAGCATTCGTAAGGGCCAGAAGGCTGGGAACAGATGAAGCCCATGGAGAATATAAAGAAAGTAGGAAGAAACTTAAGCAAGGAGTCAGGAGGGCTAAAAGGGGTCATGAAAAGTCATTGGCAACCAGGATTAAGGAAAATCCAAAGGCCTTTTATACATATGTAAAAAACAAGAGGGTAGCCAGGGAAAGGGTAGGCCCACTCAGGGACAGAGGTGGGAATCTGTGTGTGGAGCCAGAAGAAATGGGAGAGATACTAAATGAATACTTCTCATCAGTATTCACCAAAGAGAAGGACTTAGTGGTCGATTTGACTAGGGAAGAGTGTGTAGATAGCCTGGATCACGTTGAGATCAAAAAAGAGCAGGTGTTAGGCGTCTTGAAGAATATTAAGGTGGATAAGCCCCCAGGGCCAGATGGGATCTACCCCAGAGTATGGAGGGAGGCAAGGGAGGAGATTGCTGGGGCCTTGACAGAAATCTTTGTATTCTCACTGGCTAGGGGGTGAGGTCCCAGAGGACTGGAGAATGGCCAATGTTGTTCCATTGTTTAAGAAGGGTAGCAGGGATAATCCAGGAAATTACAGGCCAGTGAGCCTTACGTCAGTGGTAGGGTAATTATTGGAGAAGATTCTTCATGACAGCAGTAATTACCATTTGGAAGCAAATGGGCGTATTAGTGAGAGGCAGCATGGTTTTGTAAAGGGGCGGTCGTGTCTCACTAACTTGATCGAGATTTTCGAGGAAGTGACAAAGATGATCGACGATGGAAGGGCAGTGGATGTTATATACATGGATTTCAGTAAGGCCTTTGACAAGGTCCCTCATGGCAGACTGGTACAGAAGGCAAAGTTGCACGGGATCAGAGGTGAGCTGGCAAGATGGATATTTAATTGGCTTGGTCATAGAAGACAGAGGGTAGCAGTGGAAGGGTGCTTTTCTGAATGGAGAGCTGTGACTAGTGGTGTTCCGCAGGAATCAGTGCTGGGACCTTTGCTGTTTGTAGTATATGTAAATGATTTGGAGGAAAATGTAACTGGGCTAATTAGCAAGTTTGCTGATGACACTAAGGTTGGAGGAGTTGCAGATAGTGAAGAGGATTGTCAAAGGATACAACGGGATATAGATCGGTTGGAGACTTGGGCGGAGAAATGGAAGATGGAGTTTAATCCAGACAAATGTGAGGTAATGTATTTTGGAAGGTCTAATACAGGCAGGAATCACACAGTAAATGGTAGAATCCTTAAGTGCATCGACGGGCAAAGGGATCTGGGTGTACAGGTCCACTGGGCACTGAAAGTGGCAATGCAGGTGGATAAGGTAGTCAGGAAGGTATATGGCATGCTTGCCTTCATCAGCAGGGGTATTGAGTATAAAAGCTGGGAAGTCATGCTGCAGCTGTATAGAACCTTGGTTAGGCCACATTTAGAATATTGCATGCAATTCTGGTCGCCACATTACCAGAAGGATATGGAGGCATTGGAGAGGGTGCAGAGGAGGTTTACCAGGATGCTGCCTAGTCTGGAGGTTATTAGCTATGAGGAGAGGTTGGAGAAGCTCGGATTGTTCTCACTAGAGCGACGGAGATTGAGGGGGGACTTGATAAAAGTTTACAAAATTGAGTGGCATGGACAGAGTAGCTAGTCAGAAGCTTTTTCCCAGGGTGGAAGAGTCAATTACTAGGGGTCATAGATTTAAGGTGAGAGGAGAAAACTATAGAGCAGATGTGCAGGGTAAGTTTTTTACGCAGAGGGTAGTGAGTGTCTGGAATTCACTGCCAGAGGAGGTAGTAGAAGCAGGTACGATAGTGGTGTTTAAGAGGCAGCTTGACAGATTCATGAATAAGATGGGAATAGAGGGATACGGACCCCGGAAGTGCAAAATGTTTTAGTTTGATCAGGCAATATGATCGGCGCTGGCTTGGAGGGCCGAAGGGCCTGTTCCTGTGCTGTACTTTTCTTTGTTTGTTGAAATGGCCTAGCACACCACTCAGTCCAAGGGCAATTTGGGATGGGCAAGAAATGCTGGCTTTACCAGTGATGCCCACAGCCCATGAAATAATCACAAAGATGTACCAGATGTGCCTTAGAGGTAGCACTCCCAAGTGTCTTTGGGTCTGACAGTTGTGCATTCAAGATCCACTTCAAAGATTTGAACACAGGCTATCAGGCTGAGTCCAGTGCAGTACTGAGGGAATGCTGTGCAGTTGACAGTGGCATCTTTTAGAGGAAATGTTCAACCCAGCCCTCAGGTGGATGTAAAAGATCCCGCAGCATTATTCAAAGAGCAGGGGAGTTATCGCTAGTGTCCTGGCTGATATGTATCACTCAATGAACATTTAGCGAGCAGGAAATCTGCTTTTATAACTGCAAATTGGATGCTGAGTTTCCTACATTACAGAAACAAACTCATTGACTATGAAGGGCTTTGGGATATCCTGAGGTTGCGGAAGTTGCTGCAGAAATGCAAGCTCTTTATTTTTACTGAATATTCAAGTTGATGTTGTTGATCTGCAGGTTCCGATGATCAGTGGCCGAGGACTGGGACACACGGGGGGCACACTGGACAAGATGGAATCTATCCCGGGATTCAACGTTGAGCAGAGCCCAGGGAAGGTAAAGAATGTTTGAAAAGGTTAAGATCATGTGACCTCAATTCTGAAGAAGAGTTATATTTGACTCGAAATGTTAACTCTGTCTCTCTCCACGAAAACTGTCAGACCAGATGAGTTGTTCCAGCACTTTCTGTTTTTATTCCATGCTATTTTGTCCTGTACAAGACCTTGGTCAGGCTTTATTAGAATACTTGGTCTCCTCAGTCACTTGATAGATGATATTCAGGCTTTGGAAAAGATGCCTAGGAGGGTCACAAGACTAATTTTCAATGAAGTACGTGTAATGTACAAAGTACAGCAGCCAATTAATGTTCAGCAAATTCGATAATGACCTGCTAAACTGTTTGAGCGATTTTGGTTGAGGGATAAATACTGCGGAGGAGAACTCCCCTGCTGTCCCTCCAATGGAGTCATGGAATCTTGAGAGGGCAGATAGGGCCTTGGTTTAACATCTCGGTCAAATAAAGACACCCCCAACCATGCAGCACTCCCTCAGTGGTTAACTGGGGGTCAGACTAGATTATGTGCTCACATCCTGGAGTGAGGCTTAATTTAGGACCTACTAATTTAAAATTATAGAATGATACAAGACTGAGGAACACATTAGAGTACAAGAGCAAGGAGGCTATGTTGAGCTTGTATAAGGCACTAGTTCAGCCTCAGCTGGAGTATTGCTGTTGCCGCACTTTAGGAAGGATGTGAAGGCTTTAGAGAGGGTGCAGAAAAAAATCACAAGAATGGCTCCAGGGATGAGGAACTTCAGTTATGAAGATAGATTGGAGAGGTTGGGACTGGTTTCCTTGGAACAAAGAAGGCTTAGAGGAGATTTGTTAGAGATGTTCAAAGTCATGAGGGATTGGGACAGATAGGGAGAAACCATTCCCACTCAGGAATGGATCGAGAACAAGGGGGCACAAATTTAAAGTAATTGGCAAAAGAAGCAAAAGCGATATGAAAAAGACCTTTCCACGCAGTGAGTGGTTAAGTCTGGAATGTACTGCCTGCGGGTGTGACAGAGGCAGGTTCATTCGAGGCAATCAAGAGGGAATTGGTTATTGTGTGGAAAGGAAGAATGTGCAGGGTTACTGGGAGAAGGCAGGAGAATGGCACTAAGTGAATTGCTCATTCAGAGAGCCACTGTAGACGTGATGGACTGAATGGCCTCCTTCAGCACTGTAATGATTCTGTGATTTCGCCCATTGAAAGAACTATCCAATTGATCCCATTCTCCCGCTTTTTCCCCAAAGCCCTGCAAAAATTTCCCCTTCAAGTATATTTCCAATTCCCGTTTGAAAGTTATTATTGCATCTGCTTCTACCACCATTTCAGGCAGAGCATTTCAGATCACAACAACTCAGTGATTAATAAAATTCTCCTCGTTTGCCAAATAATTTAAATCTGACCCACCTAGCAGGGAAGCAGCTTCTTATTTACACCATCAAAATCCTTCCTAATTTTAAACACTGACATTAAATCTCCCTTAACCTCCTAAGGGAAAATGAAACCACTGAGCCAACCTGTCCTATTTAAATCATTTAAATCATCTTCTGCTGAAGAGTCATACGGACTCGAAACGTTAACAGTATTCCTCTCCGCAGATGCTGTCAGACCTGCTGAGTTTTTCCAGGTATTTTTATTTTTGTTTTTGTTTTGGATTTCCAGCATACGCAGTTTTTTGCTTTTATCTTTTTAAATCATGTTCTCTTTCTGCTTCTATCTCCAGTAAATACACGACAAGTGAAAGCTTCAGATGAAGCCCTATATTGTTAATTTACTACCTTACAACAGTGGCTACACTTCATAAGTACTTCATTGACTGTAAAACACTTTGAGATGTCTGGTGGTCTTGAAAGGCACTATATAAATGCAAGTCTTTCCAGCATTTTTATTCATGAGTGGGCTCCCACAGACAGCTGCAATCCCTCTAGAAGCCTGCAGATGGTGGTGTTGTGCTATTACTGAACACTGTCGCAACTGTACCCCATCCCTGTTACAACACTGACTCTCTAGGCCATGGCATCAGTGTATCAGGGTTAAGAGTGGACAGGAGTCATATGGAGGCCAGACTGGTTGGGGTAGCAGGATCACTTTCCTGAAGGAGAACAATGACACCATTGGGTTTTAAAACCAATTAGTCATCTTTCATGGTGATTTCCTGGTTCCGGCCCAGAAGTTATCCGATTTATTGAAAGTCAAAGCCCGTAGAAAAATAATTTAAATTAATGACGATATCCAGCAATATAGGGAGATACATTGTTGGTTATAATCTGTTGCCAGGGAGATGTACCATTCCCCTTTTAAATAAACAGTGACTGTGCCCAGGTAGACAGTGAGTAACTTTAAAAAACACCAAACACATCTCCCCCCCCCGCCCTGCCCCGGCATTCCATAGGGATCATTCCCTACAGGACACCCTGGTCCACTCCTCCATCAACCCCTACTCCTCAATCCCTACCTATGGCACCTCCCCATGCCCACGCCAAAAATGCAACACCTGCCCCTTCACTTCCTCTCTTCTCACCGTCCAAGGGCCAAAACACTCCTTTCAAGTGAAGCAGCATTTCACTTGCATTTCCCCCAACTTAGTCTACTGCATTTGTTGCTCCCAATGTGGTCTCCTCTACATTGGAGAGACCAAACGTAAACTGGGCGACCACTTTGCAGAACACCTGCGGTCTGTCCGCAAGAAAGACCCAAATCTCCCTGTCGCTTGCCATTTTAACACTCCACCCTGCTCTCTTGCCCACATGTCTGTCCTTGGCTTGCTGCATTGTTCCAGTGAAGCCCAACGCAAACTGGAGGAACAGCACCTCATCTTCCGACTAGGCACTTTACAGCCTTCCGGACTGAATATTGAATTCAACAACTTTAGATCTTGAACTCTCTCCTCCATCCCCACTCCCTTTCCATTTCTTCCCCCTTCCTTTTGTTTTTTCCAATAATTTATATAGATTTTTCTTTTCCCACCTATTTCCATTATTTTTAAATATTTTATGCCCTTCTTTCCACCCCACCCCCACTAGAGCTGTACCTTGTGTGTCCTGCCATCCATTCTTAATTAGCACATTCATTTAGATAATATCATCACCTTCAACACCTCTTTGTTCTGTCTGTGACATCTTTTGATTATCTGCTCCTATCACTGCTTGCTTGTCCCTAAAACCACACCACCTCCCCACTTCTCTCCCCCCACACCTAAAACCAGCTTATATTTCACCCCTCTCTTAATATTCACTCAGTTCTGCTAAAGGGTCATGAGGACTTGAAACGTCAACTCTTTTCTTCTCCACCGATGCTGCCAGACCTGCTGAGTTTTTCCAGGTAATTCTGTTTTTGTAGTGAGTAACTCTGTCCTAGCTCATTAGGGCTTGTGGACCAATGGCTGTGATGTAGTTGGACTGATTTCTGGATGTCTTTTTCATTTCTTTAGATGAAGGATATCTTGTCTAAGGTTGGCTGTTGCATTGTCGGGCAGACTGCCAAACTGGTGCCAGCTGATAAGAAGCTTTACGCAATCAGGGATATGACATCGACTGTGGACAGTCTTCCCCTCATAGCAGGTTAGTGAGAGTGAGTTACACTGACCGTAGGGAACTGACACAGTGCCAGCAGGTTAGTCTAATAGAGGATGGAGAGACACAAATCTTAGTGTGATAGCCCTGGCCCACATCTCAGAAACCCACGGACTGCCTCCTTACCTCTGACCTTCAGAAACCTCTACCTCTCACAACTGTAACCCCTCCTCTACCAACTCATCCACTTCCTGCACTGTAATTATCCTCCTGGAATAGACCTTGGCACAGTTAACTACACAGGAGGTGCTGTATAAACAGAAGCTGTAGCTAGCATCTCTCAGGTCTCGTCTTCCATAGGAACCAGGTGACTCTTTGACCAGTTGAGCCTTTTCGGTCAGCCTGTTACCCATGGAAGCTCTGAAGTCTCCACATGTCATTCCCTATCCTCTCTCCAACTCTCTAAACCCCTTACTCCCCAAGTAAATGTCCCTTTTAAACAGCTCATAGATCCTGTGTTAATGCTGTCTCCTCAGACAAAGTATTCCAAGATGGTCCCTTCTTCTGGATTCGGTAATAGAGGGGAGAGTTCCGTTTCCCCAGCTGGTCTCCTTCATGACTTTAAACACCTCAGTTAGATCACCCCATAACCCCCACGTAATATGACCCAAAGGTTAGCCTGTCACTCATCATTAGTCACCTTCCCACCCAATCCCAGACATCTCCCTGGTGAATCATTACCGGACTTTCTTTAAGCCCATCTCCATCTTAGGTGGGCCACTCAAAACTGAACAGAGTGCTCCAAGTGTGGCCTGCCCATTACCCTGTTTAACTGCAGTATGAGCTGCTGCTTCTATACTCTGATCTGCTTGTATTGAAGCTCACAGACACAGTACTCTTTCTCAGCACTTCCTTTATGACTGTATTTCTATCTCTCTCGCCTATTTGTTTTATTGGACTAAAGTTTTCCAAACAGTTCAAGAAAAAGAAATGTCAATGTCAAAATTTACTTAAGCAAGTTGGACCAATGTGTTTGACAGATCTTGGACAACACGGAGTTATTGCAATGAGGTCAGTGATAAAGGATTGGCTGTTTTCAGTAAAATACAGTTTCTCATTTTCAGCTTCCATAATGTCGAAGAAAGGAGCTGAGTCTCTTACTGCTCTGATGCTGGATGTGAAATTTGGAGAAGGAGCATTGTTCAAGGAGATCAACAGCGCCAAGGAGCTGGCACAATACCTGGTCAGTGGGTGGGGAAAAGCCACAGACCTGTCCAACAGTTGTGGCTGAAAGGGATTGGATTTGGTGCAGTATATTGATCCAGTCTGTGTTTTGTGTGTGACACTTGAGCCAATGTACTGACTCATGGTTACGCCTGTGCAGCATGATCAAAGATTCCACCAATCACAGCAGCAAAGGGCTGAATTTACTGGGTGATTCTGCTGGTAAACTGGTGTGAGCTGTAAGCTGAGGGAAGAGAATTGACTTGGGTTTTAGCATGACGAAACGGGTTGTTGGTATTGCTCCCAGTGGCAGAGGGCAGATAGGGTTCCTCCTGTTGCCCACTCCAAAACCTCTCCATCAGGCTGTAGTAAGAGAGAGACAGTGGAGAGGAGCAGAATAGATCTGACTGCCCTCCTCCGACACTTCGGGGTATTAGTGGGCGTCCATGAGTCTGGACAGCAACTCTTTGGGCTACAACTGGGCATTCCCATCCTACTGAAGACCAGGGAACTGGGGAGGAAAGGGATGGAATTGCTATCCCTATGGGAAGGACCTCATTCAAGGCCGAATATGTCAGATATTGGAGCTTGGAGAACTACAGAAACTGTGAACCTTGAAGTTTCCAGCTTATAATTACAAGGTTTAAAAGTTGCAGGTCCTTCCCTTTGATTCAATATGTGATGGTGCTGATGATAGAGGCTTGCAGCTTTACTCCCAGCAGCCGTGAAGATTAATTTACCAGCCTAATGTAGAATGGAACTCTAAGGCCTCTTGTCCTTGCTGTTTGCTGAGTGAATGGTGGCTTTCTATTACCCAACAAGCTTTGTAACTATTGATCTTCCCTTGATGCATTTAATGTATCATTTCCTATGTTGTGAATGTCCCAGTGATAAATCAATATATTTTGTTTTCTATCTTTTAGGTAGATATTGGAAATGACTTGGGGGTTCAAACTGCTGCTGCCCTCTCTCGGATGGACAGTCCCATCGGGAGATGTGTTGGGAACTCTCTAGAAGTCATCGAATCCATTGAATGCCTGAACGGAAGGGGGCCCAAGGACTTGGAGGAACTGGTCATCTGCTTAGGTTAGTCCCTCACCAAGAACTGCATTCAACGGGTGGGATTTTCCAGTCCCGCCCACTGCCGGGATTGCCCGGTCCTGTTAAAAGTCAATGGGCTCTTGGGCTGGCCCACCACATCCCCCACAGCGGGTCCCACCATGGCAGGGCGGTAAAATCTTGGCCATTGTGTGAGTGGAGGACATTATAGTAACCAAAGAACACAAGAAACCTTGAATAAGAATGGTCATTAGTGCCATCTGTCTCACTCCTTTGGCAGCCATTGCATGACCAGCGCGGTTGTGGACTCTGTCTCCTTCAACCCAAGACCAGTGCACTCTTTCCAAATTCCCATGTTTATGATTATCTCATGCCCTTAGTCCTCACTCTCAAAGGCATCAGTTGATTCAGATTAACCATTATTTTGGTAACCTGTACAACATGCCCAATATCCTGTGGGAGAAATTCTCCCACTTTCTAACCTTCAGTGAGGTTTGAGAGTTTTTCTGTTGAAGTTCAGGTGCTTCTGGTGCCAATTGACCTCACCCAGGTTGGGAGTGGTTTTGGTCAATGTTGTATGTTAGAACATAGATATTGGAGAAGAGCCGTCATAAGAAGCCATTGGCCCTTATTGTGTATATTAGAGACAAATGGGAACCAGGTTCCAAAATTCTAGATTGACTAGTTCTGTTAATGTGCTGAACAGGTGGATTTGGCCCAACGTGGATATTTTGGAGCTGAATACAGAAGCTCAAACTAAGGTTTGGAAGACTGGGGCAGTGGGGAAATGTGCCAGACAGTGAGATACTGACTCAAAGTGCCAAGGAAGGTCCCAGGCAGCTCACTGGTCTCAGCCTGATCAATGATGTGATTGGTACCTTTGGAGGTAGTCTCCATGTTGTTGGGTTACGGAGGGGTTAATTGCCTGGAGTTCCTGTTTCCAGTTGGAAGGTGATGACCCCTCCTGGGAACAGTGGATGTCTTGCAGTGAGACTTAGCGAGCATAAGTGAATATCGCTGTAATGTGGAGCACTCCCACAGTGCCAGCAAATGGATATCAATCTCTACCATCTGTACTAAGGGGGAAAGGGGCAAGGGGGTATGGGTTGTACCCCATCTGCAGGCAGTTGTGGAAACTCGCATGTATAAACAGAATTGAAGATGTGTGTGCATACACACAATGCACAGGTAACTTTCACTAATGTGTTGGTTCCCACCTTCAATAGGAAGCCACCTGCTCAATATGTGCAAAAAAGCTGAGAGCTTAGAGGCTGGAGAGAAGGCCATCAAAGATGTGTTGAAGAATGGCTGTGCTCTGGACAAGTTCCAAGCCATGCTGGTGGCACAGGGAGTGACTACCGACTTGGCCAAAGATCTGTGTCAGGGAATGAGGGTCCTGGAGCGTGCAGTCAAACAGGAAGAACTGAAGGCACAGGCTGGAGGTATTTTTTTTACATTGTGTTAGAGAATGACAGCACAGAGTCCTGATGATTTGAATGAATAGTATTATGATGATTGGTCTAGATACTTTATCTAAAGGCAGGCTGTACAGCGTGAGAGACTCCATGTCCAATCCCTCCTGATATGCCTTAAGGCAGCAGTGGGGGTGTGACAATTTCCCTCAATGGCCCTGATAAGGGGTAAGGTCCCTTACCACCCCCCCCCCCCCAACCAGTTGTTATTCATTGACCTCTGCATTAAATGTGGACTGAACTACCTTGCCATTCATGATAGGAAGGCCACTCGCTGTCCAGACATGGCATCCTGTGGACATTATCTGCAGGCCGCTGAGTCCCAGGCTGGAGGAGAATGTGGCAAAATAAGTGAAAATTTTTGGCTTGGGTACTGTACTAAATGGACTTTTCTGTGTACTTATTTCTTTCAATCACCCTTATTTGGCAGCATAGTCCTTCCAAACACAGTCTTTGTGTAACCAAACCGGGGGCGGAGGGCTGGGGTGGCTATACTTGAGTGTGAGAAAGACCTTGAGCCCCACTAACACCCAGATAGCTTTCCATTCCACTCTCCTCAAAGATGGTGAGAATTGGACAATCTTCATTTCACCCCTTTCCTTGGATTCACCTAGTTCTGTTGAAGGGTCATGAGGACTCGAAACGTCAACTCTTTTCTTCTCCACCGATGCTGCCAGACCTGCTGAGTTTTTCCAGGTAAATCTGTTTTTGTTTTGTACATTTACACATATCAGTCCTTACAACACCCGGGCCATCACAGTGGAAGGCCCTGTAAATAAGTGGATGACCCATCAGTCACTTTGTGCATTAACAACTGGAGAAAACATCAAATGTGAAAAGTTCCATAAACTTCATTCCCTACGTTGTCATAGATATTAACCCCTGTCTATTCAACATTATCTTCCCAGGTGTATAAAGGAGTCAGGACAGTGTGTTATCAGAAAAGGAAGGAAATCTGCCAACCTTACCTGGTCTGGCCTACATGTGACTGCGGATCCACAGCAATGTGGTTGACTCTTAACTGACCTCTGAAAATAGTCTGGCAGGCCACTCAGTTCAAGGGTAATTAGGGATAGGCAACAAATGCTGGCCTTGCCAGTGACGCCCACATCCCAAAAAAGAATAATTTAAAAAAATCATCCTATGTCCATCCCCATTAATCTGTTTAAAACTCCTAGATCATTTTTCCTTTCTCCCTGAGGAAGTTATGTTCAAATTTCCTTTCCATGTGTTATGACCGGAATGGGAGGAGTGCGCGTGTGATCCAGCCCCACTACTCCACAGGCCATAGCATTCATTTAAAAGTTTAATTTTCTCACCAAAATAGCCAATCGTTTATTTCCCCTACTGGTGCCCAGAATAAAAGAGTCTTGAACCAGGCTTCTTTCAATAAACTCTGAGCGGTTGTTTATAATAAAAGAAAACTTATTTTTAACAGTTTGCAAAGTACTGGTTAACTCACAATTATAATCGGGAAGGATAGTTCTATATTACAATTATAATCGGGAAGGATAGTTCTATATTACAATTATAATCGGGAAGTATAACTATCTATTTCTTCCTAAAGAATTCTCACAGCACGCACACAGGGCAGAATTTTTGCCCTTGGCTGGGGCAGTCAGGAAGCTGACCGCCACCCGCGGTTGGCACCACAATGCGATTTCACGCGGTGATACAATTAAGACCCGCCCAGCGTGGAACACGAGCAGCAGCGCCCGGCGCCTGTGCGGGAGGAGGGCAAGCGGGCTGAACACGAACTTGGCGCGTGCGTGCGAGTGAGCGCTTCCTAATCTCCCTGAAGCGCGGAGCTGCAGCGGAGATGAAGAGAGATGAAAGACATAATAAAAAAAAAATTTAAATGTAGTGAGACATGTCTCCCCTCATGTGACTCTGTGACATGAGCAGGGACACGTTATTCATTAAGTTTTTTAAAACTTTTATTTTATTATTATTATTTGCTTTTGGAAACCACATCCCACCCATGGATGAGGTTTCCAAAAAAAATGGCCTTTTCCCCAACCGTTAGGTTGGATGGACAACGAAAATAATGAATTGAATTTATTATTTAATGGCCTTAACGGGCCTTTTAATTGTCAGCGGGCACACTGCCCACCCACCGAAATATCGCACGACTGCGCATTGATGTCATCACACTCAGCCAATGTCAACTTGCGTCATTTCACACTCAAGCGGGTTCAGGTGAGCGCCCGCCAAGCGAAAAGTTCTGCCCACAGCCGCGCACACAGACAAACAAAGGACAAATGGATAGGTCAGAAATTTCCAGCCCTCCCGCAGCGAGGCCAGCAAACCATGGAAATCTCCGTCCATGTCGGCGGGACATGGAGATCCGGCCAGCGTGAGGAGCCTGGAAATTCCAGCCACGGAGTCTCTCTGCAGGGATGGGCTTTAGAGGATGGATGTTATAAAATAAAGGTTAAAGGTTGCAGGGTCTCGATGCTGTCAACCCGGAGTCCTCTCGTGTGCAAACAGGCCGCTGGTCCTGGAGGACATCTGGAAGTTCTCACCAACCAGTCTCCGCTTTGCAGGTCCAAATGCAGAGCAGTTACACTCAGATGAGTGATCACTGGCCAAGGGTTGATAGCCGCACACAACTTTAGGCAAGACTACCTTGAGAGCCACAGGTTCAATTTCCTCCCTTGGCCATGTGAGTTCCAGCAAATTACTAGCCTTTGCTTTTCTTCAGTTTCTTCCCCATGAATTAAAGTGATTGCAGTTCAAAACAAACAGCCAGATCTTCCTCAAGTACTATAAAGCTCAGGCGATTTCTTGGAGCAGGCCTGCTTGTTGACAGTTCCAAGGTGAAGTTATGACCTTTTTTAAAAAAAAAAGCATCCAAATGTACAGATAATGCCCAGTCCTTCCATTTTGTAAAAGAAAAACTCTGTCTTGAGAGATATGACTCCAACACATGTTATTGTCCATCATTGTGTCGCTATCCCTAAGTCCTAATGACCTAGGCAAAACTTCCTTCATTGAGGTAATAAAACAGAATTCTGGAAGTACTCAGCAGGCCAGACAACAGCCTGTTTCCATGCACCGTCACCCTCCTCCACCTGACTGAACTTGATCTCACACTGAACAATTTCTCCTTTAACTCTACACACTCCCTCCGGAAAGAGGGTGTTGCTATGTATACCTGCATGGGTCCTCGCTACGCTTGTCTTTTTGTGGAATAAGTGGAACATCCCTTGCTCCAGTCCTATTCAGTTCCCCTCCCTCACCTCTTTCTCTGATACATTGATGATTGTATTGGTGTCGGCCTGTAAAATTGCATCAACTTTGCTTCCAATTTCCACCCATCACTCTCCACACGGTTCATCCCTGGCTCTCATCTTTCCTTCTCTTCCTCAGCTACTCTCTTTCCATTTCAATATTCAATATAATCCCACTAATTCCCACAGCTACCTTGACTACACTTTCTCACACCCCACTTCCTGTAAGAACTCCATTCCATTGTCCCAGTTTTTCCGTTTCTGTCACATCTGTTCTGATGATGCTTCCTTCCAGACCAGCACTTCTGAAATGTCTTCCTTTTCTCCCCAGTTAAGGATACCAGCCACCCCCCTCCACAACAATGTGGTTGACAGGGCACATTTCCTGCATTTCTACTCCCACCCCTTTGTTTCCCTCCAAAAACCATGGTAGGGTTCCCCTTGTTCTCACCTTCCCCTCCCCCCACCAGCCTCCATGTCCAATGGGTGATCCTCCACCATTTACTGCATCTCCAGCATGACACCATCACATCTTCCCCTCTCCTCCCCTTTCAGTGTCCCTCGGAATCACTCCCAACATGCCCTCCTTTACAGTACCTGTCTGTGGAAATGCAAAGCTTGCCCTTTGCACTTCCTCTCTCCTCACTGTCCAAGGCCCCAAACACTCCTTCCAGGTGAAGCCGCAAGATCCATGTAGTTCATTCAATTCAGCATACCGAATTCGCTGCTCCCAATACGGTCCATTTACAATGCAGAGACCAAATGCAGATTGGGTGACTGCTTTGTGGAACAGTCACTGTAACTCTTCACAACCTCTCGTGCTGATCCCTCTCTCATTGAACTCTTGCAATGTTCCAGTGAAGCTTGATGAACAGCTCCTCAAGCTACTCTTTCGAATAGGAAGTTTATGCTCTGGACTCAACAATTTCAGACCTCGGCCCCATTTTGTTTCCTTTTCTCGGCTGGTTTTGGGTGTAGGATTGCTCTGTTCACTGACTTCCTACGTTCTCCCAAAGGGGGCTCAGGCAGAGTCTAGCGTTGCAACTGACGGGGGTGGGGCAGTGGAGTTGTGGGGATGGGGGGCGGGGGGGGTGGGGGGGCGGTGGTGAAAGATGGAGACGTGGGGGATAATAGGCACTGGTGGGGTTTGGGGGTGGAATGATGGTACTCAGAAGGGGGACCGAGGGTGGGGAAGCTGGTGCCCTCCATGGGAGATTAGAATGCAGACACAGAAGGGGGTGAATGGGAATCAAACTATAAGAATGGGGGTGTATGCACAAAGGCTCTGGAATATGAAAGGTGGGGGGGGGTGGTTTGTGTTACTGTGGCACAGGAGGGATGGGTTGAACAGAGACTCATGGAGAGGGTGGGGAGGGAGACAGTGTTGTCATCAGTAAAGAAGGAATGCGAGAGGTCATTGAAAGACAGTCATAGTCCCTGGTCTTGGCTAAGAGGTCAGCGTGAGAGTTCAAAGGCAGTCCTGGGACTTAGTGCACCTCATTGTCAGGGTGAGAGATTAAGGCAGTCCTGAGGCTCTGCAGGCCATGCTACAGGGGTATGCATGGCACTCACAACATAGTCCTGCTCCAGGGAGGGGCAAAGCCTGTGTGCTCAATTGGGATAAGCTTGGTGGCAAGGTATGGTCATGGTCTTGTCTGGCTTGGTACTAGGCTGCAGATGGGATGTCAGGGTTAGGCGAGGCATCTGCAGCCTGTAAACAGGGAAAATGTAATACAGAGGGGAGTTATTTGAAACTCCCCTCAGGGGGTCTGTCCATGACCATACACACAGCCTTGAGATGGGGAGGGATGGGTTCCACAGTGGCCCAGGGGACATCTACAATGATGGCTTCAGGGGGGAGGGTTGGAATATCAGTCACAATGACTACGGGATCCAGGATTACTGGAGGAGGCTGGAGAATAATGGGAGGGAGCTCTACACGTGTACCTGTACACCGTGGGATTCCAGGAAGATGGAGGGACCCAAACACACTCAGGTCTCAAAATTGGTTTGAAAATAAAATCTCGTTACTGCCGTCTTGCCATCACAAAGTTTTGGCACAGTTAGAAATCAAAACTGAAAAAGAATCGGCATGGGAGGGGTCTGAGGCAATGTGGGAGGAGCCCAGGGCTACAGTCAGGGCTCCTTTCAGGAGGCACCCTCAAACTGCTTAGAGTCACAACATTGGCATGGAGTCTGAGTTGGGAGTAAAGAGGAAGGCTTGTTTGGGGAGGTGCAATTGGAGCCTTTGACTTTTGGTCCACTTTAACGAGAGGCTGCAGGAGACATTGGCTTCACAATACAGTCACTCCATTTGAGCTTCAACAGAGAGATAAGTGAGAATGAAAAATGCAGGCAGCATGAAGGAAGCACAGCCGCTGAATATCTGCCAGGTCATCAATGAAAGCCTCTAATGTACTTTCTCCAATTGGCATGAATCACAGGCCACAGGGCATCCAGTCATTGCTGAAGTGCAAGTTGAGCTTGATCAGTAAACCTGATCAGAGAGTGCAGGAATGTCTTTGGTTAGGTGACACGTTTCATGAATACGTCCAAACCTCTGTGGGATTGAGATGTCAAGTATCAGGGTTGGCATCTTGATCACCTAGATCTGTGAGTTTGGCACCTCAGCTGTAAGGCTGTATCAATGAAAAGCTAGTAGAGCAGACACAGCTCTAGGGAGTAATATTGGCTTTCTGTTTGTGAGTGGGCCGTCTACTATACTTGCCCAGTATTCATTCATCTCTTGCATCGATCAGTCCCCAGGGAGAAGAAGGATTGAGTAATGGAGTCCATGCTCAATGCTGTCGTCTTGATGGCAGTGAACCAATTGAGGAGGAAGAGGAGAAGGGCCCAGTGCAGCCTAGCACAGCTTCGAGAAGAGGCCTGGCCCAGGTCCATGGTCCAGGGGAGCCCCAGCAACACCCAGAGGATGAGGAGATTAGACCCATCCCACAGAAGCAACTTTCACAATCAAAGGTCTACAGAAGAAGACTTTCCTATCTGGAGATGAGTGAAAGTCAATGCTGTGCATGTCTGCGCTTGTCCAGAGATTTGGCAGATCATATCTGCCACGTTCTGCAGGAGGACCTCATGTTCCATGGGGCAGGATTTTCAGCTTGGCGTGCGCTAGACATGCCCGAGCGTGAAATAGCGCACAATGACGTCAGGCGAGAGTTGGCAGCACACGAGCCGACAAGTAAGAGGGCGAGTAAGCCCATTCATCAATTAATTAATTTGAATTTTTCACCGCTCGTCCAACCTGCCGGTCAGCGAGCGGGGCAAATAGGCCAGGAGGCCTTACATTTTGTGCCAAACCTCATCCACGGGTGGGACAAGGTCTCCAACAGTAAATTTTAAAACTTTAAATTCATTTTTAACATGTCCCTGTTCTAGTGACAGATGCAACACACGTGGGGACACGTTTCCCTTATTTTTCAAATCTTTATTTTTAATTTTTAAATCCTTTGGCTCCCTGAGGCAGCTCTCTGCCTTCAGGGAGCTTTCAGTGAGCACAGCCCCGCCCAAGCACAGACTTCAGCACTCGCGCCCCTTCCACCCCCACCCCGGCAGCGGGGAGGCTCTCAGCATGCATTTCACGCTGGCCGGCCGTTAGTTGGCCCGGGATGTTGATGATGTTAAAGTGCCCACGAGACAATCAGTGCTGATGTGTCCTCCGCTAATATTATTGCGAGATCCCTGAGCAAGGTAACCCTTTTGGGTGCATGATGCCATTCTGAGAGTGTGAGATTGGAGTGAGCCGAAGGTTGACTTGCCCTTGTGGAGTGGGTGAGATCATTCATCCTCTTCCTACATTGGACTGTATTTCTCGTGCGGTTACCTGACACGCTGTCGCCTCCCAGGCTGGTAAGGTGAGGTTGGTGGGCTTCCTGGAGCCATCCCTGAGGTGGAGGACATCCCCGTTTTGCCGTAAACCGTTGATGAGGGCCTCCAGGGAGTCATTAGGAAACCTCGGGACAGCTTTCTTCCCCGACACAGCCATCTGGAAACGGCTTCTTCTCAAAGCTGCGCTGGTGAGAGTGAGGGGCTGCTTAAATCTGGCACCCGGACCTCCAACCCCATTTGGTGACGGCGGCGTGGACGAATCAGTTTCCAACCCGCCACGCGATTCGGAGAGGAACTCACCTATGCATAATTAATTAGCTTCCGAGTGTGAAGTCAGGCGCGATTTCCTGCCACACCACCCAGAGGGAAACACACCTCAGCACCCGCCCACCACAGCATTTAGTTTCAAAAATGGAAAATTCCGCCCCAAGAATCTGCAAATAAAGAGTTGGCATCAGTAAAAGTGACCATGAAGCTATCAGACAAAACCCCCCCAACTGACTCATGCACGTCCCTCAGGGAAGGGAACCTGCCTTCTTTGTCTGGTGTGGCTTATATGTGACTCTAATTTCAGACTCCTCTGTGGTTGACTCTTTGCTGCCCTCTGGTGTGTCCCAGCAATCTGTTCACTTTTGTCAAAACTGCTTTCATGAAGAAGGATCATTACCTCTCTCAGGGCAATTAGGGATAGGCAAGTAATGCTTTGCAATGATGCCCACGACACAAGAATGAATCATTTAAAAAAAAGTCAAAAGATATGTTTTTCAAATAGGGGTTTCTCAACAAGGTTCAAGCAGAAACATTATCACTTCTATTAATCTAACAATTCAAATAAAGTAAATTATAAAGAGAAATCAGTTTTGTTGGGATAAAAACTCTGGTCCAAAGCTCTGGTCCATCAATAACTTCACTGTGATTCAATGTAATATCTGAATAAACATCCAGAGGTACAGGCCCAACTGAGTGGGTTTTCACTGAGTGGGTTACGAAACTGACCATTTCTGGAAAAATATCTTATTTCTAAACTGATAGTAATTCCAGGGGTAGGTGTTCGAATGTCCTGACTCAATACCCCCTCCATCTGCCAAAGCCACTGTGAAGCTCCAGAATCTAACTGACCCTAACTCAGCTCGCTCTTTCAGGGGTAGTTCAGGCGATCCACTCCTTGCCGGTAGCAAAGGTATTGCATGAACTGGGAGCGGGACGCGACCAACTTGATCATTCGATCAACTGGAGTGTTGGAATAGAACTTCTGAAAACTGTGGGTGACAAGATTAATAAAGGTAAGATGTGCTTTATTGGAGTCTCTATTATTATTAAAAAAATTGCTGCCTGGAGAGTGGGATTAGACTGATGGGCGTAGACAATCAGCACGAGAGTGGAATTAGACTGGAAATGACATAAAATGGATGGGGCATGAACATGGGAATGGAATTAAATTGGGATACGAAAGAGTTTAGAGAGTGAGTACAAGAGTAGGAAATAGACTGAATTTAAAGGGTATAAGGGGTGTGCAAAAGAGTAGGAATAGACTAGATAAAATATTAAAGAATATTGGAAGTGAGCAAGAGAGTGGAATTAGAACAATGGGGATATTACAGAGTATGGGGGTTGAGAGAGAGTGGGATTGGACTAAGTGGGATATTGAAGGGGCTTGTAACTATAACGCTATTATTTCTCATTTCAGGAGATCCCTGGATTAGGGTCCATTTTGAAAACCCTTCCCTTAGTGAAGGGCAGAAGATTCGTCTCCAGCAATCACTAGTCATTGGAGAAGAGGTCCAAGAAGGGCCCTTGGTTATTGAGATCATTGGAGCACAGTCACAGCGAGGGAATAGACACAACTGTTCACCTTAGTGTGTCAGGTAAAGAAAAAGGATTGATTATCCAGAGACAAGAAGCACAAGATGCTCTGTCTCTCTGAAACATCTTAAATTCCGTCTGTGATATATCTTGAAGATCTGTGATGGCTGGATGCTTTATAAAAATAAGGTGAGGAAAATCTGCCAGTGGGGCAGAGCTTTGGGAGCCATAGGCCAAAATCACCTAATTCCACACCCCCCCCCCACCCGCCCCCCCCCCCCCACCCCCCGCCAAATATGTCAAACTTGCCACATGTCTCAAATTACTCACCTACTAGTAGAGGAGCAAATGGGTCGAGAAGTACAGATACATAAATCACTAAAAGTAGTAATGAAGTTTAATGAGACCATAAAAAGGTAAACCTGGCACTGGGGTTTATTTCTATGGAATGGAAAATAAGTGAAGTCATGTTAAAAAAATCAAACTTGGGAATCAGAGGTACAGTTTTCTGGTGGCACCAAATTGGAGGGTATGGTTAATAAAGGAGAACTGCGGCAAAGTACAATAACATAATAAATTTGCAGAATGGTCTTGTAATTCTTTGTTTCTTTCTCACTCTCTCTCTTTCCATCTCTTTCTCTCTCCCTCAGCCTTGAGTGACTTTCCCGGCTTGACCAGCTCTACTTCAGTTCCCAGGTGTTCTGTGGCTGCTGTCTCCAGTTCTTTTCTGTGCTTCCTGTTAAGAGCACCTGGCTCTTCCTCCGTCACCAAGAATAAGAACATTAACATAGTTTAATATGTCAGTGAATCTCTCTGTAGCAGTATTTCTTTCCAATATACAATGGTTCTTTACTGTCAGCACATTGCACCTTACTGTTTGTCAATAAATGTGTTAACTCTGAAGTACCAACTACTGTAGTAACACAAGCATTTTCCAGCTGTGTCCCCGAGCTTCAGGCTTTGCTTTTTTACCCTCTTTACTAATTCCATGCTCATAAGTATTGGCTCTTTCCTGATAAGATGTTAGGGTTCCTGAGCGTTAGTGAGCATTGTCCACCAGCAATTCATCCTGTTGTGTGCAATCTTCTTCTGGAAGCAGTTATAAAGGGCTCAGTTGTGAGAAAGAGGAGTATGAGACAAGCTGTCGCATGGAACCCAGGATATCCGAAGGAGTCAATGCAGTTATTCAAACAGCACAGGCCTCATTCCAAACCAGCCTGATGTGAACTGATTAGTACACAGCTGGAAGGAATCCTAACCTGAAAAATCCGTGGTTTGTCTAGCACTTATCCAGCAGGAATATGGGACGAATAACCGGGAATCTGGTTAGGACACTGATTGATATAGCATTCCCCCACCTTCCCACAGACCCTCCTGCCAAAATCACAATATTCTTGGTGATTGCAACCCCAGTGCACTACCCTTCCCCGTCTTGTCAGCTGTTTTCAAGGCTGTTGACCACACCATTTCCTCCTTTGCCCAGTTTGCTGCGACTGTCCTCAGTCTTTAGACGTTTGATCACAGGCAGAGCAACTGAGCTAATGGCTTCTCTCACCACCCCTGCCACCTTGCTTCATCCATTGAATCCTTGTTCTGTTACCTACAATGTCCCCCCAAAATCGCCAATTTTCCCCCTTTCTTCACCTACACGCTACGCCTCAATGACAAACGTGGGCAGCTTCTACCTGACCACCACCTCTCTATTTTACAAACTGTTGTCTTCAGACCCCGCCACAAATTCCATACCGTTGTTTGGACCTTGAACTTTACCATCCTATTTGTCTGAAAATTGAACTTCTGATCCCATGGCCTCTCCATCACAAATACCATTTACTTTGATCTCTATAAACCCCTGCCCAAATTCAACCCATCTGCCACTGAAACCCTTCATCCATACCTCTGTCAACCCCACACTTGATATTCTAATGTCCTCCTGTACTTCCTCCATCCTTTCTAAACTACAGCTTATCCAAAACTCTGGCCCATTTCCTAACCGCATCAAATCCCATTCACTGAGCTACATAGACTCCTGCTTCCCACTCCAACATATAAAACAGAACTTCCGCTTGGAGGCAGAGCAGCTGGCTACCTGCAATCAAGTGGTGGCCAACCAATCAGATTTGCAGAGGCAAGGGTCCCAGCCAATCCTGTGACAGGAATAGGCAGCAAGTTGCTGGCCTCACTGTTACCTCATGGGATTGAAGGTCCAGGTGCCATATTTAAATGGTACCCCAACAGGCATCCACTCCTTGCCATCCAGCAGCATCAGTCTGGATGTTTCTGAGGAGTTTGTCATCCATGGATCTGCTGACATTTACACAGCAATATTTCGTGAGGAAATCAAGAGACCTTACAAGGACTTCATTCTGGTTGGAATCTAGATACAATGAGAGTGTCACAGGCCTGTCCTGCACGTTGCTCCATTGTTTTTGCTCTGCCTTCGGTGACCCTCTGTCTACTCTCCATCACCCTCAACCAACTATCATTCAATCTAGAGTTTCCTCCCATCACCATTGGTCAGTTCCCCACCCCTCACCCCACAACCGGCACACTGGAACTGTGTCACATTACCCTCAACCTTCCACCCATCATGGGTCTACCCTCCCTCTATCATTTTTGACATGCCCTCTTTCATCCTTGACTCTCAGGATTTCAGCATTGACCTTCCCTGTGTAATCCAGCTTCCAGCTTCCCCCCTCAGTCCTTCAAAGGGCTGCCACCTCCCTCCCTCCCTCCGTCAGCCTTACCTCTTTCCCCTTTCACAGCTGCTATCCGGTCTCAAACGCATCAGAGCTCCTCTCCCCTGGCTCTCAACACTCCTCAAACAAGAAAAGCGGCTTCCACTCAGTCCAAACCCACTGGGAAGGCTACTTTGCCTGCTGCATGCCACCTTTAACCAGTCGTGAATCTGAAGGCATGTGTTCCTTGTTTGCTGCATACTTAATTCCAAAGGTACAATTTGATCTGGTGAAGTTGTGATTTAATAAGCATGCATGACATGCTAATGTATTGAAAATAAGTTCCTGCTGCTTGCCAGTGAGAAGCAGGATCCACTGAAGTCAGCTGCCAACTTAATACTTCGGAAGCTGACATTTTGCCTCCTGCTCTACGATGTTTTCTGCCAACCTTATTTCCTGCTCCCAGGAACTTCACAAGATTTGGGAATGCAATGCCTCAAGAAGAAGCTCCCCCACCACCAACTAGGGGCAACTAGGGATGGGGAATATATTCAGGCCTTGCTTGGTGCTCCCACATCTCAAGGATTGATATCAATACCAAACAAGAAGGTCCTGCAGAAGAATAAAAGAAAAATACGAACATATGAACATATAAAATAGGAGCAGAAGTAGGCCATTCGGTCCGTTGAGCCTGCTCCACCATTCAATAAGATCATGGCTGATCTGTTTGTAATACTGATTCCACATTCCCATTTGCCCCTGATAACCTTTGATTCCCTTGCCTAACAAGAATCTATCTCCTCCTTAAAGATATTCAATGACCCTACCTCCACTGCCTTCTGAGGCAGAGTTCCAAAGTCGCACATTCCTCAGAGAAAAAATTTCCCCTCATCTTTGTCCTAAAAGTACACCCCCTAATTTTAAAACCGTGCCCCCCCAGTTCTAGACTCACCCACAAGAGGAAACATCATTTCCACAGTCACCTTGTCAAAAACATTCAGGATCTTATATACTTCAGGCAAATCACCCTCACTCTTCTAAACTCTAGTGGAATCAAGCCCAGTCTGTCTAACCTTTCCTCATAAGATAACCCACTCATTCCAGGTATCAACCTAGTAAACTTCCTCTGAACCACTCTAATGCATTAACATCCTTTGTTAAATAAGGAGACCAAAACTCTGCACAGTATTTGAGATGTGGTCTCACCTATGCCCCGTACAACTGAAGCATAACATCCTTACTTTTATGTTCAATTCCTCTCATAATGAAGGCTGAAATTCCATTATCCTTCTTAATTACTTGTTGTACCTGCATACTAACTTTTTGTGATTCATGCAAGAGAACACTAGATCTCTCTGCACCTTAGAATTCTGCAGTTTTTCTCCATTTAAGTAATACTTCGCTTTTTTATTCTTCCTGCCAAAGTGAACAACTTCACATTTTCCCACATTAAACTCCATTTGTCATACTTTTGCCTACTCACTCAACCTATATATATCTGTGTGCAACCTTCTTATGTCCTCTTCACAACATACTTTCCTACTTATCTTTGCGTTATCTGCAAATTTATCTACCTTTGCTGTCCTCATCCAAGTCATTGATATAAATTGTAAAATGTTGATGCCCCAGCACAGACCCCTGTGGGACTCTGCTCATTACATCCTGCAAATCAGAAAATGATCCATTTATCCATACTATGTTTTCTCCCAGCCAGCCAATCTTCTATCCATGCTACTATGTTATCCCCAAACCATGAGCTTTTATTTTCCACAATAACTGTTGATGTTGCACCTTATCATATAGTCCCTAAAGCCTGTTCCACTATTCAGTAAGATCATGATTGATCTTCTACATCAACTCCACTTTCCCACCCTATCCCCGATCCCATGATTCCCTTAGTATCCAAAAATCTATCGATCTCAGTCTTGAGTATACTCATCCACTGACCATCTGCAGCCCTTTGGGGTGGAGAATTCCAACCCTCTGAGTGAGGTTGGAGTGAAGATTACTCAGCAATAACCTGCTCACTGATGTTCAGTTTGGGTTCTGCCAGGGGCACTCAGCTCCTGATCTCAAACATGGTCCAAACATGGACAAAAGAATGAACTCAAGAGGTGTGGTGAGAGTGACTACCCTTGACATCAAGGCAGCAATTGACTGGGTGTGGCATCAAGAAGCCCTAGCAAAACTGGAGTCAATGGGAATCGGCGAACAACTCTCCACTGGTTGGAGTCATGCCTAGCACAAAGAAAGATGGTTGTGGTTATTGGAGGTCAATCATATCAGTCCTGGGACATCACTGTAGGTGTTCCTCAGGGTAGTGTCCTCAGCCCAGCCATCTTCAGCTGCTTCATCCATGACCTTCCTTCCATCATAAGGTCAGAAGTGGGGATGTTTGCAGATGATTGCACAATGTTCAGCACCATTCGCAACTCCTTAGATACTGAAGCAATCCTTCTCCATACGCAGCAAGACCTGGGCAATGTTCAGGCTTGAGCTGATATGTGGCAAGTAACATTCAAGCCACACAACTGCCAGGTAACAAGAGAGAATCTAACCATCTCCCCTTGACATTCAATGGCATAACCATCGCTGAATCCCTGACTATCAACATCCTGGAGGTTACCATTGACTAGAGACTGAACTGAACCAGCCATATAAATACTGTGGCTACAAGAGCAGATCAGAGGCTGAGAATTCTGCGGAGAGAAACTCACCACCTAACTCTCCACCGGCACAAGTCAGGAATGTGATGGAATACTCTCCACTTGCATGGATGAGTGCAGCTCCAACAACACTCAAGAAGCTCTGCACCATCCAGGATGAAGCAGCCCACTTGATTGGCACCCCATCCACCACCTTCAAAATTCACTCGCTCCACCATTGATGCACAGTGGCAGCAGTGTGTACTATCTACACGGTGCACTGCAGCAACTCACCAAGGCTTCTTTGACAACACCTTCCAAACCTATGACCTCTACTACTTAGAAAGCCAAGAGCAGGAGATGCATGGGAACACCACCACCTGCAAGTTCCCTGCCAAATCACACACCATCCTGACTTGGAACTATACCTCTGTTCCATCATTGTCGCTGGATCAAAACCTTGGAACTCCCCAACAGCACTGTGTGCGTGTTCCTGCAACACATGGACTGCAGCAGTTCAAGAAGGCAGTTCACCACCACCTTCTCAAGGACAATTAGGGATGACAATAAATACTGGCTTAGCCAGTGACACCCAAATCCCGTGAATGAATTAAAAAAAAGAAATTCCTCCTCATCTCAGTCCTAAATGACTGGTATTTTATTCTGAGACTGTGACCTCTTAGTTCTCGACTCTCCGGCCAGCAGAAACAGCTGCTCAGTATTTACCATGACAAGTCTTCTAATAATTTTACGTTTCAATGAAGGCACCTCTCGTTCTTCTAAACTCCAGAGAATAAGGCCCATTCAACTCAATCTCTCCTCATCTGAACACCCACTTATCCCAGGACTCAAGCTGGTACACAATACTCCAGGTGTGGCTTCACCAAATCCCCATATGACTGCAGCAAGACTTCCTTAGTCTTATATTCCAACTCCCTTGCATTAAAAGTTAAAAAAAGTTTAAAAAAAAATATTCTGCTTTTCTATTGTTCCTACCAAAGTGGGGGACAATTTCACATTGGCCTACATTAGACCTCATCTGCTACCTTCTTGACTACTCACTTAACCAGTCTATGTCGCTTTGCAGCCTTTGTGTCCTCCTCACAGCTTACTTTCCCATTTTGTATCATCAACAAACTTGCATATATTTCAAGAGCAAAGTACTACAGATGCTGGAAATCGGAAATAAAAACTAAAAATTGCATGGGGTGTTAAAGGGTCACTGACCTGAAAAGTTGGGCCACATTTTCATTTTTGGAGTGGGACACTGATGCTGGGATAACTTAGGGGTGGTGATTCCAAACAGGTTTGGCAATTTTTGAATGAAAGGTTCGCTGTCCAATTAAGTATGGCAGACAGGCTTCAAAAGCTGGGGGGCCAATCGGTGGCCCTCCAGTAATGAAGTAGCTGCAGCCTGCTGATAGATAAGAGAGAGGGTGCCACAAGATGGTGGCACCCTCTCAGCGCTTTTCACAAACTTAAAAAAAAAGAAATGGCCTGAGCTGTCGGCCTGGCATTATGAAGGGAGAGCTCCTTCACGGGGCGACAAAATAGACATGGATGAGGTTAAGTAATTTGGAGAGAGTCAACTGATGGCTGGTTTGTGGGAACCTACAGTAAAAAAATAAGCTTGAAAGGAGTGAGTAACCTTTTCTCAATGTATTGTCTCTGTATCTTCTCCACAAGATCTCACTCAAGTAGCCAATCATAAAGCACGAAACCAGAAAACGTGCGACTGAAAGAACATCACCTTCCAGCTTCACCTGTCATCATCCATTTTCCATTTGGAACCCTGCCAACCCCCCAACTTCTCTTGGTTCTGAATACTGAGGCCCCTGACCAGCCACATTTCAGTTCACACCCACTATTACATATACCAATGGGCCATCAGATATTGCTCTGATTACATGTGATTAATCGAGCAGCTAGTCAGCCACCTTTTTTCCTGTTGAATTGACTTTACCTTTTGGCTAAACACCCAACCATTATGAAGGACTGCTTGTCTCTCTGAATTAGTGCCAGTTTGCCTTACTATCTATTAAGTTGCTATTCCACAGAAAGGGGCAAAAAATAGATATCTGGAAGTTCAGTAAGCACATTTTTAATCATACGATCAAAAACATGACAAGGCTTTGTGATCAGTTCCTCATTTATACAATTAGATGATAAGTTACCTTAATCTGTTACATACTGATGTGTTTAGTTATAGAGTGAATGGTTAGCATAATCCAAAATTACATACAGGTAAATGCAGTTAACATACAGGCAACCAGTAAGAATAACTAGCATAATCCAGGGATTGATACCTGCATTTGTCTGAGGATGTGCTATTGGGGAAAATATCAATCCAAAGGTCGCTGAAGAAGTGGAAAAGATGTCAATTGCACTATGTTGTCCACTAGAAGCTGCTTTGGCATTTTGGTTCACTTTACAGCCCTCGTGGGCAAAGCCAAGTGCTGCAATGTTCTTATAGTTTTAATCGTGTTCCCACAAAATATTCAATCCCATGTATTTGAAAGTTACATTGGAGAATGCAGCTAAGCCAGGGTGATTGGAAACCAGTGGAAGCTGGTGTGAGCTGCCTTTCCTACTTAGACCTTTCAAACCATCTAATGAACCATGGGGTTAAATACAAACTGAGAAATATACCACTGCCTGTATCCTAGGAATTTTTCCCAACCTCTTTTCTGTAACTTCTGCTAGCCAGCACTCCGAACCAGGTGAAGATTCTGATATTCAGTTGCCAGTTTATTTGTTCATAACTATTTCAAAGAATACTATACCTGATGGTAAGAGATGTTTATTGTTAACTGGTTGGGACTGGAGAGCGCACCCCACAGTAGCAAATGCATAAATCCTGTGTACAGGGATGATGTTGATGTGTGTGAAGGTTTCCTTTGTTTCATGGTTGTTCATCCTAGACACATTTCCAGTTTTGCTAGAATTATGGACAAGGGAAATCTTAAAAACTCATTCAAGTCACCTATACACCCACAAATGCAGTGTAACTCTGGACTCACCTGTGTTAGTACAGCTGGATGATGCTGATGTGTGAATGTTGAGTGGCCTGTTCCTCCATTAAATGGAGCAATGGGCAAGCAGAATAGATGGTTTACATCCTCTAATTCCCAGACACGGATGATATTGGGTGAGGGCAGGTCACCTGGTCAATTCTTAGCCTTTATCTCATCAATCTCCCCTACCGCCTGCACCTCCCCATCTCCCTTGCACCCCTGCTCCCCCAACCCCCGCAAGAAGACAGTGGCTCTTCCTGGGATGTGGGATTCAATGGCAACTAGCACCCTCTGATCCCACAGCCAGGTGTCAGATATTTACATGTGACACTGGATAGGTGGGCTGGTTAAGCTGACAACTGAGCACGAGTCTCTTCTGACCCAACATCCCTGTTGCAGAAGGAGGCACTGCATAGTGGACAGGTTAAGGAGATTTTTCTCCCTAATGAAGGATCACTGAGGTTATGGTTAGAACCAGCTGAGATCAGCAGACTGGGCACAGATTGGTGAATGAACCTGGGGCCTTTTTTGGGCTGTGTGGTTCAGTTATTCAGCAGTGGATGTAGCGAGTTGGGTTCACCTGGTTCCTCTGAAACCCAAGAGCAGGCTGCTCATTTCTTTTTCAACAACGCTTCTTTTGTCTCCATATTTCATCACCTGCACTGCTGAGGACTGCAGATCAATGCACAATCCTTGCATTGCCCACTCACAGCCTTCTGTCCCTGTGTAACTCACCTAATTATTTTCTCTCTCCATGTATCCAGGGGTCTTACTGAAGCACATTCCTCTAATACCCTAACTCCTACTAAACCCATCCTTCTAGTACTCTAATTAGCCCCTGAATGCTCATTGATTTTAGTACTCCCATTATCCAATGAAAGCCCATCCCTCTGATATCCGAACTCTCCTATTGAAGTCCATCATGCTAAAACCTTAACTCTCTCCCATCTGGGCCAATCCTTTTAGAACCCTAATTCTTCCATCAGAACTGACCCTTCAATCTATCCCACTGAAGCTCTCCCTTTGGGAAATGAACTCTCCTGTAATGATTATTTGTTATTTTTTGCTAACCCAGTGTTCATGTCTCTAACTTTGCCTGACAGATTATTCCAAATGTCTTTTGCTCTTTATGAACATTTTTTTGTTGAAAATTATTTTTTTTATTCATTTTCACTTACCTTCTTTGGCCCTCCTGGTCTGATTTAGTCTTGGTGCCCTTTATTTATCCCTTTAATATCTCACATTGCGCTCACCTCTTATACTTTCTCTGTAGCTAGTGATAATTGACCTCCCCTGACCAGCCCTCCAGCCCTAATCATCCCTGTTGCAGGATTGGCCCCTGCAACTCTGTCTCTTGACTTGTGGGATTCAACCAACTGAGTTGAGTTAATGTGAAAAAAAAAACAACAAACTGCAGAAGGACAGTTTATTACAATCCTAATTTTTAGGTTCTAGGAATGCCTTTCTTTCATCTAGGGGCCCTCTGGCAGGTGCTGCTGAGCTTAAAGTCTGAGGCCTAGGGCCCAAGGACCTAGTGCTTGGAGGAGAGAGAGGCTGGGAGAGTGTCAACTGCCAAAAAGAGACTGGTATGTTACTGTGCTGTTCTGCTGCCTTTCATTACAGAGGAAGAGACAGCAAAGCCAGGAGGGAAGATTTAATAACTGCTGAAGAAGAAACAACAAAAGGACACTTAAATTCTAAATCATCATTATTACATACGTTTTTGTAAAGCATATTTTTCTGTTGGTTCGAACAGGGCATTATGGGACCCAACACACCATCACAACTAAAAGATATGGCAGACCCAACTATGTCTCCCTCCAGCCATGGTGTAGGAGATAATGAGAGAAAATGGAGCTGTCATCCACAGCCTCGTTGGGCAAAGACAATGTTGAATGGAAAAAACAGTTGGAAACAGACAAGAAATGAACATATCCACCTCACTGTCTATAAATTGGAATATGAGCTTCTGTTGGAAGTAAACAGACCCCCAGAGGTCCTGACCTGCTCCTACATTATGTTGGCCTCTGCTCTATCTTTAGTTACAAATGTTTTCATTTGCACTCAGCAGGCTCTGTGCTCCCTTTCTTATTGCAGCACTATAACATTAAGAATCATAACTAAATGGTGTTTGGGACCCTAGTTTCCATGTGCATCATTTCTTAAAGCAGAGATTTTCAATCTTGCTTTTTTTCTGAGTGCCTTCTTTCCTAGAATATTCAGGTCCCATTCACAGCCCTGGTGTTGTTTTCTAAGAAACAGTATTCCAGGATGACAAAAGATCAATACTACTGATTTCAGAAACTGGCAAATAATTAAGACAATTGCTCAGCCTGTCTTTGGTCCTAGAGACATTGTATATGTCAAATAATAAATTGCTTCAAGGATTGCACACCCATGTAGCAATCAGGAGCTGCCACAGAAATGTCTTTCACTTTAAGTGACAGAGCCTCATGTAGCCGAAGTTGAGGCATTATGGTGGCACACAGGGTGTTTAAATTTCCGCCAATCAATAGAAGCACATAATTGTAGCTATTGGAACTGCTTCTGGTCCATCACATTTCCAGCACCACAAGCAGCTCTGATAGATTCAAACATCTCTGCTGAGATGTCCCATGATGTCGCCCCTCTGATTCTGCAAGGCTGTCAGTGCCTCTCGTTCTTTGACAGGCCTATCTCCTCACACACCCCTCCCTGACGATAAGCTTAATTCCCCACTTCTACTCCTCAGTTTGGGAATCTCTGCTTTAATGGAATGCATGATTACCTAGTGGGCAGGGATTGTTTTGCTGATAGGCATTGTAACCACAGCACTCTAATGGGCTTTCACACAGCTGGTTCCAGTTCCTTTCAGATTGCTTCTCCTATGCCAACTGGTGCCATCTTACGGGTCACCTGTGAGATGAGTGCTGGTATCTCTGTTAGAGATTTTGTCCCTTTAAGGCCTTTGTTCCTCTTGTTCCTTCTTCCATCTAGTTATTAGTTATACACACCACTCAGAAATTGTCTTTCAATCCCTCTTGTAATTGAAGATGCTCAAGGACAACCTAGGGTGACGGTTCTCCTCTCAGAAGGAATGTGTCCATGTGTCCGACCAGCACATAATATTCCTACAAAGTGTCACAACCAATCTTTGTCCCCACTCGCTAAGTGCTGTCTTGGTACTTTATCAGCTCTGGGTAAAAGCTGCCCCCTTAAATGAGGACAACGTAATACAACAGTTCTCACCACCATCTCTTAATTCTTGTAAAACCAAAATTCAGCCCAGCTGCTATTAAGGAAAGCAGAGTGTCCAATAGCCAGGAGATTAAGGATTGGCTAAAGATGAACTCATGGCAGTTAGAGAAAGCAGAAGCGGTGAATTAAGTAAAGGTAACCTGTGGTGTCTCACTGCACATGAGGAAGTTGACAGATTAAGTCACTCGGCAATCAGGCACCAGTGTTTTGGACTCCTTGTTTCCCTTTGGCAGTGGACAAGAGGCAAGCCTTAAATTGGAGATCTCATGCAGCTTTTAAGAACCATGCACGTTGTAAGGAGCCTCTTCAGCAATGAGCGGAGCCCATTTCACACAGGGCAGAAGAGTTGGTGGAGCTGTGAATTGGTTCGATTGGACCATGGGCAGCACAAGAACACTGGTGACTTTCCTGCCAGGACTAATCCATGGGAAATAATAGTGAAAGTGGGGATACTGGAGTCAGTAAGGAAGCTATCCTTTACAGTTCACCACTAAAGTCTGTGTAAAAGATCTAACTAAAGCTTTTTTCCTTCCCAAAAGAGCTGCTATTTTGTTCCTTCACTTGCAGTTGGTGTCCATGACATTACTGCTGGGGATGAGCAGGTCTGTGTTCTGGAGCAAGTCCCTTTTTTTTTTAAAACTGGGTTGGCAGAGTTGGTGGGGGTGCGGGGGTGGTTGTGGCTGGGGATGGAGAATGGCTTTGAAATGAAGCAAAGCCAAATGCCCCTAGGAGAGAATGTGACTGTGAAGCATGCAGCAATACAGTTTCCCAAAGGTGTGGCTTTCTCTAAAACAGGAAAAGCCATTCTGTCACTGACTTGATCACAATAAGAAACTCTACATCATGCCAAGCTGGCTCTACTGTTTCTGTGTAATACCTATTAATATTGGAGAAAGACTCATACTGTGCTATGTATAAATGACCCTAATATGATTTTCACCCCACACTCTCATCTGATTTGTTGGGGGAAGTGGCAACTTTGGAGATTTAGGACCAGGTCAGTTTGAAAAGAACTTGCCAGGTTAAAATAAATCAATGGCAGACTGGAGGTGGCTGCTTAAGGACCTGGATGCTGGATTCTCCAGTTGAAACTGCTCCCATTGGTGACATCTTCCTCTGCTTTTCTCTGCCCAGGGCTCTTCCCATCGAGGGTCAAACCACCACCTCACTTGCAGAGGATCAAAACCTACTCCACAACTAACCTTCCCTCTCCACCCCCCCCTTCCTCCAAGATCAAAGCTCAACCTAACAGGGTCAGGTACTTCATCCAAAATCAGACTCACTTGTCCAAGGTAATTATTCTAAGGATACTGTTAATGAGATCTTTTAAGATGCAAAAACATTTGTAGAGGTCTCAGTTTTAATTATTGAAGAACATGCTTTATTTATTGGCTGAGAGGGGGCAGCTCCTCACTTTATGAGCAGTGATCCTTAGGTCTAGACAGAGGCCCACTCTGCTTTATTTAGCTATGGTCCATGAGGCTAGAGAGAGGACCACACCTCACTGTCCATCTGCACTGACATCCACACACAATTTAGCAGGGTGTTCCTTAAGAGAACTAATAGGAGGCACAAAGAACATCTCATGAGAAGGTGGTTGGACACAGGGCACTGTGGCCCCAATAGCAGATACAACTGAAATAAAGGAGGTGAATTTAACCTACATTCGGCTGTTGGATGAAATTCTTGTGATATGTAAACTCATCATGCCTCATTTTCCTCTCTCTATTTGACCAAGTGCCTCTGAATTTGAACAGGTGGCTTTGAAGCAACCTGTAACAGCAGCAAGTGTAGGGGATGGAAGCTAGTGTTAGATATGGGATGGATATGTGCAGCAAACACAGGTTTGATATCAATGGGCTTTCATAGTCAATGCTAAAACCTCACAGGGGGCTCCATGTACTGTATACCCTTACTTAATAGGAATTTGTTTAATTTTTTATGTACAGGGAACAGGGGTACAGCAAACAGTTGAGCCCAGGTCCAGCGAAAATGTCATGTATCCACACGAAAGCTGTCAAACCCCTACTCCAGGTAAATGTCTTCCGTTGGACAAGCGTACTCCAGGTGCTCCTGGTAGTATTCCTGAAATGCTTGGCTGCAAAGCAGAAAAAAATGGGACTTTAGTGAGCACACCGTATGCTGTCTAGTTGTTTCTCCCACCATTCCTCCACTCCAACATTGGTCCCTATAGAATGCATTTTTTCACAGTCACTGTCAGCCAGTTGGCATCTCATCTTCAATGTCTTTGTTAACTGAGCCATTGTAGGTGAATTTCACTCCTCTACTTTTCCTAAATCACCCTGATATGATGGAATTGTAATACATCTGTGTAAAATTTGAACAAAGTTCCAGCATCCTCTTGGCTAAACCAATCTCCTTCACATGAACACATCCCTGGCCTTGATTTCTGTCTAGCCATTTACTGAGGCTTGTAAGGACAGATCACAAAGAAACTATTTCCTCTAGAGGGGGAATCTAGACCCCGGGGGCATAATCTTAAAATTGGAGCAAGCACATTTAGGAGTGATATCAGGAAGCTCATTTCACAAAAAGGCTACTGGAAACCTGGAACTCAATCCCCAAAAAGCTGTAGATGCTGAAGGATAATTGAACTTTCAAAAAAGATGAATAGATTTTGTTGGGTAAGGGAATCTAAGGATATGGATCAAAAGATAGCTAAATGAAATTGAAATGCAGGTCATTTATAATCTAAGGGGATCAGGTTTGAGGGGCTGAATGGCCTATTCCTTTTCCTATATTTATCACTCTAGAGGGCGTTATGAGAGGTGTATTTCCCTCTTTACTATGCCCTAGGAAGTGCAGAGCCAGTCTTACAGAGATTAGAATTTCTAACTCGTTTTGCTCTTCATACATCAATTGGGTGCCCTAGTGGTGAGGTACCTGGAGACATCCAACTCAAGACCAGTGTGGGATGACCGGCCATGTGGGGATCCCTGAACAGCTCAAAGCCCCTTCAGCCCCTGCTTCTTGGCATGCTTCCAGTCAGTCACCCAGAGGAACATCATTCTATCATTTGTGGAATTTTAATCAAGTGACAGAGGTACATCACTGGTATAAGTTTGGATATTACACCTGCAGACTCTCACTGGGGTCTAGGAGACAATCTTAGGGTTTGGGAGAGGAAGAGATGGAGAATGTTACAATATAGCTTTAGAAGTCAAGAGTATTTTCTGCCTTGGCCATTTCCACACCTATCCTGGTATTGGTGGTTGGCACCTACCCAATACACTCAGCAACACGGCGCATGGATTCCTCAGATACGAACACGTGGCAGGCAAAGCGGTTCACCACAGGGTGCTTGGTGATGAATCCAAAGTAGCTGAAAGAGACATTACACAGTTAAAAGGGACACAGAGCAGTAGTCCTCTTAATGGGTCCAGCTTTAGTGATCCTATTAAATAGAAGACTCCACAGAGGTCCTGGTTAAAGGAGACAAATCCCAGAAACCTCAATTTTACTGAGCTTGCCCAGAAGATTAGGTCAGGTGTCCATTTTACACCATGCCCAATTTTACTCTTCATTCAAGAAAATGTTGAACAAGGGTTGAATATAAAACTGGTGTCCCAGCCCACCCACTGGGCAAGTTAGGCTCTAACAAGACTAGAGATTAGAGAATAACAAGGCAATTTTACTGACAGGGAAAACACAAAGCATCTTATGGCAGAGATGTAACAGAGTGAGAGAACCAATAAACAAAAAAAGGAAGAAAAGTGCAACCGGTGGCTATATAATGAACAGGGACTTGTATGGAGAGATGGATACAATGTACAAAACTTTGCATTGATCACAACAGTTATCCCTCAACCAACATTGCAAAACAAAGACAGATTATCTGGTCATTTATCTCATTGCTGTTTGTGGAGCCAGCAGACAAGTTGGCTGCCGCATCTCCTACATCACAACACTGACCACACTACACAAGTACTTCATTGGCTCTAAAGTACATTGGGACATCCTGAGGTTGTGAAAGGTGCTATACAAATGCAAGTAATTTCTTTAACAATGAGTTAACAAATGTACAAAATCAAAGGAGGAGTGTGAACAGGATGTTGTCCAATCTTATCAAACTATATACTCTGAATTAGTTCTCAGAACCCAACTTCTAACTCATCCAATGTTAATTTGATAAACAATCTGAGATGATACAGGAAACACTTGCAAAGTTAAATGAGCCAAGTTTGGAATCTGGATTGAAAGTGAACTGTAATCTGGTGAGAGGGCAGTAGCTATGACAAAGAGCAGACTCCCAGAAACAGAGCTGAGATTAAGTTTAAATGGAAAGAGAGCAAGTTGAAAACAGATGCATGATATAAGCAGAGCATAGCAAATGCAAGAAAGTGTTTCTGAGCAGCTGGAAAATGAGGCTACTGAATATCAGAGTGATGAATCAGGACTGCTTCAGCTGGTCCAGGGAAAAATGGTGCAAAGCCATTAATGATTTGGAGGTCATGGAGAAAGATAGGGCTGTTGTCAGCTGGAAAACTATCCTTGCACTAATAAAGCACCTTAAACTATTAATTTGCTTAATTTTTTTTCTTAAGTGCACTGATGGTTAATTGAAGAGACACAGCAGTCATTCTGTGGGTGTCATAGTCCTGCTGTGAAGCCCTGGGAGTGGGGTTAAAAGCCACAGCCTTCAAACTCACAGGAAAGTGTGCTCTCAATTGAGCCCAATTGATGGCAATAGCTGAAGAGGCAGAGAAAAATAAGAAAAAATGGCTCAATGATAGGGAATGGGTAGGTTTTACATCAGCAGTTAATGGATGGTCTTTAACCCTTACCAGCTGTTTTTAGGGTGACATCCACAGAATGAGATGTTCTTCATCTGAAAAAAATGGCTGCACCTTTCAGTCTAGGAGAAAAAAAAGATCACAGGTAAAACAAGGCTATGGCCGATCTCCTTCTCAGTACCTCTCACACATGGAAACATTGAACCAATTTACATTCAACCAACTTCTACTGCTAAACCAAAGAATGAGTTGGCATTTCACAGAGTACAATGGAGCAAAGAGGAACTTGTGCTTAACGCTTGGTATTGGGAGACCATTGAGATTTTGCCCTCTTGCAACAGACGCTGGTGGGGGTCGGGGGGGGGGGGGGGGGGGGGGGGGGGGTGGGGGGGGAATATTCTGCATTTATCTCAAAGCTGTTGTTTTCAATTATCCATTGGCTCATTAGGTCATGGCTAAAAGATATGATGAAACAGACACGTCAGCCAACTCCAGGGCCAGAATCTTTGGGTCGGTGAGTGGGTGTGGACCCTTTTCGCCATCGCGTAAAATGACGCACGGTGACATCGGGCATGTGTCCCCGACCTCACCGTATGTCATTCAGATCTTCAGTTCGATGGGCACACACCGGAGATGGCTGCACGCCTGCCGAACTGTCAAAGGCCTATTAAGGCCATTTAAATACTAATTAAAATAATTAGCTGAGCTACCGGTCCAACCTCCTCATTTATCAGGAAACCTCATCCACGGGCGGGATGAGGTTTCATGAGGGTTTTTAAAGTTTAATAAAAATTTTTAATAAAATTCATTGACATGTCCTAGCTCATGTGACACTGTCACATGAGGGGACGTGTCTTGAAAATTTGTATTTTTCTTTATTAAAATTTTTAAAAATCAAACTCAGGCACAGAGCTGCATACGCAAAAGAGCACAGGCCCTGACTCAGCCTCCTCCCCCCACCTGCACGGGGAGTGCTCAGCGCTTCCGGGTGCACGTCATGCTGGGCTGGCCTTAATTGTCCCACCCACGTAAAATTGCGGCACGCAACCAATTGCAGGCAGCGATCAGCTGCGTGTGTGCCCGCCCACTCCCATCCAGCCCCCCACCCCCGACAGGGAGAAAATTCTCCTCCAGGAGGTGATAAAATTCTCCCTGTCCTGTTTTGGTTTCTCCTGTCCTGAAGGCACTGAATCTCACTGGGTATCGAGTCCTTCTCATAACTCACCCATTTGGCCAATCTGAATGTGTGACTCTAGTTAGTGAATGTCTACAGACTATTCTAACATGGCTCATCAGGTCGGATACAGCATGTGTTAGATACAGAGTAAAGTCCCCTCTACACTGTATTGTCAAACATCCCCAAGGCAGGTGGAGTAGACAAATCGACCCATTGACTAGATAGGCCCATTCATAGATTTAAAACAAATGTGTCCTAGGACAATCAACAAATATTTGCACAGACATTGAATGGTAGATAGAATCTAGATAAATAGATCAACAGACAAGTGAATCAATAGGAGATGCACAGATGAACTTACCTTATCCTCTGCTCCATACTCATTCAAACTCATGACCAGTTTAACCCCTTGAATGCTGACCTCCAACTCGCAACTAGCAGGTGGACGCAGATGAACTGTCAATTTTCGAGTTGTAGCAATCTGAGGGTGACATTGAAAATTAATATTAGATCTGGGAATTAGTCTGCACAACATTAGACCTTGGTACTACTATTTATGGATCAAAATGTTGCAGTTGCATCTCTGGCTTGTGCCAAGTTGAGCTCAATCAGATTCGTCCTGGACCGCGGTATTGAGCCTACCCATTTCCAGATGAAGGAGGATATTAAAATCTGTCATGGTGCCTGTTCCTAGATGTAGGCACTATCTTGTTCTTCCTATAGTGGGTCTCCCTTACCCCTATAGTTGCTCTCCCTCTGTCTCACCCTCTCCTCCTTTGCCCTGCTTACCTGGGAGGTCATCCCTATTTATTGCCAGATTCCATTTTTCGATCTACCATAGGTCGCAGTATATTAAGTTGACCCAGAGTACAAGATGACCCCATTTTTCCAGCCCCAAAAATCATATTTTTGCATATAAACAGCATATAAGTCACCCACCCACCCCCCACCCCACATCCTTTTCGGGCATGACATGCTATATCTGCATTAGTATCAGCCTAAGTTTTCACCCCACAAGTACATACTTTACTAACTGGTACCTTATAACAGGGCACAAGGGATCAAGCAGGCTATACGGGCTTTATTGCAAAGATGTTCGGGAATTTAAGACCCACCCACACAGAGCAAACTACCCAGCCACCGGTGGCAAAAGATGAAGAGAAATGAGTCTTCCAAAAAAATAAATGAAGTATAAAGTTGGTTTCAAGCTGAAGTTGTAACATCTGCTAACTCATCAAATAACTGTGCTGCAGTGAGGGAATTAAGTGTTAGTGAAAAACTGGTGCGAGAGTGGAAGGAGGAGGAATCCGCCAAGGAGAAAATGCCCAAGACTAAATGTGCCATCAGTACAGGGACCAGCCTCTGCCAGATCTTGAGAAGCATATATTGGAATGGGTCCTCAAAAATCGTCAGAATGGTAGATCGTCACCAGAAATACAATGCGTATACACACAATTAAGTGGGACAAATCAAACCCTGAGTCCAGTCAAGGTTTCAGAGCATCAGCTAGTTGGTGCAGCCACTTAATGGAACAAAAATGTCTAGTGTTGCTTCAGAGGTTGCTTAGAGGCTGCCAAAAGACCTGGATGCCAAAATTACCCATTTCCACCATTATGCCAGAACAGCAACATGGATGAAACACCCATGAATTGAAATATGCCCAGCAACTGAACTTGAGTGGAAAGATTCAAAAACAGTTCTAGTGAAAACCACAGGTCAGGAGAAAACACAATTCATGGTGGTACTGGCCTCATGGCCAACAGAATGAAATTAAAACCTATGATAATTTGCAAAGCGTAAAACCACGCTGAAAATCAAGGCCAGAAATTCCCCCCTGTCAGTGGGAGGGTTGGGGGGGGTGGGGGGGGACAGACGATGTTGTGTGGGAACAGGCGGAGGTGGACGTGAACCCGATTGGCGTCCCTAATTGGGGACACGCCGCCACTTTACATGGACGGGCCAATTAAGGCCTACCCAGCGTAACGCTTGCCCGGAAGTGCTGAGTGCTCCATGTGGGTGCGGGGTGGTGGGGGGGGGGGGGGGGGTGATTCCCTGAGATGTTCCCCGAGCGAAAGAGCACAGAGATCTCCCCGAGGCACAGAGGTGCCTCAAGGAGATTTGTTTCAAGGCTAAAGTTTTAAATAAAGGCTTTTAACACTTTTAAAACATGTCCCCTCATGTGACACTATCACATGAGCTGGGACACGTCAAAGAATAAAAGTATAAATTTTTACTAGATTTTAAAACACTTCATGAAACCTCATCCTGCCCACGGATGAGGTTTCATGAAAAACGCGAAGGCCGCCTGGGCTCTTTGCCTGCCCACCGAGCTTAAGGTTGGACGGGCAGCTCATTAAATTGAACTAATTAGGTTTTAAATGGCCTGAATAGGCCTTTGACAGTTTGGCTGCGCGCCCACCGATCTGAAAACCTAAGTGATGCGTGATGGTGTCAGGACGCCTGCCTGACATCACTACACGTCATTTTACACATCGGCGAGCGGGCCCCGCCCCCACTCGTCGACAGGAAAATTCTTCCCCAAGTTTCCTGCAGGAGTTTTTGTGTATATCCATGACAATGGATGGATGAGGGTGGAGTGAAGCTATGGCTTGATTAAGTGTGGAATAGGCATCCCAGTTGCCTACACAAAGAACACGGCCAATTAATGTGCAACATGTCAGATCATATATAATTGATGAGATCAGGAGGTGCCTGCAAAGAAATATGAGGGGATCTAATATCCATTGTTCAATCTTTGCATATGTGCCTCAAAAAGCTATTCAAGGATCATGTTCAAGTTGAATGGATTGACAGAGAAAAAAATCTTCATAAAGAGTGGAAATATGCATGCTGCCCCGCTGATTTTTTGTGTGGATTTGTCATCAAATCTTGTGATGCTATTAATGCACCAAGTGTCATCAGATTGCTCAAAGAATTCGGAATATCCAAATCAATGGATGGAGATGAAGGTGATTTGCTATGGGGAGATAATTATGAAACCAAAAGCACGAAATCAGATCCAGAGTGGGATCCTTATGATGATACCATTGCCAAAGTGACTCAATGAACTTGAGGAACTTTTTGCATTGGACATTGAAGTCAATGAAGTTGATGGATTTTAAAACACTTTGATTGAGGTTAAAAGTATCTTTGTAGAATTAATTCAGTCAATAAACCACAAATTTAAAATGAATTACCAGTGTTATATTTTTTTCTCATATTTCAAAATGGCAACCGTCCACACTGACGATCACATTTTATACTTGAGGTAGAAAATGAACCCATTTTGGAAGGATTTTTGAAGGTTTCAAAAGTTGACTTATACACCATGTTCCAAATAGTACTCTCCCAAACCGACAGGCTCAGGTAATTGAAACAGGACTAGAGGCCATCAATATAAGATAATCACCAACAAATCTAATAGGGAATTCAAAAGAAACTTCTTTATGCAAAGAATGTTGAGAATGTGGACCTTGCTACCACAGGAGTGGTTGAAGTGAATGGTTTAGATGCACTTAAGGGGAAGCTAGACAAACATACGAGGGAGAAGGGAATAGAGGGTTACAATGATAGGTTAGATGAGGAAAGTTGGGAGGAGGTTCAACTGAAGCATAAATATTAGCATGGGCTACCTGGGAGAACTGTTTGTTTGTGCTCCATACCCTATGCAATCCCACGTAAGGACAAACTAACAAATGAGGAATGAAGTGATTTGTTCTGGAGGTGAGGCTATCAGGGGAACGAGGCTTGAAAATGCCTGGTCTACAGACTTAACCCAAGTTTGATGTCATTTAAATACGTCATTTTGATATGCTATTCTTGCTACAATTTTTACGTTTGCTCCACACAATGTGCTCACATACCTCTCCCATCACTCCTAGTGATTGTGGTACTCTCACCTTCTGCATTGCAGCACACAGGATGTCATTACCCTGGTGATACGGGACTTCCACAGATCCCAGGAACTGCACATCGAACCTCTCCACCCAGACGCTGTTCTTCTTTATCCCTGAATCAAAAGACAACAGAGGAGGCGTTTGATGAGCTGAGCTTTGTTTCTGAGGCCGAAGTCTGCCTTTTATAAGCAGCTCCAGGGTTTAAATCAATGGGACAATGGCTTCAGTTGGCTGGAATATTTAACTTACCATTTGAGCTCTGCTGACCCAAGGCATGGTGCGAGCCAATGTAAATGCTCAAGATTAAAGGAGGGAAGGACCCTGAAATTGATTTGCTGAAAAAACCCCTGTAAATTTATATTTTAGACCAAATTATTACAAAAGGATTAGGCTACCTGCTTCTTATAAACTGATGCACAGCTGCATCATTGATGGAACTTGCTGAGTTGTGTTGGAATTACCTACCATTATGCCTTCTAGCAGCATATCAGATAGTGCACAGAGCATTGCAACCGAGCATTCAATTTTAATGTATGAAGCAAATTTTGGCAGTGTTGTGCCCTCTTCAGAGTGAACTAAAAATATAGCAGGATCGATTCTGTGATCTTGGAGGGAGGGCGTTTGGTTACCAGACTCAGAAGCTCACTTATTGCAGTGGAGGGAGGGAGCCATTGCAATGGATTCAGTAGAGCAAGCATTTACATAATTTAAATGCGTTCCCTGCATGATTTGAGCCTTGCACTGGGTTTGCAATAGCGACCTCATTGAATGCAGAGTATTCAGGTCGTGCATGGAGCATCGCAACCCAGCTTCCAATTTTAATGCAAAAAGCAAATTTTGGAAGTGTTGTGCCCTCTCAAGAGTGAACTAAAAATACAGCAGGGTCGATTCTGTGATCTTGGAGGGAGGGGGGACCTTTAAAGGGCTGCTGCTCAAACAGAAAGACAGGTAGCTGTGTTGCAGTGAGTGGAGGATGGAGCAAGGTCAAAACAACAATAGGCACAAATCTAAAGGATGGTTTGGCAGCCTGTATCTCCCTATAATAGTTTTGTTCATCTTGTACTGCTTCTAACTTCTATTATGTATCACAAATGCTGAGTGACCACAGCATTGTGTCTCAAAATACATTATAAACCCTCAGTTCAGACTTTGTTGATGGGAAAACCCATTTTAAAAGTGTCAAGGTTTACCTGCAGCATCTTGTAATGCTCGTAGGTGACTCTGCTGCTGCCATCTATAATGGCTAAATGCCTACCATGCAGCATTCGAGCAAATCCAAGTTCTCTAACAGTGTTCTCAATGTTAAAGGTCAGTCTCTGTATTGGAGTGGAGCTCTATTACAAATCCATTAAGTGGCAGTGTAGATAAATCAATTATATAAGTAAGTCTCTCTTAATGACATCTGGATCCAGGCTTTTTATACCTCCCCGTTTACACCGGTGCCCTTGGACTTAGCTCCTGAACATTCCCTGGAAAATATTGTCCATCTTTCTGATCACGCATTAAGTTTTTGCTGCAGTGTTACAGAGTTTCGACCATCAGTTAGCTAAGAGCCCAATGCTCTCCGATGAATCACAGACAATATTAATTGCACTGCCCCCACAGGCACACACCGCGCCCCCCCGCCCAACCTCAGCTCAACAGTTGAAAGCCCTCTGAACTTTGACCCCAATCTTACTCTTGGACCTACCTAGGAATTCCTTGGCTTGGTTGACTACTTCATGGGCGTAGTATGCTGGGAAGATTCCACGCTCCCCTGTGCGCATGTTGTAGCCTCGGTACCAATAGTCATCTTCCTCCTCTTCAACATACAATGGGTCATCAACATCCAACTCCAGTTCATCCTGGTGGCGAGGTATGAACCTTCAGAGAACCAGAAACAGTTTTGTTAGACCAGGAAATGAACAGATCGAATGAGCAGTTGAGTCTGAAGTTTGAGGTCCAGAATGCAATAAAATGGGTTCAGTGTGCACAGCGATGTCAGATAAACTTTAATTGGACACAGCTAAAGTATGGCACATGTGATGAGAAAATGGGTAGCACCTGCACTTCATGAATGGCTTTCAAATAATTTAAGGGTCAAGTTAATCCAGTAGTTTTAATGTTCAAAGTGTCTAATCAGTGTGGCATATCAACCAAAGCCAACAGAGTGCTGAACTGCATGAACAAAGCAATAGGGTACGAGTCAGACAAAGTCATGATCAAACTGTTCAATGCTCTGGTCAGATCACACCTAAAGTACGGTATTCAATGCTGGACCAGTAATCTGGAGAATGTGAGTTCAAATCCCAACATGGCCATTTCAGACTCTGAATTCAATTTTAAATATTAGCAATCAGTGAGTGACTGTGGAGCTATTAAAACCCAGCTATTTCACTAATGTCCTTTAGGGAAGGAAAGTTGCTGTTCCTTATGCTGTCTGACCTATATGTCCCACATCAATGTGGCTGACTTTTACCCAATCTCTGATGTAGCCCAACAAGCTACTCAGTTGTATCAAAATGCTACAATCAGACTGTAGAGGCTCAAAAAGGCCCGGCACCACCTTCTCAGGATACCTAATGGATGGACAATAAATGCAAGCCTTGCCATTAATGCTCACATCCTGGTCACTGAGATGGGAGGGAGACATTTAAATGCTGGAGCTGCAGAGAAGAGCTAGGAGCTGATCTCTGGTTTCAGAGAAAGTGAGTTAAGAGGAAAGACTGGAAAAACTTGGGCTCTTCACCCTGGAAAGAAGGTAGCTGAGAGCGAACTTTCTAGAGCTGTCTGACAGTACACAGTGCAGAAAATCTAAATCCATAAAATATTTGGACTTAACCCAGGATAGTAGAATGAAGGAGCAGAGGGTCAAACGTAGGACTGATGTAGGAAGTTCTGCACAGAGAGAGTGGTCAACACATGAATGGGCTCCTAGGTAGAGCAATGGATGTAAAAATCTCTGGAATCATTTGAGATATAGTTGAACGTTGTGATGGTCATAAGTGCTCCGAGATCTTTTTGATGGATGAATTAGGATGGGCTTGGCCAGATCTATCTTGTGACTCTTATTTTGGAAAATTAGCAAATCCAAAAATGATTGGATAGGATTAAAACTTATTTTTCTTTGATGCTTGAGAATTCTTAGAAAAATAGGGGTTTCTGTGTTTTGAAACAATGAGGCTAATGTAATTGGCAGGAAGCAGAAGAGGAGATTCAGGACTTTGGTTCCTTTATTCACAACAGCACTGATGTGGAACAGAAGACTAAAGGAGCTGAATTACACCACATATCAAACAAACCTGCAGTTCCTGGCCAAAATAGCGGCTTGTCTCTGTTACCATGGGCCCAGTAATGATAACAGCTCTTCTCTGTCACACCCACTGGGCTGATAAGAAACATCAACCAATAGGAAGAATTTGCTCACAAGCTCTGGGCACTCTAGAGATAAAAACAAAAAACTGTGGATGCTGGAAATCCAAAACAAAAACGGAAACAAATACCTGGAAAAACTCAGCAGGTCTGGCAGCATCAGCGGAGAAGAGCAAAGTTGACATTTCGAGTCCTCATGACCTTTCAACAGAACTAAGTAAAAATAGGAAAGGGGTGAAATATAAGCTGGTTTAAGGCGAGGGGGGGTGTTTGTTGAGACAAGCAGCCAGTGATAGGTGGAGATAACCAAAAGCTGTCACAGACAAAAGAACAAAGAGGTGTTGAAGGTGGTGATATTATCTAAAGGAATGTGCTAATTAAGAGTGGACGACAGGACAGATAAGGTACAGATAGCTCTCGTGGGGGTGGGGGAATACTAAAAGGTAGAAATAAACAATGGGTGGAAATACATTTAAAAATAATGGAAATAGGTGGGAAAAGAAAAATCTATATAAATTATTGGAAAAAACAAAAAGGAGGGGGAAGAAATGGGAAGGGGTGGGGATGGAGGAGAGAATTCAAGATCTAAAATTGTTGAACTCAATATTCAGTCCGGAAGGCTGTAAAGTGCCTAGTCGGAAGATGAGGTGCTGTTCCTCCAGTTTGCGTTGAGCTTCACTGGAACAATGCAGCAAGCCAAGGACAGACATGTGGGCAAGAGAGCAGGGTGCAGTGTTGAAATGGCAAGCGACAGGGAGGTCTGGGTCATGCTTGCAGACAGACCGAAGGTGTTCCGCAAAGCAGTCACCCAGTCTGCGTTTGGTCTCTCCAACGTAGAGGAGACATTAACATCTCGTCTGAGAGATGGCACCTCTGACAACTTTAGATCTTGAACTCCCTCCTCCATCCCCACCCCCTTCCTGTTTCTTCCCCCTCCTTTTTGTTTTTTCCAATAATTTATATAGATTTTTCTTTTCCCACCTATTTCCATTATTTTTAAATGTATTTCCACCCATTGTTTATTTCTACCTTTTAGTATTCCCCCAGCCCCGCTAGAGCTATCTGTACCTTATCTGTCCTGTCTTCTACTCTTAATTAGCACATTCCTTTAGATAATATCACCACCTTCAACACCTCTTTGTTCTTTTGTCTGTGGCAGCTTTTGGTTATCTCCACCTATCACTGGCTGCTTGTCCCAACAAACCCCGCCCCCTCCCCTTAAACCAGCTTATATTTCACCCCTTTCCTATTTTTACTTAGTTCTGTTGAAGGGTCATGAGGACTCGAAACGTCAACTTTGCTCTTCTTTACCGATGCTGCTGTGTTTTTCCAGGTATTTCTGTTTCTCTTTTTGTTCTGGGCACTCTAGTCCTGTCTCAGTGATTCCCCATTTCTGTTCTGTACTAAGTTTAGAGTGATGCCGGGAGACAGGGGTCCTGTTCAGGATCTCCCTCCAGTTTAAGCCTTGGGGGACCATTCTTACCGGAATACCGCTCGATGAGTCTGCTCCCGTTCCTCACCATTTATTGTACACGAGTAAAGACCAAAAGATTCTGTACCTATTCAGGAGAGAGAGTACAAGGTCACTCTGCCAGCAGATGTCCCAATACTTCCCAATGACCTCAACACCCACCCCCATTGTAACACCAACCCCCCCACCCCGCAAAACCAGAAAACCTACCCTCGCCACAACATCCACCTTTTACCGGAACTCCAGTCCCCTCACCACAACACCAACATCCCAAACTCACTGCAACAACCATCCGTCACTGCAACACCTAGCCCTCACTACAAAACCAGCCACCCTTCTCCATTGCCACAATATCAGCCCACCCAATCCCTCACCTCAACATCCACTCCCTCACCATAATTCTAGCCCCCTCAATCTTTATCTCAATATCACCACTCCCTCCACCCCCTCCACCCTAAATCTTTTTAAATCTTGATGTTCTGACTACTGACTATTCTGCCACTGGAAGCAATTTCTCTTTACTGACTCTATCAAAACAGTTTATGATTTTGAATACCTCTATCAAATTTCCTCCTAATCTTCCCTGCTCTAAGGAGAACAACCCCAGCCTTTCCATTCTCTCCACAGAATTGTAGACCCTCATCCTTTTATTATTGGCTACTGCCTTACGCTGTACACAGCCCAGTACTACTGAATTACCCAATGTGCTGTATTCTCTCTCTCCACACCCCCCCCCCCCCTCATTCTCAGCAGATTACTTCCAATGATGGGGAAGACATTTGCACACAAATACAAAGGATTTTCCATGAAACTGTTCTCAGAGAATGAAATCCTCAGCAGACATTACAAAAATTAGCAGAGAAATTGTAGCTCAATAACTTGGATAACATATATAGAATGTAACTAATTCATGGCAGAGACTATCACTATGGAAGCACTATTAACATATGGTTCACACTGGATATGCCACACAATACATGCTGAGATTTATAATGAGATGGCACAGCTTACTGGAAGATCGAGAAGTGCTGTTGACAAAAACATTGAGGAATTTCTTGGAAAACTGTGTGTCGGCTTCAGGCGATGAATCCTCTGACGAGTTCTCAATGTCATGTCTCCCTGTGCAATCCCCAAACTCGTTGTCCAGTTCCAGCTCGCAGTTGTCACACAGCGTTGAGATCTCACTGTCATCGCTCAGGATGGAGGTGCAGCGTTTCAAACTGACAAGCTCCAAAGTGGTGTTTTCATCGACCACCAAGGTATATTTAATGGAGTCATAGGCCAGGGACTGGTCCAGCTGCTTGCTGGCTGCCCTGTGCAATGGGGACAGTTCCTTCATGCTGAAAGGTCCATTTGATGGGTCACTAAAGGATATGGGTATTTTGGGGCTTGCATTAAACAGCAGAGAAGGTGGGCTCGAGCATCTACTGGTACAGTCAGTCTTGTCACTGACTGGCTTTGATTTCATTTGTGCCTCTAAGGCTAATGCTCTAGAATATTTATTCAATTCAGTTAACTTATCTTCTAAAATAAATGCAGCTTCTAGGTCTTCACTGAAACTTGGAGAACCCATGTCCCGAATTGGCTTTATCCCTTGAAGGGGTTCCACTGACTCCTCATATTTGAAGCTTAGAGTGGAGTTTGGAATTATGGTAGCTACATCACCCTGTTCATTCATGCAATTGTCCTTAAAATCCATATTTAACCCTGATTCTGCTTCACAGGAGCCAACTGTCCCTGGAGTAAATGACACGTTACTGTCTCCTATCATGGCTGTGTCATTGGATGGATTACTCAAAGCCAAGTAGAGGGTGGCTGGTGTATTGGTAAACATTGGCTCTAACTCAGATTCCTTGACTCTGGTCTCATTTTCTTTTGCCTCATCTTTGGAGAACATCGAGTCACCAAAATCATCATTGCTGTCCATTATCTCAATGTCTAATTCAGGATGGGAAAGATCTGCGTGTTCAGAGCCTTCCTGGCCTGCGTCGATTTGGTGGCCCGAAGTGCGCAGTAGCTTGCTGGCACTGACTGGCTCAATCTCAATGTCAGAGCAGGAAGAAATGGTTTCACTGAATGAATTAGTCTGCAGCCAGCACTCATCTTTAACAGCGTGGGAGCCTTGTGAAATCATTGTGTTGATCATGTTACTGAGGAGCCAAGGAGAGTCAGAACTTTCACTCAGATCAGGGTCCGAATCATGATCAGAACATGAAGACTCAGAATCATTACTCAGTTCATCATCACTGTTCTCTTCAGCATTTTCTTCTGTTTGTGATTTAGGACTTAAAGATCGAGGCAGTGCTTGATTTGGTATTATATCAAGATATGTTGGCCTGGTGGTACATTCACTCTTACTGTCTGGGGCTTGTGGTGAAGTAACCTGCTCTTTAGTTTGGTCAGAATCTTGCAAAGACCCAGCAATAACCTTGGCAAGTTGGTCAGTCATTAACTCCGAGTCCAAGGCTCTGGCAGAAATATCTGAATTGGTTTTGTCAACTGAACATACAAATCTCCCTGTATACCCACTGTCAAGGTCCCATTCAGCAACTGGCTCCAAAGAATTGACATTGGTATTGTTGGCTGTCTTTACCAAGTACAATCGATCTTTAACATTGGAAGTACTGATTTCTCCTTCCCAGTCAATCTCAGGATCAGAGTTGGGTGAGCTTGCTTCCTCAATTGAGTTGGTTAGGTGCGATGACCGACCGCTGCTGCTCTCGCTGGTAAGGTCTAACTCTGTCTCCGAGATGGAAGAAATCATGTTACATGCAGCACTGTTGTCACATGTAAGTCTTTCTTCCAGTTCTTCCAATTCCGAGTCAGAACCAGAGGAAACACCATCCTCAATTTGGTATGACTGCATGAATTTCTTGGTGCTTTTACTGGTTAGATCTGCCACGATGCCTGGGTCAGAGGAAGGAGATACTGTATTGCTATTGGAACTAGATGGCTGCACATAGTCAACAGCAGTCTCATGTCTGCTGTGATCGTGGTCCAACTCTGAGCTGGGAGTCAAAGAACCCATTGCATTGGTGGCAGTGGATTTCAAATTGGTTTGCTCAAGAACAGGTTCCACAAAAGCTGCTTGCTCTATGTGTGGTCTGTGCATCTTGCTGACAACTCCAAACTCTAGTTCCAGCTCTGCATCAGACACAGGAGTACAGGAACCATTGCTAAGGTTGGATGATGATAAACATTTATTTGTGGCAGCAAAGGTCTGATCAGTTTCAACCTCAGTATTCATCCCTAGCTCAGAGGCAAGTGTGTACATATCATTGGATCGATTACCAGAACAAGAATGTTCCATGGAGCTACTGTTGGTCAAGTCCTGTTCCAGCTCTGTGTCTGAGCTTTGCGATGTGACATTGTCTGCTGTGTTAGTTGGATGTGCATTGCTATCGTCACCAGCTTCCATCTCTGGGAAAGAGCTTGCTGACTTTCTATGAAAACCAAAAGACCCTGTCGGAGAGAGACAGTGTTTAGCGAGTTCTTTGTTTGCATGCAATGATGGATATGGCAATGATGGGGACACAATATTCATATTATGATCCTCTATGAGTTGGTCAGCCTTGCTGTTACCGTATTCCAGAGTATCCCGCCGATTCCCTTCAAAATCGTACAGTAGAGGTTTCAGAGGTGACTGGGTTGATGCATTCTCCATGTGTTGCAACTGTGATCCAGTGCCATTTGGCCCAGCGTTCGGGGCGGTCATGCACCAGCCAGCTGGGTGGACACTATCCTGGACACACTGATGTGGAGGAGTTAAGTGACCTGTAATGATAAATGAACTTCTGTTAAAAGAAAGAAATTGCATTCATATATCGTCTTCAACAACTACAGGATGTCCCAAAATACTTCACAGCCGATGAAGTACTTCATGAAACACAGTCAGTCACTGTTGAAGTGTGGAAAATCTGGCAACCTATTTGTGTATAGCAAGGTCCCTCAAAGAGCAATGAGATCAATGACTAGATTAGTTGTATTAGTAATGTTGGTTGAGGGATACATTTGGCCAGGATACCAGGGAGAACTCCGCTCCTCTTCTTCCAAAGGTGCCATGGGATCTTTTCTTCGCACCAGAACAGAATGCTTTGGGATAACATCTCGTCTGAGAGATGGCATCTCTGACAGTGCAGCTCACCCTCAGTACTACACAGAAGTATCAGTCTAGTTATGAACTCATGCCTCCAGAGTGCATCCATGACCTTCTGACTCCGTGTTACCACTGAACTAAGCCTGACATCCAAAAGAGAAAAGATGCTTTTAAGGATGAAATATCAGAAAATTCTGAAAGTACTTTGGGTAAAATTGATTACTTTGAAATGTAGTGGTGGTTACTTCGTCAAGCACAATAACTATTTTGCAGAAATAAGGATCCCACCAACAGATTCTTGTACTTCACTGCTCTTGGCTGATGAAGAAATGTTGGCCGAGAAACAAGGAAAGCATTTTAATATGCTTCCGAAAATAGGAACATAGGACTTGGGAGCAGGAATAGGCCATTTGGCCCTTCAAGCCTGCTCTGCCATTTGACAAGATCATGGCTGATCTGGTTGTGGTCTGAACTCCACTTTCCTATCTGCCCTTCATTACCCACGACTCCCCTTTTCATCAAAAATCTATCTAACTCAGCCTTGAATAAATTCAATGACTCAGCCTCCATGCTTTCTGTGGAAGACAATTCTGCAGACTAATGACCCTCTGAGAGAAAAGAAATTCTACTCATCTACGTTTTAAAAGGGAGATCTCTTATTCTTAAACTGTGTCCCCTAGTTCTAGTCTCCCCCACAAAAAACCTCCTTCCAGTATGTACCCGATTAAATCCCCTCAGGATCATATATGTTTCAATAAGATCACCTCTCAATCTTCTAAACTCCATTGGATACAGGCCCAACTTGTTAACCTTTCTTCATAAGTCCTTCATCCCAGGAATGATTCAAGTGAACCTTGTCTGAACTGCTTCTAATGCAATTAAATCATTTTTCAAATAAGGAGAACAAAATTCTACACACAGTTCTCCAGATGTGGTCTCACCAAGGCCCTGAACAGCTGCAGTAAAACTTCCCAACTTGAATATTCCATTCCCCTCAATAAATGCCAACATTCCATTTGCTTTCCTAATCACTTGCTGCACTTGCATACTAACTATGTGATTTATGTGCCAGGACACAAGGAATGGGATCATTAACATCTGCTACCACCTAGAAGGATGAGGGCAGAAGATAGATGGGAACACCACCTTCTGGAAGTTCCCCTTCAAGCCACTCACCATCCTGACTTGGAAATATATCACTGTTCCTTCACTGTCGCTGGGTCAAAATCCTGGAGCTCCCATCCTAACAGCACTGTGGGTATACCTATGCCACATGGACTGCAGCAGTTCAAGGAGGCAGCTCACCACCACCATCTCAAGGGCAACTAGGGACGGGCAATAAATCAAAAACAGAATTACCTGGAAAAACTCAGCAGGTCTGGCAGCATCGGCGGAGAAGAAAAGAGTTGACGTTTCGAGTCCTCATGACCCTTCGACAGAACTAGGTGAATCCAAGGAAGGGGTGAAATATAAGCTGGTTTAAGGTTGGGTGGGGGAGGGGTGGTTTGGGTGGGGGGAGAGAAGTGGAGGGGTGTGGTGTGGTTGTAGGGACAAACAAGCAGTGATAGAAGCAGATCGTCAAAAGATGTCACAGACAACAGAACAAAAGAACACATAGGTGTCGAAGTTGGTGATATTATCTGAACGAATGTGCTAATTAAGAATGGATGGTAGGGCACTCGAGGTATAGCTCTAGTGGGGGTGGGGGGAGCATAAAAGATTTAAAAATATTTAAAAATAATGGAAATAGGTGGGAAAAAGAAAAATCTATATAATTTACTGGAAAAAAACAAAAGGATGGGGGAAGAAACAGAAGGGGAGTGGGGATGGAGGAGGGAGGTCAAGACCTAAAGTTGTTGAATTCAATATTCAGTCCGGAAGGCTGTAAAGTCCCTAGTCGGAAGATGAGGTGTCATTCCTCCAGTTTGAGTTGGGCTTCACTGGAACAACGCAGCAAGCCAAGGACAGACATGTGGGCAAGAGAGCAGAGTGGAGTGTTGAAATGGCAAGCGACAGGGAGGTTTGGGTCATTCTTGCAGACAGACCGCAGGTGTTCTGCAAAGCGGTCACCCAGTTTACGTTTGGTCTCTCCAATGTAGAGGAGACCGCATTGGGAGCAACGAATGCAGTAGACTAAGTTGGGGGAAATGCAAGTGAAATGTTGCTTCACTTGAAAGGAGTGTTTGGGCCCTTGGACGGTGAGGAGAGAGGAAGTGAAGGGGCAGGTGTTACATCTTTTGCGTGGGCATGGGGTGGTGCCATAGGTGGGGGTTGAGGAGTAGGGGATGATGGAGGAGTGGACCAGGGTGTCCCGAAGGGAACGATCCCTACGGAATGCCGACAGTGGGGGAGAAGGGAAGATGTGTTTAGTGGTGGCATCATGCTGGAGTTGGCGGAAATGATCTTTTGAATGCGGAGGCTGGTGGGGTGATAATTGAGGACAAGGGGGACCCTATCATGTTTCTGGGAGGGAGGGAGAAGGCATGAGGGCGGATGCACAGGAGATGGGCCGGACACGGATGAGGGCCCTGTCAACGACCGTGGATGGAAAACCTCGGTTAAGGAAGAAGGAGGACATGTCAGAGGAACTGTTTTTGAAGGTAGCATCATCGGAACAGATGCGATGGAGGTGAAGGAACTGAGAAAATGGGACGGAGTCCTTACAGGAAGCGGGGTGTGAGGAGCTGTAGTCGAGGTAGCTGTGGGAGTCGGTAGGTTTGTAATGGATATTGGTGGACAGTCTATCACCGGAGATTGAGACAGCGAGGTCAAGGAAGGGAAGGGAAGTGTCAGAGATGGACCACGTGAAAATGATGGAGGGGTGGAGATTGGAAGCAAAATTAATAAATTTTTCCAAGTCCCAACGAGAGCACGAAGCAGCACCGAAGTAATCATCGATGTACCGGAGAAAAAGTTGTGGAAGGGGGCCGGAGTAGGACTGGAACAAGGAATGTTCCACATACCCCATAAAGAGACAGGCATAGCTGGGGCCCATGCAGGTACCCATAGCCACACTTTTTATTTGGAGGAAGTGAGAGGAGTTGAAGGAGAAATTGTTCAGCGTGAGAACAAGTTCAGCCAGACGGAGGAGAGTAGTGGTGGATGGGGATTGTTCGGGCCTCTGTTCGAGGAAGAAGCTAAGGGCCCTCAGACCATCCTGGTGGGGGATGGAGGTGTAGAGGGATTGGACGTCCATGGTGAAGAGGAAGCGGGCCAGGGAACTGGATATTGTTGATGTGACCTAAGGTGTCAAAGGAATCACGGATGTAGGTGGGAAGGGACTGGACAAGGGGAGAGAGAAGGGAGTCATGATAATGAGAAATGAGTTCTGTGGGGCAGGAGCAAGCTGACACGATCGGTCTACCGGGACAGTTCTGTTTGTGGATTTTGGGTAGGAGGTAGAAGCGGGCCGTCCGAGGTTGGGCGACTATCAGGTTGGAAGCTGTGGGAGGAAGATCCCCAGAGGAGATGAGGTCAGTGACAGTCCTGGAAACAATGGCTTGATGTTCAGAAGTGGGGTCATGGTCTAGGGAGAGGTAGGAGGAAGTGTCTGCGAGTTGACGCTCAGCCTCCTCGAGGTAGAGGTCAGTGCGCCAGACAACAACAGCACCACCCTTGTCAGCAGGTTTGATGACGATGTCAGGGTTGGACCTGAGAAAATGGAGTGCAGTAAGTGCAGCGAGAGAGAGATTAGAATGGGTGAGAAGAGCAGAGAAATTGAGACGACTAATGTCGCGCCGACAGTTCTCAATGAAAAGATCAAGAGAAGGTAAGAATCCAGAGGGAGGGGTCCAGGTGAAGGGAGAATATTGGAGATGGGTGAAAGGATCCGTTGAACGGGGAGAGGACTCCTGCCCAAAGAAGTGAGCCCGGAGACGAAGACGGCAGAAGAAGAATTCAGCATCATGCCGAGCCCGAAATTCATTGAGGTGAGGGCTTGGGGTATGAAACTAAGTCCTTTTCTGAGCACTGAACATTCAGCATCGGAGAGGGGAAGGTCAGGGGGTATAGTGAATACACGGCTGGGGCTGGGATTGGAGATGGGGTGGGGACGGAGGGACAGGCAGGGGTGGAGGGTTCTAGATGGGTGTTGGTGTCGATGAGTTGTTGGAGCTTGCGTTCCTTAGCACTTGAGAGAAAAAGAGAAAAAATTTCTTGTTGAGGCGTCGGATGAGACGAAGAATAAAATGAAACTGGGGGCACGCGCAGCTTTGAAAAAGGGTACGGGGGTGCTGCTGGAGGGAGAGGTCGAGTGTGTGCATATGGCGGCGTATGGCACTGAGTGTGGATCTCAGGATGCGACGGGAACAGCAGTCCGAGAAACGTTTTATGTTCAGGAAGTACCTGTAATCCTGGGTGGGTTTGAAACATGAGGGGTGGAATTTCAGTTGAAATCCAAGTGGGGTAATTCGGAGACGGAGACAGTCACTCAGAAAGGAGGTATGGCTGTGAAAGCGGGTTTTAGGTCCAACCCTGACATTGTCATCAAACCCGCTGACAAGGGTGGTGCTGTTGTTGTCTGGCGCACTGACCTCTACCTCGCGGAGGCTGAGCGTCAACTCGCAGACACTTCCTCCTACCTCTCCCTGGACCATGACCCCACCACTGAACATCAAGCCATTGTTTCCAGGACTGTCACTGACCTCATCTCCTCTGGGGATCTTCCTCCCACAGCTTCCAACCTGATAGTCGCCCAACCTCGGACGGCCCGCTTCTACCTCCTACCCAAAATCCACAAACAGAACTGTCCCGGTAGACCGATCGTGTCAGCTTGCTCCTGCCCCATGGAACTCATTTCTCGTTATCTTGACTCCCTTCTCTCTCTCCTTGTCCAGTCTCTTCCCACCTACATCCATGATTCCTCTGACACTTTAGGTCACATCAACAATTTCCAGTTCCCTGGCCCCAACCGCTTCCTCTTCACCATGGATGTCCAATCCCTCTACACCTCCATCCCCCACCAGGATGGTCTGAGGGCCCTTAGCTTCTTCCTCGAACAGAGGCCCGAACAATCCCCATCCACCACTACTCTCCTCCGTCTGGCTGAACTTGTTCTCACGCTGAACAATTTCTCCTTCAACTCCTCTCACTTCCTCCAAATAAAAGGTGTGGCTATGGGTACCTGCATGGGCCCCAGCTATGCCTGTCTCTTTATGGGGTATGTGGAACATTCCTTGTTCCAGACATACTCCGGCCCCCTTCCACAACTCTTTCTCCGGTACATCGATGATTACCTCGGTGCTGCTTCGTGCTCTCGTCGGGACTTGGAAAAATTTATTAATTTTGCTTCCAATCTCCACCCCTCCATCATTTTCACGTGGTCCATCTCTGACACTTCCCTTCCCTTCCTTGACCTCGCTGTCTCAATCTCTGGTGATAGACTGTCCACCAATATCCATTACAAGCCTACCGACTCCCGCAGCTACCTTGACTACAGCTCCTCACACCCCGCTTCCTGTAAGGACTCCATCCCATTCTCTCAGTTCCTTCGCCTCCGTCGCATCTGTTCCGATGATGCTACCTTCAAAAACAGTTCCACTGACATGTTCTCCTTCTTCCTTAACCGAGGTTTTCCACCCACGGTCGTTGACAGGGCCCTCAACCATGTCCGGCCCATCTCCTGTGCATCCGCCCTCACGCCTTCTCCTCCCTCCCATAAACATGATAGGGTCCCCCTTGTCCTCACTTATCACCCCACCAGCCTCCACATTCAAAGGATCATCCTCCGCCATTTCCGCCAACTCCAGCATGATGCCACCACCAAACACATCTTCCCTTCACCCCCACTTTCAGCATTCCGTAGGGATCGTTCCCTCCGGGACACTCTGGTCCACTCCTCCATCATCCCCTACTTCTCAGCCCCCACCTATGGCACCACCCCATGCCCACGCAAAAGATGTAACACCTGCCCCTTCACTTCCTCTCTCCTCACCGTCCAAGGGCCCAAACACTCCTATCAAGTGAAGCAACATTTCACTTGCATTTCCCCCAACTTAGTCTACTGCATTCGTTGCTCCCAATGCAGTCTCCTCTACATTGGAGAGACCAAACGTAAACTGGGCGACCGCTTTGCAGAACACCTGCGGTCTGTCTGCAAGAATGACCCAAACCTCCCTGTTGCTTGCCATTTCAACACTCCACTCTGCTCTCTTGCCCACATGTCTATCCTTGGCTTGCTGCATTGTTCCAGTGAAGCCCAACGCAAACTGGAGGAACAACACCTCATCTTCTGACTAGGCACTTTACAGCCTTCCGGACTGAATATTGAATTCAACAACTTTAGGTCTTGACCTCCCTCCTCCATCCCCACCCCCTTTCTGTTTCTTCCCCCTTCCTTTTGTTTTTTTCCAATAAATTATATAGATTTTTCTTTTTCCCACCTATTTCCATTATTTTTAAATATTTTTAAATCTTTTATGCTCCCCCCACCCCCACTAGAGCTATACCTCGAGTGCCCTACCATCCATTCTTAATTAGCACACTCGTTTAGATAATATCACCAACTTCGACACCTATGTGTTCTTTTGTTCTGTTGTCTGTGACATCTTTTGATGATCTGCTTCTATCACTGCTTGTTTGTCCCTACAACCACATCACCCCCCCTCCAATTCTCTCCCCCCACCCAACCACCTCCCCGCCCCCCGCCCCCCCCCCCCACCCAACCTTAAACCAGCTTATATTTCACCCCTCTACTTGGATTCACCTAGTTCTGTCAAAGGGTCATGAGGACTCGAAACATCAACTCTTTTCTTCTCCACTGATGCTGCCAGACCTGCTGAGTTTTTCCAGGTAATTCTGTTTTTGTTTTGGATTTCCAGCATCCGCAGTTTTTTGTTTTTATCTACGGACAATAAATGCTGGCCTAGCCAGTGACATCCACATTCCAAGAATGAGTAAAAAAAAAAAATCCACCTGACCTGTTAACCATCTGGTCCCAAAGACTGACAGTTGAACGAATGTTGCAAAATCTGAATTTATTTTGGTTACAATTAAGGAATAAGAAGGAAAATATAGGATCAAAATTCATCTGAGCCCATAGGAACAAGGGTAGGCCACGAGGCCCCTCCAATCTGGTCCACTATTCAATTAGATCATGACTGAACTGTATCTTAACTTTGTCTACCCTCTTTCGTTCTGTGACCCTTAATTCTCTTGCCTACCAAAAATCAATCAACCTCACTTTTGGCATTTTCAATTGAATTTCAGTTCAACAGCTTTTTGGGGGAAAGAGTGTTCCAGATTTCCACTCAGCTTTTGATGTGGCATTTGACACTTTTCAGACATCCTTAGACACAGACTTACCTTTGTGAACTTGGTCATTTTTGCCCCCATTTTCTAACTGAAAAACCGTCTCAACTAAGAACAATTTCCATTCTTAATACTCTTTAAGGATTTCAGTACAGAACCACTAAACAGACAGAGACATATGTAAGTAACTGCATAAAATTTCTGGAACTAGAGGGCCTTAATGATGAGTGACTTGATTTATTCAAACATAAACTGCGGTATAAATAATCTAAGTGCCAAAGAAGAGGAGGAGTTTCAACAATGTGTCCCGATTTCTTTTCGGATCAAGGAGACAGACCCGGATCTCAACCTTGAAAACAATGTGGGCAGGTAGATAATGGAGGATATGGGAGCCTTTAGGGAACTGTAATTAGATAGAACATCTCTGCTCAAAATGGGGGTGGGGTAGCAGGTAGCCAGAGTCCTAACCCCAACAGTGGGGAATCTCTAGAGGCTGTAATAGGAGATAAAATTCACACACACTTGGAAAGACAAGGCTTAATTAAGATTAGGTTGCATGGGTTTGTATAAGGTTTATTGTATCTGAAATCTAACTGAGTTCTTTGAGGAAATGTGAGAAGAACAGTCCACTACCCTCTGCAGACGGAATCCTGATTCTTTTGGCTTTCTTTCACCAACCCTGCACCCCCTCCCACTCACTTTGAAGGCATTGACTCTCTCTCCACCCCCCTCCCCTGAAGGTGTTGAAAGTTCCATGTGTCACAACTCTCATTGATGATACTAAATCATATGGACTGAGTTGAAACTGATGGAAATTCATTTCTGGTGCAATTCTTAAAACCCAGAAAGTAACTTCACAGAAAGAAGTCTTGTGGCGCAGTGGGTAACCTCTAAGCTAGAAGCTCCAGGTTCAAGTCCCACTCCAGGACTTGATGGCCAAGGGAGGTGAGTTCATAATACAGCTAAACAGATTGAGTATCAACTTGGAAATCCTTCCAACATATACCAATGGCAGGCGGTAAGAGTTGGAGAAATTCCTGGTCAGCCATGTGATGGAAAGAAATTGGAGCTGCTACCATCGCTATCCACAGCTCTAGGCTATAACATGCGTATAAAAGTGTATGTTGCCACAACAACTTGGACACCTTGGTGGGCCTGTTGGCTGGACAGCCAGCATGGACTAGATTGGTGCCAACAGCATGGGGTTCAATTCCCTGTTCTGGCTGGGTGGAGATCATGATGCTGTGGGTCGGACCTGTCTTCGGGCAGAGGATAGAAGAAGAACATCATACAATGATACAGCACAGATGGAGGCCATTCAGTGCATTGAGTCTGTGCCAGCTCTTTAGCAGAACTATTCAAGTAATCCCACATCCTTCGTTATCCTCATATTTTTCTTCCTTCAAGTATTTCTCTAATTCTCTTTTGAATATATAATTGAATCTTCTTCCACTACCCTTTCAGGCAGTGCATTCTAGATCATAACAACTCACTGAATAATAAAAAAGTGTTTTCTCATATCAATTCTGGTTTTTTTGCCAATCACCTTAGATCTGAGTCCCCTAGTTGCTGACCCATCTGTCACTGGAAATAGTTTCTCCTTTTTTATTCTATCAAAATTGCTCAGGATTTTGATCACCTCTATCAAATAATTCTCTGCTCCAAGGAGAATAACCCCCAGCTTCTCCAATTTCCCCACAGAACTAAAGTCCCTCATCCCTGGTACCATTCTAATAAATCTCTTCTGAACCTTCTCAAAGGCCTTGAAATCCATCCCAGAGTGTGGTGAGCAGCTTTGAACACAATACTCCGGCATTTCATTAAGTTTTAAAATAATTTCATTGCTTTAATGCTCTATTCCTCAATTAATAAAGGCAAGGATCCCATAATTTTAAAAAAATCAGCTTTCTGAATTTGTCCTGCCACCTACAAACATTTGTGTACATACGCCACTCCCCACCCGCAACCTGCCCCCTAGCTCTCTGTTCCTACAACCACTTTAGAATTGCAACATTTAGCTTATTTTGCCTCTCCTCATTCTTCCAACCAAAATCTATCACCACACTTCTCTGCCTTAAATTTTATTTCCATATCTCTAACTATTTTACCACTCTTGGGCCTGAATTTTTTGCTCGCCGGGCGTGCGTGATTGGCAGGCCCAGGAGTGGATGGGAAATGGGCCCTCGAGCCTGCCAATTGGCCCCGGCTGCGATTTCACGCTGGCTGGCCAATTAACAGCCCACCATGGTGAAACATGCGCTGAGAAAGGCTCAGCACTGCCCGGTGGGGGCGGGGAAAGGACAGGCGCCAGCGTCACTGCGGGTGCTGGTGGGTGCTTCCACTGAGCTCCCTGAAGGCAGACAGCTGTCTCAGGGAGCTGCAGACCTCCACAGAATAAACGAAACAACAAAGATGCTGCAAAAAATCTCCATGCAGCACAGTCAAGCACCTGAAAGCATACCTCATTAAAAAAAAGTCCCCAGATATTTCTTCTTATTTCATTTCCCCACAGAGATTTCATCCTGCCCTGGATCTAGGTTTGAGCAAAAATGTAAAGGCCGCCCGGCTGATTGGCCTGTCCGCCAGTCATAAAATTGCTTTCAATCGCCTCCTTAATGGGCTTAATTGCCCACTTAATTGTCGGTGGGCACGCTTCCGACTGCTGCGCATGCCCGCCAAGTGACATATCGCACAAGTGCGCAATGACTCATCTCGCGCTATTTCACGGCCAGACAGGTCAGGCGCGCACCCACCCACAGGAAATAAAATTCTGGCCTTGAAGTCTGTTACTGTCCTCCTTACTGTTCACTACATTCCCAAGGTTTGGATCATCTGCAAACTTTGAAATGATGCCATCTGTGCCCAAGTTCAGGTCATTGATAGATATCAAAAAGACCAGTGGTCCTAATACTGATCCCTGGGAATAGCACTATATACTTCCCTCCAGTCTGGAAAACAAGCATTCACCATTACTCTCTGCTTTCTAACCCTCAGCCAATTTTGTATCCATGCTATTGCTGTCCCTTTAATCTCATGGCTTTTAATTTTGCTAACAAGTTAATTATGTGGTACTTTGTCAAACGTCTTTTGAAAGTCCATGTACACGTCAACTACATTACGCTCATCCACCCTCTCAATTACATCATTCAAAGAACTCAATTAAGTTAGTCAAATGCAAATTGACTTCAACAAATCTGTGCTGAATTTCATCTATTAATCCATACTTTTTTAAATATCAATGAATTTTGTCTTGGGTCATTGTCACTAAAAATTTCCCCAATGACTCTGACGTTGGGCTGACTGGTGTGTAGTCGCCTGGTTTATCCCTCTTGTCTTTTTTGAAGAGGGGTGTAACATTTGCAATCCTCCAGTGCCCTGGCATCACCTTCGTTCCTTCATTTATGTCTTCAGTCGAGCAGGATTCAAAGTGAGGTGTTGGAAGTGTATTGAAATTTGTTGTTGTGAGTGACGGCATTTTTAAAATGTTTGTCTGGTTGATGCAATGGGTCACCTCAACACAATGCACGCCAGTGATTCACTAGTGATCTCAACTATGCCATACAGCAGGCATTGGGGAGGTATTCAAGGCAATGAGACAGGAAATATGTGGCTTTTGGAGACTGAAAGAGATCAACAAACTGAGGAAAAAGTCACATCTTATTGCAGTTGGACATTGAGCTTTAAGGACAAGTTCTGTGTTTGTTCCTGTTGCTGAAGTGTTGAAATGATAGTTCTTATTCAGTAACACTTTCCTTATGTTATTGACCCCTTCGGACAATGTGTGAAGATGGAGAAAAGATGGGGAGCTCCTACCCTCTTACCTCCCACTGATGACCTTCCTGGGGGAAAACTACTTAGAAACAGGTTGTTACTCACCACTAGAGGAATGGAGCAGTGTTTCCTGCCAGCTAGCTTTCCTGGGAGAGAAACTGGCATTGTTATTGAGAGAATCCTGAAAAAAGAACAGGAACAAGTGTGAAGAATGCAGGCAACACCATGACTATCTAAAGACACACCTGTGTGAGGCATCGGTTACTATTTGGCGCCTGGCCCAAAGTAACATACGAACATACAGATTATAAGCAGGAGTAGGCCACTCAAATCGGCCCTTCGAGCCTGCTCTGCCATTCAATAAAATCATGGCTGTCATGATTGTAACCTCAACTCCACGCTCCTGCCTACTCTCCATAACCTTTCGCCCTCTTGCTTATCAAAAATCTATTTACCTCTGCCTTAAAAATATTGAAAGGCTGCTTCCATCAGCTTTTGAGGAAGAGTGTTCCAGAGACTCTCAGCCCTCAGAGAAAAAAATTCTCCTCATCTCTGTCCTAAATGGGTTACCCCTTACTTTTAAATAGTGGCCGCTAGTAATAGATTCTCCCACAAGCGGGACGGACTATCCTCTCCATATTGACCCTGTCAAGACCCCTTAGGATCTTATATGTTTCAATCAAGAAGCTTTACTCTTCTAAACTCCAGCGGATTCAAGCCTAGCCTGTCCTACCTTTCATCATAAGACAACCCACCCAATCTAGGTATTAGTTTAGTAAACCTTACACAGTACTCCAGACGCGGTCTCACCAATGCCCTGTATAACTTAGCTTTCCTAATTACTTGCTGTACTTCCATACTAGCCGTTTGCAATTCGTGCACTAGGACACCTAGATCCCTCTGCATTTCAGAGCTCTGCAATCTCTCACCATTTAGATAATATGCTTCTTTTTTATTTTTCCTGCCAAAATGATCAATTCCACGTTATACTTCATTTTCCAGATCTTTTCCCACTCACTTAACCTATCTATATACCCTTGTAACCTCCTTATGTCCTCTTCATATCTTATTATCCTACTTATCTTTGTGTCATCAGCAAATTCAGCAACCATGCTGGTTTGGTCCCTTCATCCAAATCATTTATATAAATTATAAAAAGTTGAGGTCCCAGCACTGATCCTTGCGGCACACCACTCTTCACATTTTGCCAACCAGGAAAGGCCCATTTATGCCTATCCTCTGTTTCCAGTTAGCTAATCTTTTATCCATGCCAATATGTCACCCCCACAGCATGAGATTTTATTTTCCGCAGTAACCTTTGATGTGGCACTTTATCAAAGCCTTCTGGAAATCGAAATACAATACATCCATCAATTCCCCTTTATCCACAGCACATGTCACTTCTTCAAAGAAATCCAATATATTGGTTAAACATGATTTCCCTTTCACAAAGCCATATTCACCCTGTTTGATTACCCTGATTTTTTCCATGTGCTCTGCTATAACACCTTTAATAATAGCTTCTAGCATTTTCCCTATGACAGATGTTAAGTTAACTGGCCTGTAGTTTCCTGCTTTCTGTCTCCCTCCCTTGTTGAATAAAGGAGCTACATTTGCTGTTTTCCAATCTAGTGGAACCTTCCCTGAATCTCGGGAATTTTGAAAAATTAAAACAACCACATCAACAATGTCACTAGCTACTTCTTTTAAGACACTAGGATGAAGTCCATTAGGATTTGGGGATTTGTCACCCCACAGCTCCAACAATTTGCTCAGTACCACTTCCATGTTGATTGTAATTTTCCCGAGTTCCTCCCTCCCTTCCATTTCCTGACTTACAACTATTTCTGGTATGTTACTTGTATCTTCTACAGTGAAGTCTGATGCAAAATTCCTGTTCAACTCATCTGCCATCTCCATATTTTCCATTATTTATTCCCCAGACTCACTTTCTATAGGACCAACACTCACTTTGTTAACTCTTTTCTCTTTTAAATATTTATAGAAACTCTTACTATCTGTCTTTATATTTCTAGCTAGCTTTCTCTCATACTCTAATTTTTCCTTCCTAATCAATCTTTTGGTCATTCTTTGCTGTTTTATACATTCTGTCCAATCTTCTGACTTGGCAAACTTCTTTGCACAATTGTATGCTTTTTCTTTAAGTTTGATACTACCTTTAATTTTTTTAGTTAGCCACAGATGGTTCCTCCCCTTGGAATTTTTCTTTCTCCTTGGAACGTATCTATTCTGTGTATTCTGAAATATCCCCTTAATAGTCCACCACTGCATCTTTATTGACCTATCCCGTAACCTATTTTGCCAGTTCACTTTAGCTAGCTGTGCTTTCATGCCCTCATAATTGCCTTAGTTAAGTTTAAAATACTAGTCTTGGACACATTCTTCTCTCCTGCAAACTGAATATAAAATTTAATCTTGTTATGATCACTGCTACCTAGGGTTGCCTTCATTATGAGGTCATTAATTAATCCTATTTTGTTGCACAATACCAGGCCGAGTATAGCCTGCTCTCTGGTTGGCATCAGGATGTGCTATTCTAAGAAACTATTCTGAAAACATTCTATGAATTCCTCATCTAGGCTACCTTTGCCCATCTGATTTTCCCAGTCTATATGCAGGTTAAAATCCTCCACAATTATCACTGTACATTTCTGACAAGCTCCCACTGTTTCTTCCTTTATACCCCATTCTACCATATGGTTACTGTTAGGGGGCCTGTACACCACTCCCACGAGAGACATCTTGCCTTTCTCATTTCTCATCTCTACTCAGATCATTTCTATACCCTGGGCCTATGTCGGGTGGGGGCTGGGCGTGGAGCCGATTGCCGCCCACAATCGGCTACGCACTGCCATTTTACGTGGGCAAGCCAATTGGTGTTCACCCAGTGTGATGCATGGCTGATAGCGCTCAGCGCTACCTCTGCGGGTGGGGAGAGGAGGGAGAGTTGGCGCCTTTGCTCTTTTGCGCATGTGCGTGAAAAAGCGCAGCAATCTCCCTAATTAAATAAAGCACTTAAAAAGATATCTAAACATGTCCACTCATGTGACAGTGTCACATGAGATGGGCCATGCTTTTATTTTTTGGAAATTTTAAAAATTTATTTAATAAAACTTTCAAGAAACCGTATCCCGCCCATGGATGAGGTTTCCTGATAAACACAAAGGCCACTTCGGTTGGGCGAGCAGCACTCTTAATTGGCTTAATTCATTTCCTAATGGCCTTAATAGGCCTTTTGACAGTTCGGGGGGCGCCCGACATCATCTTGCACCACTTTGCGTGTCGGGCCCGCCCCCACATGCTGACGGCAATATTCTGGCCCTGGTTTCCTAAACTTAGTTCATTCATCTCTAATGTGCTAATACCATCACTAATTAATAGAGCCACCCCTCCACCATTTCCTAGCTTCCTATCCTTCCTAAATGTCATGTACCCTTCAATATTCAGGTCCCAACCTATGTCATCCTACAGCCATGTCTCTGTAATGGCTATTAGATTGAACTTGCTTTATATCTATATGCGCTATCAATTCATCTGTTTTGTTTTGAATGCTAATTACATTCAGATACAGAGCCTTTAGTTTTGTTCCTTTGTTATTTTTGTAACCTCTAGCATTATCTGCTGATTTACTCTTAGATTTGTATTCCCTGTATTCTCTGCCCCTTCCTGCCACAGCCTGTTTATTATTTCCCACATTAATACCTTCCTCTTTTATCTTTTCTCTACTCTTTTATTTACCATATCTTTCCAAATTTGATCCCTTGCCCTCACTATTTAGTTTTAAACCATCTCTACTTACCTAGTTATGCAGCTCGTTAGAACACCGGTCCCAGCACGGTTCAGGTGTAGACTGTCCCAACGGTACAGCCCCCGCTTTCACTACTACAGTAACTCCCACATGCCCCATGTTTAATCCTAGATGGTGACCAGGAGCAGGCTTTTGATCACTGTGCCATCACCACCTAGTGCACTAAGTAGGGGTGAGAGATGGGTTGTCACTGGACACTGATCAAGAATGGGATTCCAGGCTGATATTTCAATCCTTTTCCCAGTCCTAAAGGCAGAGTTTTAACACAGCACCTCAAGATCAGATAACTTTACACAGAGATGCAACCTGGGACCCTCTGGGTCTCTATGACTCAGTACCATGCTATCTATTACATGTTGTGCACCCCTCAGCCATCAGGGAACAGGTTTTATAATGACCGTGATAACTGGTGAATCCCAAATTGTCACACTGCTTTTCTGAGTGAATGATCTTTTCCTTTTTTCTATCATCTTTCTCCTCTGAGCGTTTTGCTGCCTCACCAACCTGTGAGTGGGAGAGTGGAGTGGCAAGGTTTAAGGTGGAAGGTCGGGTCTGTTGGATGGTTGTGGCAGAGGGCGAGGGCAGCAGCTCTGTTTCCTCCATGTCGTCTGTGTCATCAATCATTTCAAATTCCTGCAGATCATCCTGGAAGGAGCAGATTTCTGTCACAGCCTGAGGTGCACCTTTCACATCCAACATCAAACAGTCCTAGCAAGGGGACATAGCAGAGAACACATATTAGAACACAGGGCAACTGAGAAAACAGAACATGGGGGGAATTGAGAAACCAGAACACAAGCAATAAAGAGATCAGAATTTTTGGGATCTCAAAAATCTAGCGGAGGTTGGAGATGGCAGATAATTCTGTCTCTATAGAAATATGTAAAGAAGAATGAGAATTGCGAAGTCACTAATTTGGGGGATGGGGAGGCGTTAGAGGGAAGTGTGTGGGACTTAGCTCAGGATGGGATGTGGCAGCAGAGTTGTGGATGAGCTAGAGTTTGTGGCTCAGAGATTAGGAGTGACAAGCATGGGAAATTTGATGAGTAGCTGCCACTTCATGCCAGTTGGCAATCCCTTAAAGGGGAGGTACAGTAGTATAGTGGCTGCGTTACTGGAGTAGACAGACATTTGAATGAATGATCTGGGGACCAGAGTTCAAACCCCACCACAGCCATTGAGGAATTTAAATTTGGTTAATTAAGTCAGGAACAAGAAGTTAGCATTAATAAAGGAGATCAAGAAAATATCATAAAAACCCATTTGGTTCACTAATGTATTTTAGGGAATAAGATCTGCTCTCTTTAGCTTGACTTGTTTGTATATGACTCCAGACTCAAACTTGGACAATATCCAGGCTTGGGCTGACAAGTGTTAAGTAACATTCGTGCCACACAAGTGCCAGGCAATGATCATCTCCAACAAGAGAATATCTAACCATCATCCCTTGACATTCAATGGCATTATCACTGCTAAATCCTCCACTTTCAACATCCTGGAGGTTACCATTGACCAGAAAATGAACTAGACTGGCCATATAAATACCGTGACGACAAGAGCAGGTCAGAGGCTAGGAATCCTGCAATGAATAACTCACCTCCTGATTCACCAAAACCTGTCCACCATCTACAAGGCACAAGTCAGGAGTGCGATGAAATATTCTCCGGTTGCCTGGATGAGTGCAGCTCCAACAACACGCAAGAGGCTTGACACCATCCAGAACAAAGCAGCCTGCTTGACTGGCCCCTATCCACAAACATTCACTCCCTCCACCACCGATGCACAGTGGCAGCAGTGTGTACCATCTATAAGATGCACTGCTGGAACTCACCAAACCTCCTTAGACAGTACCTTCCAAACCCACGACCGCTACCACCTGGAAGGACAAGGGCAACAGATACATGGGAATACCACTACCTGGAAGTTCCCCTCCAAGCCACTCATCATCCTGACTTGTAAATATATCACCGTTCCTTCACTATCGCTGAATCAAAATCCTGGAACCCCCTCCCTAACAACACTGTGGGTGTACCTACACCAGGTAGACTGCAGTGATTCAGTCTTCTCAAGGGCAACTAGGGATAGACAATAAATGCTAGCTTAGCCAGCGACGCTCACATCCCATGATGAATAATAAAAAAAAACAAGTCTTGACTCTTAACTTTTAAAAAATTCATTCATAGGTGTGGGCTTCGCTGGCTGGGCCAGCATTTATTGCCCATCCCTAGTTGTCCTTGAGAAGGTGGTGGTGAGCTGCCTTCTTGAAACGCTGCAGTCCGTGTGGTGTAGGGACACCCACAGTGCTGTTAGGGAGTCCAGGATTTTGACCTAGCGACAGTGAAGGAAGGTCGAATTATTTCCAAGTCAGGATGGTGAGTGACTTGGAGGGGAACTTCTAGTTGGTGGCATTCCCATCTATCTGCTGCCTTTGTCCTTTTAGGTGGTAGTGGTCATGGGTTTTGAAGGTGCTGTCTAAGGAATCTTAGTGAATTCCTGCAGTGCATCTTGTAGATGGTTCACACTGCTGCTACTGTCCTTCGGTGGTGTAGGGAGTGAATGTTTGTGCATGTGGTGTCAATCAAGCGGACTACTTTGTCCTGGATGGTGTCCAGCTTCTTCAGTGTTGTAGGAGCTGCACACATCCAGGCAAGTGGGAAATATTCCGTCACATTCCTGACTTGTGCCTTGTAGATGGCAAACAGGCTTAGGGGAGTCAGGAGGTGAGTTACTCGCCACATGATTCCTAGCCTCTGACCTACTCTTGTAGCTATAGTATTTATAAGGCTAGTCCAGTTCAGTTTCTGATCAATGGATGTTGATAGTGGGGGATTCAGTGATGGTAATGCCATTGAACATGGTCATTGCCTGACACTTGTGGAGCACAAATGTTACTTGCCACTTGTCAGCCCAAGCCTGGATATTGTCCAGGTCTTGCTGCATTGGGACATGGACTGCCCTCTGAAATGGCCTAACAAGCCACTCAGTTGTATCAAAACCACTATGATAAGAATAGAATCAGGTGGTACATCCTGCTGACCCTGCAAAATCCTCCTCACTAACACTTGGAGACAGGTGTTAAAATCAGGAGAGCTGTCCCCCAGACTACTTCAGGCAGCAATCTGACATTGACATACTCACATAATCATACTGTTCAGCTAATGTCCCAGACTCCCATTACCACATCTGGCAGGACAGATCCATCAGAGTTGGTGGCATATACAGTCAGGAGGGAGTGGCCGGAGGAGTCCCCAACATTGAGTCTGGACCCCATTAAGTCTCATGGTATCAGGTCAAACATGGGCAAGAAAACCTCCTGCTGATTACCACCTACCATCCTTCCTCAGCTGATGAATCGGTATTTCTCCATGTTAAATACCACTTGGAAGAAGCATCAAGGTTAGCAAGGGCCTGCTAGGTGAAGAAGCTTCAATGTCCATTGCCAAGAATGGCTCAGTAGCACCCCTTACTGACTGAGCTGGCTGAGTCCGGAAGGATATATATGCCAGACTGGGCTTCTGGCAGGCGGTGAGGGAACACATAAGAGGAAAAACGCACATGACCTTGTCCTCGTAACCTACCTTTCATAGATGCATCTTTACATAACAGTATGTATTGGTAGGTGTGACCATGTGGCTGCACAGTAAACTGAGCTGGCTGTGCAAAAAATTTAGAGGCCCATGCACTTAAACAAATGGTCATGCAAAACAAACAAAAAAAAATAGAAGGTACATTGCTGAAGACACATTCCATCGTATGATGCAATCACTGTGCAAAATGGATAGGTTCAGAACAGATCGAGCAGCTCGACTCTGTATCTATTAGGTACTGCAGGGCAGCAGCAGAGTAGTATTCCACCACAATTCAGAACCTTATGGTGTGGCATATTCCTCACTCTACCGGTACTATCAAGCCAGGGGACCAAGCCTGATTCAATGAAGCATGCAGGAGAGCATGCCATGAGCAGCACAAGGCTAAATATGAGGTCCCAATCTGATGAAGCTCCAACACAGAAATACATGCATGTTTACAGTGGAAAAGAATGCTAGAGGCAGAGCTTAACGCTCCCACAACCAACGGATCAGATCAAGGCTGTGTAGTCTTACTACTGTCTGTCGTGTATGGTGGTGGGCAATTAAATAACTAAAGAGAGGAGGATCCACAAACAACCTCAACTTCCATGACTGTCGAGCTCAGCATGTGAGTGCAAAAGACAAGGCTGAAGTGATTGCAACCATTTTCAGCAAGAAGTGCCAAGTGGATGACCCATCCTGAGGTCCCCAGCACCACTGGTGCTAGTCTTTAGCCAATTCAATTCACGTCATATTAAGAAATGGTTGATTTCACTGGCAAAATCTATGGGCCCCCAACAAAATCCTGGATGCAGTGCTAAAGATTTGCACCCTGGAACTAGCTGTGACCCTAGCCAAACTATTCTAGTACAGCTATGACATTGGCATTTACCTGACAAAGTGGAAAATTGCCCAGATATGTCTTGTCCACAAAAAGCCAAAAAAATCAAATCCAAACAATTACCACCTCATTTGTCCACTCACAAACATCAATAAAGCGATGAAAGAGGTCATTGACAGTGCTGTCAAGCAGCACTTACTCACCAATAATCTGCTCACCAATGCTCAGTTTGGGTGCCACCAAGACCACTTGGTTCCAGACCTCGTTATGGCCTTGGTCCAAGTATAAGCAAACGAGCTGAATTCCAGAGCTGAGCTAAGAGTAATTGTCCTTGGTCTCAAGAAAGCATTTGACCAAATGTGGCATCAGGCAGCAAAATTGAAATCAATGGGACTCAGCAAAATCTCTACCAGTTGGAGTCATAGCTAGCAGAAGGGAAGATCATTGTAGTATTTACAGGTCAATCATCTCAGTCCCAAATACATTGCTCCAGGAATTACTCAGAGTTCCTAGGCCCAAACATCTTCAGCTGCTTTATCAATTACCTTCCTTCCATCATAAGGTCAGAAGCGGGGGTGTTTGTTGATGATTGCTTAGTATTCAGTCCCATTCACAAGTCCCTCAGATACTGAAGCAGTCCATGGCTACCTGAAGCTAGATTGGGTCAACATTCAGCTTTGAGTCAATAAATAGCAAGCGACATTCAAGCTACATAAGTGCCAGGCAATGACCATCTTCAACAAGAGAAGGTCTAGCCACCTCTGCAAAGTGTTCAACGCATTACAATCATTGAATCTCCCATCATCAGCATCCATGGGGTGTCACAATTGACCAGATACTTAACTGGACCAGCTATCTAAATACAAGAGGAGGTTAAAGGTTGAAAATGCTGTAGCAAGTGACTCATCTTTTGACTCCCCAAAGCTTGTCCACCATCTACCAGGCTGGGTCAGCAAGCTGGTCAACATACTGAAGAACTAGAGGACATAGTGCAAGAAATATCATAGGTGCCAGCCCCACAAGCTTACCCAGTACAAGAAGGGAAAGAATTCCTTATACGGACAGGGTAAGAGGTGTTATGACAGAAAGCGGAGTGGTTCTGATGGACAGACAAAGCCTATATTTCAGAAAAAGGCTAAGACCACAAAGAAGATTGTGTTGAGACTGGAGTGTGTGGAGCCCAATTGTTAATCAAAGAGAATGCTGGCCATCAAGAGGACTATGAGTGGGTGGAGACAAGAATAGGAAGGGCCAAGTCACCCAGTTCTAAGCTGCATTCTGTGTGTTTTTTGGAGTACACATTCACAATAAAATTAATTAAAATTAAAAAAAGAAATCTACCAGGCACAAATCAGGAGTTTGATAGAATACTGTCCACTTGCCTGGCTAAATCTCAGCATCATTCAGGATAAAGCAGCCCACCTTATTGCATGCCCCATTCCCATCTATCACCTTAAACATTCGCTCCCTCCACCACTAGCGCACCATGTCGGCAGTGTGTACCACTGCAGCAACTTGCCAAGGCACTGGAGCAAAGAAAATCAGGGATGCATTCCAACAGAGTTAGAGGAATAACACTGAGATCTCAGAGGGCTGTGGGAGGTTACAGATATTGGGATACAGTGTTAGACAGTAGGATTTTTGGGAATCCTTCCTTCTACTTAACTCTCTTGCTCACAGATGTTCATTCCTGCCACCCTATTGCCTTGCCCCTAATCCTGACTGTCCTGTTCATTCTGGCTCACAAGTAAACTAAAAACAAAATGACCTTTTAGGGCCTCTTCTGGGCCTAACTATTATTCCCAGCAGGTTTGGCTTGGCAGGGAAGCCACTGCTTCTACACTTCCTTAAGCTTCAAGTTAAAGTCACAGACCAGGCCCTGGCGATGATGCCAGTGCAGAACTCCTTGCCATCTGCAATTTAAAATTGGAGCCATGCAGGTCGGGCAGACCGTGGGAAAGTCCCCCACTCCATATTTTAAAATTAAGGCCTTAGTGCATTTGTAAAATGAAAACCCTTGTTGTAATCTTTGCGTTCTGAGTGTTCCTGTAGCAGCTGGTGACCCCGCAATGTCAGTAACATTAATATCAGTGTTTGTCTTTGGGTGAATTACAGTTTAATGGAAAATGGAAGGACCAATGCAGAGAGCAGTTGCAGCTGGGATACTGAATAAATTAGACAGATTTTTGATCAACCAGGGAGTCAAGGGTTATGGGTTGGGGGGGTGGGGGGTGCAGGCAGGAAAGTGGAGTTAAGCCCACAATCAGATCAGCCATGATTTTATTCAATAGAGGAGAGGGTTGGATGTGACTATTAATGCAGGGACAGGGGTTGTTTAACTGAAGCTCTTCAATGAGCTGCTGCTGCTGATGAACTCTGGTAGCTGATGGATCCCTCCTGAAGCTTCATCATCCTGTCACCAGTGTCTTCTCCCTCACTGTACTGAAGACTCTTGTCCAGTGATGGCTGCACCTATTGGCTAGTTGCAGAAGCTACCCACTACATTACAGGATATACTCTCTGGGCGGTATTGCAGGAAACAATCTGATCTGTCCAGGCAGCAAAATTGTTGCTTGAAGACTCCAATGATCTGCTCAATGAGAACTCTTTTGACACATGGATTTGACTGTGGTGTACTTTGGCTGCAAAATATGGGCCCCTAAGGAGCCAAGTGTGTGGGTTATGGCTCTTGGCCTCAAGTAGCCAATCTCTCATTTGCTGTGCAGGGGCAAAGAGTGGGGGATGGAGGACTGGCACAGGATAAAAGCATAATGGCAGCTTCTAGGAATGACAGACCTGCCTGATGTGCTGCAGATGATCACATGCTAGCTGCACATTTAATGAATGGAAGTTATTGCGATTCATGAAGGCAGCAGATGTGAAAGAGTCAACAGGGTGATGTGGGAGCAATCAACAAGGTCTGGAACTTTGGGGCAACCTGTGTGAACCCTAGAGCTCTATCCAGCTGCTTTCAGATATCAACAGGCAAAGCGGTGAAGGAGTTTGCTCTAAAAGCAAGGCATCAGTCACTTAAAGTGAGCACGAACTGCAGACTGACTGATGTTACAGATATCCCCCATGGAATCTGGAATGAGCTAGGGAAAATGAGTTTGAGGGCTGCAGTAACATTGGCTGTAACTAGTTGCAGGTGGTGACACAATCCTGTGACAACCTCTCAAGAAAAGCAGAGCCTCCTCACACACAGCTCCTCAGGTAGCCGTAGGTAAGTTGCTCTGAGCATCTACACATTGTTGGGAAAGTAAAAGGTTCCTGTCTCCTTTGTTCTGTTCTCTTTGCAGTTGCAGACCTTGTTTGCTCCTTAAGTTACCAAAAATCACAATATAAAAATAAGTAAAAATGCCTTCCAGCGTTTTGTCAGACAGCAGCTCTGAAGCCTTTCAAATAGTCATAGAAATGGCTGCACTCTTGCTTGTATCACTCTTGGTTTGTGGGTTGGGTGAGAAACTGATGGCAGGAATGACTGTGGGAGTTCTGATGTCGTAATTTGACCCCGATTTGCTCACTTTCATCAAGCTCCCCACCTGGTTCTGGCGGAAGTTGTGACCATTTAAACTGAAGACAGCCCAAAAATCCGAATGAGCAACCAGCGGTAATGAGCAGTTCTGTTTTCCATGTGATTTCTCTCTCACTCCCATCCCATTCATCCTCAGTCTCCTGCCCTGGCTTTCAGGGCCAGGCATGGCAGCTTGTGACTGCCACCCATTCAAGGATAGATGATCTGTGTCTCACCTGTAGCCTCCAACCTGACTGTCCATTGCAACCTATCTTTTCTCTGTCTATCTCTCTATTTTGACAATTACTGCTACGGTTAATACCACTTTGAAATTTGGTGGTAGGTTTTACTTGGTGCTGTGGAGACAATTGTGCTCCCAAACTGAGAATCAACAGGAATTGAGCCTAGTGCCTCATCCAAATCTTTGGTGTTGAGCTGCCGTCTGTCATTTCTCCATGGGAGGATAAATCAATTTCAGGCCTCCTGCCTCATGTGAGTTCAGAGGAGTAGAGGTGGAGGCTTTGAAGTAGGCAATGGGGGAGGGAGGGGGGTCTGATTGCTGCCACCGTGAGTCAGGGGAAGCTTTCTGCTTCAGGCTCCACAGAAAGGTTTAAAAAATCTTTTTTAAAAACAAATAAACTTATGTTTAGTTGGCAGTCACTGAAGAGCCCTGAGCTCACTGGATTATCGTTGACTAATTTTGTAGAGGGGTCTTTTAAGAAGTGTCCAGCCACTCATTAATATAGACAAGGGAATTGATGCTTGTTCCAGGTGGATGCATGCGAACAATAACAAAAACAGAATTACCTGGAAAAACTCAGCAGGTCTGGCAGCATCGGCGGAGAAGAAAAGAGTTGACGTTTCGAGTCCTCATGACCCTTCGACAGAACTTGAGTTCGAGTCCAGGAAAGAGCTGAAATATAAGCTGGTTTAAGGTGTGTGTGTGGGGGGCGGAGAGATAGAGAGACAGAGAGGTGGAGGGGGTTGGTGTGGTTGTAGCGACAAACAAGCAGTGATAGAAGCAGATCATCAAAAGATGTCAACAACAATAGTACAATAGAACACATAGGTGTTAAAGTTAAAGTTGGTGATATTATCTAAACGAATGTGCTAATTAAGAATGGATGGTAGGGCACTCAAGGTATAGCTCTAGTGGGTTTTTTTTTTATTTTATATAATGGAAATAGGTGGGAAAAGGAAAATCTTTATAATTTATTGGGAAAAAAAAAAAGAAGGGGGAAACAGAAAGGGGGTGGGGATGGGGGAGGGGACTCACGACCTAAAGTTGTTGAATTCAATATTCAGTCCGGAAGGCTGTAAAGTCCCTAGTCGGAAGATGAGGTGTTGTTCCTCCAGTTTGCGTTGGGCTTCACTGGAACAATGCAGCAAGCCAAGGACAGACATGTGGGCAAGAGAGCAGGGTGGAGTGTTAAAATGGCAAGCGACAGGGAGGTTTGGGTCATTCTTGCGGACAGACCGCAGGTGTTCTGCAAAGCGGTCGCCCAGTTTACGTTTGGTCTCTCCAATGTAGAGGAGACCACATTGGGAGCAACGAATGCAGTAGACTAAGTTGGGGGAAATGCAAGTGAAATGCTGCTTCACTTGAAAGGAGTGTTTGGGTCCTTGGACGGTGAGGAGAGAGGAAGTGAAGGGGCAGGTGTTGCATCTTTTGCGTGGGCAAGGGGTTGTGCCATAGGAGGGGGTTGAGGAGTAGGGGGTGATGGAGGAGTGGACCAGGGTGTCCCGGAGGGAGCGATCCCTACGGAATGCCGGTAAGGGGGGTGAAGGGAAGATGTGTTTGGTAGTGGCATCATGCTGGAGTTGGCGGAAATGGCGGAGGATGATCCTTTGAATGAGGAGGCTGGTGGGGTGATAAGTGAGGACAAGGGGGACCCTATCATGTTTCTGGGAGGGAGGAGAAGGAGTGAGGGCGGATGCGCGGGAGATGGGCCGGACACGGTTGAGGGCCCTGTCAACGACCGTGGGTGGAAAACCTCGGTTAAGGAAGAAGGAGGACATGTCAGAGGAACTGTTTTTGAATGTAGCATCATCGGAACAGATGCGACGGAGGCGAAGGAACTGAGAGAGTGGGATGGAGTCCTTACAGGAAGTGGGGTGTGAGGAGCTGTAGTCGAGATAGCTGTGGGTGTCGGTGGGTTTGTAATGGATATTGGTGGACAGTCTATCACCAGAGATTGAGACAGAGAGGTCAAGGAAGGGAAGGGAAGTGTCAGAGATGGACCACGTGAAAATGATGGAGGGGTGGAGATTGGAAGCAAAATTAAAAAATTTTTCCAAGTCCTGACGAGAGCATGAAGCAGCACCGAAATAATCATCGATGTACCGGAGAAAGAGTTGTGGAAGGGGGCCGGAGTAGGACTGCAACAAGGAATGTTCCACATACCCCATAAAGAGACAGGCATAGCTGGGGCCCATGCGGGTACCCATAGCCACACCTTTTATTTGGAGGAAGTGAGAGGAGTTGAAGGAGAAATTGTTCAGCGTGAGAACAAGTTCAGCCAGACGGAGGAGAGTAGTGGTGGATGGGGATTGTTCGGGCCTCTGTTCGAGGAAGAAGCTAAGGGCCCTCAGACCATCCTGGTGGGGGATGGAGGTGTAGAGGGATTGGACGTCCATGGTGAAGAGGAAGCGGTAGGGGCCAGGGAACTGGAAATTGTTGATGTGACGTAAGGTGTCAGAGGAATCACGGATGTAGGTGGGAAGGGACTGGACAAGGGGAGAGAGAAGGGAGTCAAGATAACGAGAAATGAGTTCTGTGGGGCAGGAGCAAGCTGAGACGATCGGTCTACCGGGGCAGTTCTGTTTGTGGATTTTGGGTAGGAGATAGAAGCGGGCCGTCCGAGGTTGGGCAGCTATCAGGTTGGAAGCTGTGGGAGGGAGATCCCCAGAGGAGATGAGGTCAGTGACAGTCCTGGAAACAATGGCTTGATGTTCAGTGGTGGGGTCATGGTCCAGGGAGAGGTAGGAGGAAGTGTCTGCGAGTTGACGCTCAGCCTCCGCGTGGTAGAGGTCAGTGCGCCAGACAACAACAGCACCACCCTTGTCAGCAGGTTTGATGACAATGTCAGGGTTGGACCTGAGAGAATGGAGTGCAGTAAGTTCAGAGAGAGACAGGTTAGAATGGGTGAGAGGAGCAGAGAAATTGAGACGACTAATGTCGCGCCGACAGTTCTCAATGAAAAGATCGAGAGAAGGTAAGAATCCAGAGGGAGGGGTCCAGGTGGAGGGAGAATATTGAAGATGGGTAAAAGGATCCGTTGAACTGGGAGAGGACTCCTGCCCAAAGAAGTGAGCCCGGAGACGAAGACGGCGGAAGAAGAGTTCAGTATCATGCCGAGCCCGAAATTCATTGAGGTGAGGGCGTAAGGGTATGAAACTAAGTCCTTTGCTGAGCACTGAACGTTCAGCATCGGAGAGGGGAAGGTCAGGGGGTATAGTGAATACACGGCTGGGGTTGGGATTGGAAGATGGGGTGGGGACGGAGGGACAGGCAGGGGTGGAGGGTCCTAGATGGGTGTTGGTGTCGATGAGTTGTTGGAGCTTGCGTTCCTTAGCACTTGAAAGAAAGAGAAAAAGTTTCTTTCCCATTGAAAAACTAAAGTACAATTAGCAGTGACCTAACACCTTTGCAGATTGGGCTCAATGTCCCAGTGCTAAATTGGTACAAGTCATGTCCATGAAACATGGGCATAATGCACGCCTATTTCTACCTCTTCCTACACACTCGCGTCCCTCCTGACTGTGGGTAGTAAATACCCATTGCACTATCTTTTAATCAAACTCATTCTGTCTCAGGCCCTGAAGCTGTGGTACTCCTCATCTCCTTCAGTCTATTCTCCCTCCGTCTTCCACATGCTTTTAAAAGCAAAGCTTGACATTACCAAATCACAAATATTTTTCAATTTACAGAACCAGGCTTATGTGGGATATAATCTGTGAATAAATGTGATCCCGGAGGTATCACATGACTTGCTCCAGCCATTAGTCAGCTAACACATCTTTCCATCCTTGTGACATACTGCCTTCCTATGCCAACCGGAAAGCAAAAAGGTTCATTACCCAACTGGACGATGTTTGACTGTTAGCCAAACAGCCTTTTCTTTCCTCCTATTTTTATACCTGGTAAAGAGAAATGTTCAAACAAAATGACAGGAAAGTCTTTTTTAATGACCCAATGATTTTTCACCAGGGTTGCACACAGCTGTGTCCTGGAGATTGATCTTCAGTTCCTAGAGATTCCAGGCCAATCCTGGAGGCTGGCAATCCTAGTGGGATAACTTTGATAAATTCAAAAAAGAACCCTGTCCCTTTAAACAACAATAAAATGCCTGGACTGTATAATAAATCGTTTTACCATTACACTGAAGGAATCGATGAGCTGAATCAGCATTGCCCAGGAAATTTAATCTACTTGGCCTGGTGCCCAAGCTCCTGAGGGACCTCTCGTGTTTCGCTAATGAATCCTTCAGGCCATGAATAATTCAGTAAAATCTGCTTATGCACTGGGTAATGGGTTGACTGGAGATGGGGGAGGGGGAAGAGAAGCCAGTCAGTGTCAGCCACTGACAAAAGGGCTGTTGACAGTTTCAACAACTCCCAGCAAACGTCAAACAAAATTCCCTGCCAATGCTGAGAACTGTAATTTAACAAATGTTTAATTTTGAGTATTAATTTAATTTCCTTTTGTGTCCATTTGCACTAGTCCTTAGGTTGGAGAGAGTTGGGAGAGACTGCTGCTAGGCCTGGCCGTTATGGCCTCTAAGGGAATGTATAGATGAATTGCATTCCTTCTGAATTCCTGGCTGACCCTGTACAGGGCCCCTCCACTGTTTCTAATTCTCATCATACATGTGGAATAATTCACATTAATATACTGAGATATAATTAACAATAAGGCTAACCACAAACCTTAACTGTAAAAATCATAACAGTCACCATCACCTAAAAGCTTCACTGTTAAAACCGACAATAGCTTGTATCAAGCAAAAAACGAAAACCATTAACCATTTGCACAGTTACTGCTTACAGCGTCAGTGCTGCTCCATTTATCTCAGGCAGAAACAGCTTGAGGCTGATGTTTTATTGGAAAGTGAGCCAGTGATTGACGTCAGTGCTGCAGATTACAGCTGCTTTCAAACTCCTGTGGCAAATTGCTTTCTTTTTCAGTCACCCTGGTGAAGCGATATCTGTTCTATTTGACCCCGAGATAAGCTTTTGGCCACATGTCTGTATCCTGACTAAGACCACCCACTTGTTTGGTCTGTAACATTGCCTGACTCCACCCTTGCCTCAGCTCATCTGCTGCTGAAACTCTCATTCATGCCTTTGTTGCCTCTAGACTTTATACCAATGCACTCCTGGCTAGCCTCCTATCTCCTACCCTCCAAAAACCTGAGGGCATCAAAAACTCTGCTGTCCATGTCCTTACTTACACCAAGTCCCATTAACCCTTATCTACATTAGCTGGAAGTTAAGCAACATTTCAATTTTAAAATTCTCACCCTTGTTTTCAAATCCTTCCATGGTCTCACCCTTCGCTATCTCTGCAATCTCCTCCTCCCGAATGCTGGCTTCTTGAGCATTCCTGAGTTTAATCACTAGCAGTTCTGCTTTCAGTTGTCAAGTCCCTAGTCTCTTCAATTCCCTCCCTAAACCTCTCCACCTCTCTATCTCTGTCTTCCCCTTTAAGACACTCTTTCAAACCTACCTCTTTGACCAAGCTTTTGGTCATCTGGCCCATTATCTCCTTATGTGGTCAGCATCACATTTTGTTTGAGAACACTCCTGTGAAACAACTTGGGCGGTTTCACTACATTAAAAGCACTATATAGATGCAAGTTGTTGTAGTTGTTGTCCAAGATGGACGATCTGATGGCCAATTCTGTTAGCTGGAAACTAGGGACTGGGAGCTGGACAATCAGCTTGGCGCCAATATGTGGTTGTCCTGCTCACAAGTTATATTAAAGCTGAAACTGTCCCTGGATTAGTGCAGCTGATATAATTTCAAGTTTGAGAATTACATTGTTTTAGAACAGGATGTTTTAGGGATAATGATGATAACATTCTGATGATTATCTCTGCTGATAGGAATGCTCAATATGTGAAAGCCTGTGATGGAAGTTGTACTAGAAACAAGGCCCATTATAGCCAGTGAGCCCTATTAGAGGATGTATTTCCATAGTGCTGAAGACTTATGCTCTAGAACTAGCTAACTGTGTCCCTGTGCCATCAGCTAATGGGAAAACTATTTCTTTGTCTACCTTATCTAAGCCTATCATGATCTTGTACACATCGATCAAATCTCCACTCAATCTTCTTTGCTCCAAGGAGAACAAGTGCAGCCTTTCCAACCTAACCTTGAAAGTAAAATCTCATCTTTCCTAAAGTATGGGACTTAACCAGAGCTTTATAAAGGCTCAGTATAACTTTCCTGCTTTTGTATTTCTACCTTCTTCTCTGAAGAGTCATACGAACTTGAAACGTTAACTCTGTTTTTCTCTCCACCAATACTGTTAGACACGCTGAGTTTTTCCAGCATTTTCTGTTTTTGTTTCATATTTCTACCTCGCTTCAGTTCTGAAGAATCATATTCAACTTGAAACGTTAACTCTGTTTCTCTCTCCACAGATGCTGCATGTGTCATGTTATTATTGTTCTTATTATTGGAATATAGCAACAGCAGCATAAGGTGCTGCCTTTGTGAGAAAACTGTGAGTGGTCAGGGCCACTTTGTGATTGCTGGAGATATTCTGCATGATGACTACTGCACATCAGGAGAAGTTTATGTGACGTTGGACCATTAATAGCAGATGAAAATTATGACACAGATATCTGCAGGGGAAGAACTGACTCCAGGATCTGCTGCCTTCAGGAGAAATGTCACTGGATCAGGACATCACAGGCTTCCCTGCCATACTGGTCAGTGTGTTGGCCTTTCTGGTCTTCATCAACCTCCCATCCCTTTTTCGACAAGATGGAACGCTCCTCCACATGATCCTCCTCCAGTTCCAGCCCTCTCTGAATGGCTATGTTGCACAGTGTGCAGTGGACCACCATAATGCATGACACCGCTGAAGGGCCCTACTGGAGGGCGAGCCCAACTGGTTAAGGCACCAGAACTGCATCGTCAAGAGGCCAACGATGCTCAATGGTGGCCCTTGTGGTGATATGGCAGCAGTTGTACCTCTCCTCTGCCTCCTGTTCTGAAGATGTGTTATATAAAATATCAATTTATAATTTAGAGATGTCACATGATCCAGCTCTAGTACAAAAAAGATACCGGATTTTTGGATAATCAGAGAGACTGCCACAACATCAATAGCCTTACTCCATCTCTTTTTTCAGAAACCTCTCTCAGCAAAAGTTGAGCTGTGTGCGATTTGAGAAACCCACCAGAAGACCTCATTGCTGTAAACCGTGAGTTCCTAAAGGAAAATTCTGAATCAAAACCAAGGTCTCCAGTAAGAAAACCCAGAAGCCAGCAGCAACAGTGGACCGGGACCCTTCAGCTGTAAGCAAGCACCTGGACGCTCTGTGAATTTTTTTTTCTGACTTTACATGTTACTTGGCCAATTTTTTAACATCTGATTCTCTGCAGAATTTTACTTCTTTTTTGCATCTGTGTGGGGATTGTATATGTGTGTTGTTTTTGCATTAATGGGTAGTTGGACATATTTGTACATTTTAAACCTTCTGTTAATAATTTCTGCACCTATACCTGAGTGAGTTTCAGCAATAAAACTAACTCTTTACTTGTTAACTTAAGGAACCTGGCTGGCTTTATATATATATTAAATTGGCAATATCACCTCCGTTATAAATAAAAACTCTGTTATAACCAACTCAGAAGTGGGACAAAGAGAGGAGCAAGCTCATCCCTGCTAACCTGGTCGTAACACTCCATTTTGGGTTCATGCACTGGTGTCACCAGTCACCCCTTTACTGGGTATCCCTTGTCAGCCAGCAGCAATCCAGCTGCAGCATCTATGATTGCCTGAGGATGAATGGTTCATGGCAACTTCCAGGAAACCTAGTGCACACCTGAAGGAAACGCTTCTGATGGTCTAACCATCACATTGAATGAACGGAACCCCTTTCTGTTAATGAAGACGCCAGGCTACACCGGTGTGGCTCTGATGACCACATGGGTGTGGTCAAACATGCTCTGAATTTGATGGAATCCTGCCAGGAAGCAAACTCCAGTAATCCTCCATGCATGTCTAGCTACATCTGTGGTAAATGTGATGAAGGCCAAAGCCCTCTCATTTTTTACAGGGAAATCGTCATCTAAGTGACGCTGCTGCGGGTGGCCGCCTGCAATATCCCACACAGGCCTGCAGTCAAAGCCTGAAATGAATCAAATCCTTAAAAATTTCAAAGTGACTGTCATCTTGATAGCTACTGGCAGTGGCTGTCCACCTGCTCCTTACAGCTTAAGGTCCTCCTCCAGGAGTGCACACAGATCAGCCATTATCCCACAGCTTCCAACCTGATAGTCGTCCAACCTCGGACGGCCCGCTTCTATCTCCTACCCAAAATCCACAAACAGAACTGCCCCGGTAGACCGATCGTCTCAGCTTGCTCCTGCCCCACAGAACTCATTTCTCGTTATCTTGACTCCCTTCTCTCTCCCCTTGTCCAGTCCCTTCCCAACTACATCCATGATTCCTCTGACACCTTACGTCACATCAACAATTACCAGTTCCCTGGCGCCAACCGCTTCCTCTTCACCATGGACGTCCAATCCCTCTACACCTCCATCCCCCACCAGGATGGTCCGAGGGCCCTTAGCTTCTTCCTCGAACAGAGGCCCGAACAATCCCCATCTACCACTACTCTCCTTCGTCTGGCTGAACTTGTTCTCACGCTGAACAATTTCTCCTTCAACTCCTCTCACTTCCTCCAAATAAAAGGTGTGGCTATGGGTACCCGCATGGGCTCCAGCTATGCCTGTCTCTTTATGGGGTATGTGGAACATTCCTTGTTCCAGTCCTACTCCGGCCCCCTTCCACAACTCTTTCTCCGGTACATCGATGATTACTTCGGTGCCGCTTCATGCGCTCGTCGGGACTTGGAAAAATGTATTAATTTTGCTTCCAATCTCCGCCCCTCCATCATTTTCACGTGGTCCATCTCTGACACTTCCCTTCCCTTCCTTGATCTCTCTGTCTCAATCTCTGGTGGTAGACTGTCCACCAATATCCATTACAAGCCCACGGACTCCCACAGCTATCTCGACTACAGCTCCTCACACCCCGCTTCCTGTAAGGACTCCATCCCATTCTCTCAGTTCCTTCGCTTCCGTCGCATCTGTTCCGATGATGCTACCTTCAAAAACAGTTCCTCTGACATGTCTTCCTTCTTCCTTAACCGAAGTTTTCCACCCACGGTCGTTGACAGGGCCCTCAACCGTGTCCGGCCCATCTCCCGCGCATCCGCCCTCACGCCTTCTCCTCCCTCCCAGAAACATGATAGGGTCCCCCTTGTCCTCACTTATCACCCCACCAGCCTCCTCATTCAAAGGATCATCCTCCGCCATTTCCACCAACTCCAGCATGATGCCACCACCAAACACATCTTCCCTTCACCCCCCTTATCGGCATTCCGTAGGGATCGCTTCCTCCGGGACACCCTGGTCCACTCCTCCATCACCCCCTACTCCTCAACCCCCTCCTATGGCACAACCCCATGCCCACGCAAAAGATGCAATACCTGCCCCTTCACTTCCTCTCTCCTCACCGTCCAAGGACCCAAACACTCCTTTCAAGTGAAGCAGCATTTCACTTGCCTTTCGCCCAACTTAGTCTACTGCATTCGTTGCTCCCAATGTGGTCTCCTCTACATTGGAGAGACCAAACGTAAACTGGGCGACCGCTTTGCAGAACACCTGCGGTCTGTCTGCAAGAATGACCCAAACCTCCCTGTCGCTTGCCATTTTAACACTCCACCCTGCTCTCTTGCCCACATGTCTGTCCTTGGCTTGCTGCATTGTTCCAGTGAAGCCCAACGCAAACTGGAGGAACAACACCTCATCTTCCGACTAGGCACTTTACAGCCATCCGGACTGAATACTGAATTCAACAACTTTAGGTCGTGAGCTCCCTCCCCCATCCCCACCCCCTTTCTGTTTCCCCCTTCCTTTTCTCTTTTTTTTCCAATAAATTATATAGATTTTCCTTTTCCCACCTATTTCCATCATAAAAAGAGAAAAAGGAAAAAAAAAGGGAAAGAGAAAAAAAAAATATTTATTTATTTTATTTTATTTTTTTTACATCTTTTATGCTCTCCCCACCCCCACTAGAGCTATACCTTGAGTGCCCTACCATCCATTCTTAATTAGCACATTCGTTTAGATAATATTACCAACTTTAACTTTAACACCTATGTGTTCTTTTGTATTATTGTTGTTGACATCTTTTGATGATCTGCTTCTATCACTGCTTGTTTGTCCCTACAACCACACCCCCACTCCACCTCTCTCTCTCTCTCTCTCTCCGCCCCCCACACACACACCTTAAACCAGCTTATACTTCAACTCTTTCTTGGACTCGAACTCAAGTTCTGTCGAAGGGTCATGAGGACTCGAAACGTCAACTCTTTTCTTCTCCCCCGATGCTGCCAGACCTGCTGAGTTTTTCCAGGTAATTCTGTTTTTGTTTTTGTTCAGCCATTATCTAGTTCAGTCGGTGCACTGCTGCTCAAGCATGATAAGCAAGTGTACCTTTTGTCAGTGTACCCGATGCTGTGCCTTCTGGCCCCTCTTTCCCCTCAACAAGCACCTCTGATTCACTGTGCACAAGAAGACTGCTTTTGTTGTTGCAGCTTCTGCTTCTCCCCACTTCTCCATCCCGCCTCTGAGTAGGTGTCCCACCTGCCCAAAGGCAGCCTCAATGAGTAGGACCTCAGCTGCCAAATTACCCTTGCATTTTACAGTGATCCAGAATGAGCCCTACTCCAAAACACCCGCTCTGACGGCTTTCCAAATCCAAGAACTCTGCTTCAAGTCAGTGGCATTGCATGAGCTCCTCTTTGCTGATCCCCCGTTTAATACAAAAGACTTAACTTCAGCTGCTTTAGTCTAGGGCTTCCCACTCTGCAGTCTCCTCATCAACTTGCAGAAAGTGCTGATGCCACTTGGGGCCTGTGTGCCTCTCACAAAATTGCTATGCTGTGTCAAAAGTCCTCTAAAGTGCCTGTTTGATTGCCCTAATTGCCTGCCCACCACTACTGGTGTGATGATCATCGTGAGAAGCTGCCTCTGGAAAATTTGCATGGAGGCGTCACTTTGTCCAACTGTGGACACAATGTCCTCTTCACTGAAACTGCATCTGTCTTTGTGGCAAAATTCAGCCCATTAAGTCTGCCCTCTCAGGAGGATGTAAGAGATCCTATGGCACAATTCAAAAAATAGCAGGGAGAGTTTCCAATGTCCTGGGCAATATTTATCATCCCTAAGACAGGTCATCTAGTCATTTATTTCATTGCTGCTTGAGAGACCCTACTGTGCACAAATTGCCTGCTGTGATTCCTACGTTACAACTGTTGTCACATTTCAAAAGTATTTCATTTCCTGTAAAGGACTTTGAGATGTCCTGAAGATGTTATATAAATTTGAGTTATTTCTTTTTACTGCAGGTTAAACTCTTGATCTGAGTTTTAAATATGGGACAGTGTGGAGTGAACTTTATATCTGTGCTGTACCCACCCTCAGGGTGTTTGATGGGGCACTGTAGAGGGAGCTTCACTCTATAAATAATCCAATCTCAATGTTGGCATTGGGTGCCTGAAATGAAGATGTTCCTGATCCCCGTACTGTGCGGTAGCTTAATTAGGATATTTCCTGGGAGAACCCATTTTACAAGTCAGTCTCTGTTCTACATTTTATAATTAAATTGAGTTGTTGTGTTGGGAAAATTTTGTGAGAAGCTGCAGTCGCCGGGAGAAATAATCAGAGAATAGGGCTCCCATGTTACCCCAACCATGGAGCTGGGCATTCCTGCTGGGAACTGAGGTCGACACAATCACGAGTTGTATTTCCTCTCTAGCTCTCGGTCATTTTGACTTTTATCTGAATACCACCAATGATGTTGCAGTCAAGCTGTCCAGAAGCAAAGTCAAGAGTGAACTGAGAGAGAAGCACTGGTGCAGAACAGTTCAGTAATTGCCTCATTTCAATACCACTGCCACATACTGTCCACAAGCTGCTCTGATTAGACAATCTCATCAAAACCCACAGAAAGAAACAGAATTACAAGCATTTTTTTAAAAAGCAACTCAAATCTAATCTCCCTGATTACATAGTGGGCCACTGTTGTTGAAATGAACTTACAATATTTCAATTTCATTCAGCAATCCTGATTGGTCAGATTCCAATATCCTTCACTTAAAACTGCTTCCAATACTAATATTAATATCCCTATTGCCAATATACGGAACGGCCATTTTAGAAGTGATTGTTGGCCACCTGCCACATACTGAGATTCTGAGAGTCAGTACCACTGGCTTCTTAAAATATCCAATAATTTCATTCATTGTCTGCCCATCAAGCACTTATTATACTGTAGCTAACATACTGACACTGCAACTCATTATTCCTATAGGCTCAACGGTGGGGTCATGGAAAATGTGAACCATTTTCCGTATCCTTGGAGCCTCCCCTTCATAAAGACAGACATAGAAAATGAAATTCATCATTGCCTCCAGTGTGCCAGCTCAGCCTTCAGCCAAATGAGGAACACAGTATTTGAGGACCTGGATCTCAAAATCAAGAGTAAGATCATGGTTTACCAGGCAGCAGTGATCCCTGTACTTCCATATACTTCGAAGACTTGGACAACCAACAACAGGCACCTCAAAGCACTGGAGAAGCACCACTACTGGTGTCTTCACAAGATCCCCAGATCTAGGGATGCTGACCCATGACAGCATCCTCTCTCATGGGGCGTTAATCAGTCAAAGGCAGGAATGTCATTTGCATGCCTGACACCAAATTCCCAAAGCAACAGCTCCCAGGAGGACAGCAGAAAAGCTTTAGGGATGTCCTCAAAGCATCCCTGAAGGGGTCAAACAAACCCACCAACTCATGGGAGTCCCTGGCCTGTAACTCACCAAAATAGAAAAGACTGACTTGGGAAGGCATGGACACATCAAGAGACTTTGTCGGGAACACACAGAAACGAGTTGAAGCGTCAAAGAGAGCACATCCAAACAACTCATCTACCTGACTCTTCAAGCACCATCTGCCTTGTATGTGGCCGAGTCTGCGGATTGTGCTTTGGACTTAACAGCCATTTCAGAACCCATCAAACCAGAGTGGATGCAAGCCATCCTCAATCCCAAGGGACTGCCCAAGAGAAGACAGCAATCTACCTTATCTAATATATACACACTGGCACTCATTATACCCTATACAAAATATGCACACTGGCACTCATATTATTACTCAATGTACTCATAGCGGGACTCAAGAAACTCAACCAAACAGATGCAAACTCACTAATATTATACCCTAATTGAAAAGCATATTACTCCAAATACAACAGACCTTCCCATAATCTGGAATAACACAGGAACCATTGGGTTAGAAGTTTGAACACATTTTTGGTGAGTAAGGGTTGTAGGATACAATCCCAGAAACTGAATGGTGGAGAAACTCAAAACGTCTAAAATATTAGACCTTGGGCCTCATTTCCAAGATGCTGACGTGCTGCAGTGAATAAGAGACAACTTGCTCAGTGAGGAGACTGGCAGTGGTTTGGGGGGTGGGGGGTTTAAGCGGTGATGGTGGGAATGATTAATAGGGGAAAAAATAACATCGGTGGCAGGGGAGGGGAGGCGATTGTTAGCACGGGTGGGGGGGTAAGATTTTGGAGGTTGGGGACTGGTGGCTGAGAGGGCTGAGTTTGGGAGCGGAATCTTGTTGAGGTATCAGGGGTCTCGCCCATTGGCTGGAAAACCAGCGAGAGACCCGCACTGCCTCTTTTCCGGAAGGCCCAGCGAACTACATGCCAATCAGGCAGCAGCCAATCAGCCGCCAACAAATCTTGCGCTCAGCAGCGCCATGGAGGCAGCCATGGCTGCTGCCGGAAGAACACCTCCCTGGAGTCCCAGGGCAAAGGTAAAGTGCTGGAGGGGGAGGGGTTTCATGAGTTGGGGATTGTGGGTAGAGGAGGCAGGGGTGTCAGGAACAAGGGCATGGGTCGATCTCAGTGGGACCCCCCTCCCGAAGTCCAGTCTCTATATTAGGCACTGAGTGCCTAAGATCGAGGAACGCCTCCCAACTCCCACGCCCTGGAGCTGACAACTGCCCACAGGGTAGCAGCTGTTGTGCACGTCGCATGGTGACAATCCCATCGGCAGCTAGGTTAATCCCAGCGACGGTGAGATGAGGACCTTAAGTGGTCCTTAATTGGCCAATTAAGGGCCTCAATTGGTAGCAGAGCAGGAAGTTCGGCCATGGGCCTTCCCACCCAGAATTTAATTTGGGTGCTGGTGGGAAGGCGATAGGGTTCCGCCACCAGTCTGCTTAAGCACATGTCCTTCCCACCTCCAAATTCACCACCAGTGAGAACACATGATTCTGCCCATGGTGTGGGAATTGGTGGCTCAGAAGGGTGAGATTGGGGGATTGGGGATTGGTGGCTGGGAGGAGCGAGATTTGGGGTTGGGGCGACTGGTGGCTGAGAGTGGTGAGATTGGGGGTTTGGTGGCTAAGTGGAGTGATGTTGGGGGTTTGGTGGCTGAAAGGGGTGAGATTAGGGGTTTGGTGGCTGAGAGGGGTGAGATTGGGGGCTGTGGGGTTGGTAGCTGGGAGGAGTGAGATTAGGGGTTTGGGGGGTTGGTGGCTGGGAGGGGTGAGATTGGGGGGTGATGGCAGGGATTATCACATGATGGCATTAGGGGGAGAATGGGCATCTTGCTAGCCAATTAATGCTGCATTGTTCTGGGTGAGTTCAGTGATCAACGAGTGAAGCACAGGGGCAATAGAAAAATCTACAAATGGCCCTGCAAGAATTACAGAAATTATCCTTCACAGAATCATTACAGTGCAGAAGGAGGCCATTCGGCCCATTGTGTCTGCACCAGCTCTCCGAATAAGCAATTCATTAAGTGCCATTTTCCTGCCTTCTCCCTGAAACCTTCCACATTCTTCACTTTAAATGTTGCTGTTGTGGGTTCATGCTTTCAGCGCAACCTCCAATTTGGTGGATAGAAATGAATATGTCCTCCCTGCCTGAAGTGGCTTTGCAGACCAGTTAAAGCTCAAAAACCAGATGCTGCATGACTGAATTTATCAGCCATTTTGTCCCGTGCAGCATTCAACAGCCTTAGTCGTTCATGATAACTTCTATTCCTCTATTCATCCAATTATGTATCCAGCTCTTTTTAACAGTATCAATTACTGCAGCATTAACTAGTTCCTGTGCTCACTTGGAGAAAATTCCTCTGATCACTGCTGTCACTTGGTGTATGGAACTGGAACAACATTCAAGTCATAAAAATACATTTCAGGATGTTGTTTATGAAATGTTTTCCTCTTACCTTCTCATAGGGATCAGAGTCGTAGTTTAGTCCAATTCCACAGTCATCAGTAATTTCAGACAAATCTTCATCGTCAAACTCCTCCAGGCTGATATCATGGGCAGGTCTATGAGAAAGAGAGTATAAAATGGTCAGACAATCATTGCCTGTCATTAATTATCTATTGATGCATCACAGCCAATCCTGACTACAAACGTGTACCTGGGAACTATGGAAGCCACATCGAACTTTGCTGAAAACATCAGATTTGTGGTGGCGGGTTGAAGGTGGCAAATTGTGACATGGATTGTGAAGGACTAAAAGGAGATCAGAGAGGCTGAATGGGCAGAAAGTAGTAAATACAATTCAAGATAGAAAAATGTGAATTGACACGTTTGGAAGTAAGAATACAGAAAGAAAAAGAAACACCTTAAATAGAAAGAGTAGGGAAGGAAAGAGACTGGTGTGAAGATCCACAGGTCAACAAAAGTGACACCTCAGGTAAATATGGCCATAAAAAGGTAATTGGAATTCTTGGACTTAGAAAAATAGAATACAAAAGCTGATAGGGCAAGTAGGCAAGGCAGATAAGAATGTGTTTAGGATATTTGTTTTGTACATCAGGGCACTGAATAAATAAGTCATATTAAACTATTAGAAATTGCTGGGTAGGCCTCAGCTAGAATATTGTTATCAATCTGAGTACCACACTCAGCAAGAATATTTACCAGGAAGATACCAAGGATGAGATTGGAGAAGCTAGGATTGTTCTCCATACAAAAAAGACTAAGCGGAAAACTAGTGAAGATATTCAAAATTATGAGGGCTGTTGTTGGAACATGTAGGTAGAAACTATTTCCTCTGGAATGTGGGTAAATAACCATAGATTGTGATTATTAGAGGTCGATTTTTTCACTCAGAGGGTTGTTAAGATCTGGAATACACTAAGTGTGTGGGAATCAGATTCCATAGTAACTTTCAAAGGCCAGTTGAACAGGTACTTGATGAGCACTAATTTGCAGGGTTATTGGGGAAAAGCTGGAGCATGGGACTAATTACATAGCTCTTTCAAAAAGCCAGCACAGACAACAGGCCAAGTTCTGGTATGATAGCCAAGTGGTTATGGTACTGGGCTTGTAACCCCAAGATCAAGAGTTCAAATCTCACAATGGCAAACTATGACTGTGCCTGATTTATTCCAATTTGGTTTTCATTTAAAAGATTATCAAGAGTTCAAATCTCACCATGGCAAATTATGAAACAATGTAATTTCATCTGGGCAGGGAAAAGATCCAGACAACAGGCCGAATGGCTTCCTTCTGGGCTCTAGGATTCAATGATTCTAAACAAAAAGATAATATCGAATTTAACCAGGACCTTGGTCAAGTCACAGCTTAATCCAAGAGGACTGGAATATAAAGTTCAGTTATATGTTGCCTTGGTCAGGAGTATTGCATTCAATTCTGGCATCGCATCTCATGAAGGATATACTGGCCTTGGGAGAAGTGCAGCAGACTCATCAGACTAATACTGGGATCCAAGGCTTATATTTGGAAGACAGCTTGCATCAACTTGTTTTATATTCCCATTAGTTTAGAAAATTGAGGGGAAAGCTGATTAAGGTTTTCTTAGACTAGGTGGGATATTAATCAGTATCAGGAGTGAACAGGAGAGTGAATTAGACTATTAAAGGATATGGGGAGTGGGCAGGAGAGTTGGATAAAACAGGGTGAGATTATCAAGGATTTGGGGATTGAGTAGGAAAGTGAGATTGTATTTAGTGACTTGCGTGATCATGAACCTCACTGAATGTAATCAGGAACTTCACTCAATCTAATCAGAACTGAATCTGAACTTTTCAGAGGGCAATTAAGAGTCAACCATATTGCTGTGAGTCTGGAGTCACAGGTAGGCCAGGTAAGGGTGGCAGATTTCCTTCCCTAAAGGATATTAGTGAACCAGTTGGGTTCAACAATCAATCAATGATAGCTGTCATGATCACCATTACTGAGACTAGCTTTATATTCCAGATTTATTTAACAAATTTAAATTACACCAGCTGCCTAAGGAGCCTTGGTGAGTTTCTTCAGTGCATCTTGTAAATGGTACACACTGTTGCCACTGTTCGTCGGTGGTGTAGGGAGTGCATGTTTGTGGATGGAGTGTGGATCAAGTGGGTTGCTTTGTCCTGGATGGTGTCAAGTTCCTTGACTGTTGTTGGAGCTGTACTCATCCAGGCAAGTGGAAAGTATTCCATCAATTCCTGACTTGTGCCTTGTAAATGGTGGACAGGCTTTGGGGAGTCAGAATGTGAGTTACTCGTTGCAGGATTCCTAGCCTTTGACCTGCAGTTGTAGCCACGATATTTCCGGTCAATAGTAACCCTCAGGATGTTGGTAGTGTGGGACTCAGTGATGATAATGCCATGGAATGTCAAGAGATGGTTAGATTCTCCCTTGTTGGAGACGATCATTGCCTGGCACTTGTGTGGCACATATGTTATTTTTCACTTGTCAGCCCAAGCCCATATTGTCCATGTCTTGCTGCATTTCGACATGGACTGCTTCAGTATCTGAGGAGTCACAAATGGTGCTGAACATTTGCAATCATCGAACATCCTAACTTCTGACCTTATGATGTAGGAAGATCATTGATGAAACAGCTGAAGGTGGTTGGGCCTAGGACACTACCCTGAGGAACTCCTGCAGTGATGTCCTGGAACTGAGATGATTGACCTCCAACAACCACAACCATCTTCCTTTGTGCCAGGTATGACTCCCCGATTCCCATTGACTCCAGTTTTGCTAGGGCTCCTTGATGCCATAATCGGTCAAACGCTGCCTTGATGTCAAGGGCAGTTACTGTCACCTCACCTCTGAAGTTCAGCTCTTTTGTCCATGTTTGAAGCAACGTTGTAATGAGATCAGAAGGTGAATGACCCTGGCGGAACCCAAACTAAGCATCAGTGGGCAGATTATTGCTAAGTGAGTGCCGCTTGATAGCACTGTTGATGACCCCTTCCATCACTTTATTGATGATCAAGAGTAGACTAATGAAGTGGTAATTGGCTGGGTTGGATTTGTCCTGCTTTTTGTGTACAGGACATACCTGGGCAATTTTCCACATTTCTGGGTAGGTGCCTGTGTTGTGGCTGTGCTGGAACAGCTTGGCTAGGAGCGCAGTAGGTTCTGGAGCATAAGTCTTCAGTACTATTGCCAGAATATTATCAGGGCCCATAGTCTTTGCAGTATCCCGTGCTTTCAGCCATTTCTTGATATCGCATGGAGTAAATCAAATTGGGTGAAGACTGGCATCCGAGACACTGGGAACATCCGGAGGAGGCCAAGATGGATCATCACTCGGCACTTCTGGCTGAAGATTGTTGTGAATGTTTAATCTTTTGGATTGATGTGCTGGGCTTCTCCATCACTGAGGATGGGGATATTTGTGGAGTCTCCTCCTCCTGTTGTTTAATTGTCCACCACCATTCGTGACTGGATGTGGCAGGAATGCAGAGCTTCGATCTAATCCTTTGGTTGTGGAATTGCTTAGCTCTGTCTATCACTTGCTGCTTATGCTGATTGGTACACAGGTAATCCTGAGTTGTAAATTCACCAGATTGACATCTCATATTTAGGTATGCCTGGTGCTGTTCCTGGCATGCCCCCCTGCACTCTTCTTTGAACCAGGGTCGATCCCCTGGTTTGGTGGTAATGGTAGAGTGGGGAATGTGCCAGGTCAGGCGGTTACAGATTGCGATTGAGTACAATTCTGCTGCTGCTGATGGCCCACAGCACCTCATAGTTGCCCAGTCTTGAGTTGCTAGATCTGTTCAAAATCTATCCCATTTAGCACGGTGATAGTGCCACACAACACGATGGAGGGTATTTTCAATGTGAAGACCGGACTTTGTCTCCACAAAGTGGAGTGGTCACTCCTACCAATACTGTTTGGACAGAGGCATCTTTGACAGGCAGGTTGGTGAGGATGAGGTCAAGCATGTTTTTTCCTCCTGTTGGTTCCCTCACCACCTGCCACAGACCCAGTCTAGTAGCTATGTCCTTTAGAACTCAGCAAGCTTGGTCTGCCTGTGGTGGTGCTACTGAGCCACTCTTGGTGATGGACATTGAAGTTCCTCACCCAGAATACATTCTGCCCCTTGCCACCCTCAGTGCTGCCTCCAAGTGGTGTTCAACCTGGAGGAGCATTGATTCATCAGCTGAGGGAGGGTGATACGTGGTAATCAGCAGGAAGTTTCCTCACCTGTGTTTGACCTGATGCCATGAGACTTCACACGTGCCTGAGTCAATGTTGAGGACTCACAGGGCAACTCCTTCCTGACTCCATATCAGTGTACCAACACCTCTGCTGGGTCTGTCCTACTGGTGGGACAGAACATACCCAGGGATAGTGATAGTAGTGTCTGGGACATTATCTGTAAAGTATGATTCCGTGAGGATGACTATGTCAGGCTGTTGTTTGATTAGTCTGTGAGACAGCTCTCCCAATTTTGGCACAAGCCCCCAGATGTTAGTAAGGAGGGCCTTGCAGGGTCGACAGGGCTGGGCTTGCTGTTGTCATTTCCTGTGCCTAGGTCGACGCTGGGTGGTCCGGTTTCATTTCTTTTTACTGACTTATCACATTGGGGTGATACAACTGAGTGGCTTGCTAGGCCATTTCAGAGGACATTTAAGAGGCAACCACATTACTGCGAATCTGAAGTCACATGCAGGCCAGACCAGCTGAGGGTGGCAGATTTCCTTCCCTAAAGAACATTAGTGAACCAGATGGGCTTTTACGACAATCGACAATGGTTTCATGGTCATCATTAGACTTTTAATTCCATATTTTAAATTAATTCAAATTTTACCCAGGTCCCCAGAGCTTTACCCTGGGCCTCTGGATTACCAGTCCAATTACAATACCACTGCACCATCACCTCCCCCAATTTTATAATTACTAGATAATCCATTTTTGTGATGGTGATTAAGGGACAAATATTGGCCTGGACACCAGCTCTTCCCTGCTCTTCTTTGAAATAGTGCCTTGGAATCTTTTACGTCCACACAAGCAGGCAGATGGGGGTCTCAGTTTAATGTCTCACCCAAAAAATGGCACCTCCAACAGTGCAGTACTCCTTGGGTACTGCACCGGAATCCCACCCTTGATTTTTGTGCTCAAGCCCTACAGTGGGACCTGAACCCAGAACCTTGTGACTTAGAGGCAAGAGTGTACCAGCTGGGCAGCAGCTGTAAGTATAAGAGACCATTGCCCTGGGAATCAGCGGTCCCAGGATGACTCAGGGGCCTTTGGGAATAAAAGTCAGAGAAGAACAAAAACAATCAGGAAAACCAAGCCTTCCTGCTGCTGCACTCAGGATCTGGGTAACTGAGCTTCTCGTAAACACATGACATCGAAAATGCTTGAATTAGAAGCAAAGGACAAAGAAATGGTTTTTAAAAGGAAATTAGAAATTGCGAAGATAGAAAAGGAGGAAAGAGAAAGAGAATTCCAACTGAAAATATTGACAGTTAGAAAAGAGATGTCAGTAGGTGAGAAAGGATTTGTCACTAGAGTAGAACCCAGTGGGGTTATGTTTAAATTTGTACAAGTTCTTCCAAAGTTTAAGGAAACAGATATTGAAGCATTCTTTATTTCATCTGATAAGCTAGCTAAACAGATGAAATGGCCACAAAAAAACTGGACGGTACTATTACAATCTAAGCTATTAGGTAGAGGGCTTGAGGTTTTTTGCTTCGCTTTCAGAAAAAGCTATTTTGAGTGCATATGAGTTGGTTCCTGAAGCATACAAGCAGGAATTTAGGAAAATGAGAAGACAGCCCAGAAAAACTTGTACTGAGTTTGAAAGAGTAAAACAAAGTAATTTTGACCAGTGGACACGGATGTTCAAAATAGAGACAATAGGGAAGTAATTCTTTTGGAAGACTTTAAAGTAGTGAGAATTCACATGGAGGAACAGAGGGTTGATTCTGTAAGACAAGTAGCAGAGATAGTGATGATTAGGACTTAGTTCATGGAGCTAAACCTTTTTTCCGTCACCCTTTCAAAGGGTAAAAAGTGGGAAGGTGAAAGGAAGGCAGGTAGTCAGGGAAGAGAAAGAGTGGCTGGATATTCCCAGGAAGTTTTTTTTCAGAACAAAAAGGAAAGTGCTGAAGGTAGAAGTGACATTTGAAAATTGAGGTGTTTTCATTGTAATAAAGTGGGGCACACAAAGTCAGTGTGTCGGAGATTGCAGGAAAAATCTGTAGGAATATGAGGGGAATAGATAGAGTGGACAGGATAAAATTGTTTCCCTTGATGGAGAATTCTAGAACCAGGGGACATAGATTCAAGATAAGTGGCAGAAGGTGTAGGGGGGACGTGAGGAAGGGCTTTTTTACGCAGAGGGTAGTGGGTGTCTGGAATTCGCTGCCCAAGTTGGTGGTAGAGGCAGAAACTCTATAAACTCTTTTAAAAAGTACCTGGATCTGCACCTTAAGTGCTGTAAGCTGCAGGGCTATGGGCCGGGTGCAGGAAGGTGGGATTAGAAAGGGCACCTGGGTGTCCTCGGGCTGGCATGGACAATTTGGGCCAAATGGCCTCCTTCTGTGCTGTAACTTTTCTATGGTTCTATCATTCTGCTTCCCTGCATCGATGTTTAAAATGTAAAGTCCAGACAGAGGCCCCCTTCTTCCGGATGCTTCTAATTTACAGCAAGAAGTTAAAAGCCGAATAGAAGTTTTTTCCTGATATTCTGGCGAGAAGTTTCTCTGGTCGAAAGCTTCTCGAGTTGCAAGGTCAATCTACCGACATTGGAAACAAGATGGTCCCAGAGCTGCTCCAGAGATGAGTACTGAATGGGTCCAAACCAGCCTGTGGTATCAATTACCCCAGCAATGTTTCACATTTGGGCTTTTGCTTTCCATATACCTCCGAGTCAGCAGGCCCAGAGTTCAATGGATGGAATACGGAACGCAGAAGGCAGAATTCCTCAGAATCCTAGAAACACCTGAAAAGTAACTGACTGCCAGTGTCTGCTTCAAATTTGGTCCCCTTGAATGCACATCCACCTTCTTCCATACCGCAAAACCCAGACTTTTTAGGCTTCATTACTGATAAATCAACATTTTGTTTTCTTCTCTAATCACCAATAAAGAAATATTCTCTGATTGGCAGAACGTAATAAGTAGTGTTCTCCAGTGATCTGTACTGGGGTTTTAGCTTTTCACCATTTTTATCAATGACTTGGATGATGGAATGGAAAATTACATATCCAAGTTTGCAGATGGCAAAATATGGCAAACGGAGTTCAAGGAAGAGAAGTGTGAGGTCATCCATGGGCTTAAGAAAGATAAATCAGGGTAGCTTCTAAATGGTGAGAGTCTAGAAACTGCAAAAACAAATGGATCCGGCAGCCTAGGTAAACAATATGTTAAAAACTGGTCTGTGCAAAAGATAATCAAAAAACTAATGGTGGGGGGAGGGAGGGGGTGGAGGTTGGGGAGAGGTGGTGGTTGTGAATGGTAGATTAAATATTTGAAAGGATTCCTCATGCCAAGTGCTCATTGAATCATTTTCACTCTCTAATCTGGGAATACTGTGAATACTGTGCATGGATAATCTGATTGGAAGTTTAAAATTCTTTGAAGCACAGACAGATAATAATATTGCAATCTGAATGCAAATGATGATTAATCAATTTCTCGTTTTACTCAGTCTTTCATTTCCACTTTGTTGACGTAAGTGAAAATTTGAAATGTCAGGTTCTGCATCACTCAAAGTATTTTTTATGAAGTGAGGCACGTCAATGCTGGGAATGGTACACTTTCCACATTGTCCCATCAAACACTCCCAGGGCATGCACAGTACAGGTCAGATAGAGAGTAAAGCTACCTCTACAGTGTCTCATCAAACACACTCAGGGGAGATGTGAGGATTTAGAGAAGAGGATGCTGACAGAAATAAAGACAATACTGGTGTAAGTGCTGCTTACAGTAACTCACATACCGCAGCTTCTTGTATCCCTGCACCAGACACAGTAATGCAGACAGCCCACATCATCACTAAGAAGTGGTCACCGATTGATTATTTTTCGTTCCAACAATGATACGAGTACAACAGATCAGATACTATCTGACCTGCCCGAACCCAGAGGCCCAAGGCCAGACCCAAATAAAGTCTCAGGCCTGATTTATATTTTATGTGCCTTGACCTCAGTGGTGGAAAAATAATATCAAATAGAGTTAGATCAGACAGCAGGGGTGGGGCATGGTCAAGAGGACTGTGGAGTTGTGGGTAGGGGGACATACCTTGCTTTTCCCTGCCCCAGAGGCAGTTTTAAATTCATTTTTAACATAAACACATTTTTAGTTGGTGGACGCAGGAGGCACTGAAGAATCCTGAGTGAAGTTGGCTCCATCCATCAGAAACAAATTTCCCAGAAGGATTCTTCAACAGGCTTTAAACCTTTCATTAATACATACAAAGGGCCAAGGGCTAGATCTTAACTCTGTGCAATTGTGTAAAACAGATAGCGAGGTGGCAGCCTGTTAACTTCAACAGAAACAAAAATGGGGAGAGGAGTGAAATGGGCTGCCAATTTGTTATCGCTTGTTTTACATTATTGGATACAGTCAAGATCTAGCCTTAGGCCCCTTATGGATGTTAATATGGGGCCTAATGTCTGATTTAGTCGGCCCCCAGTGCGCCTAATAGGTTGGCCCAGTGAATTTAGCATTGACCCAAATGTACAGACTGGGTGCAAATCCTCCCTCTGCTAAATTGGCATTGGTCATGCCTGTTTTACATCCAAACAATGGGCACAATGCATATCAATCTCTACCATGCTATTTCAACAGGGATCACTGATGGGGAGACTCCCTCTGTAAAAGGCAGTTCCCTGATTGGGAGACTCCAACATAAGAGTGGTTATAAAATGCATACCAATTTCTACTCCTAGATCTGATTTCCTCTCTTCAACCCGCTCTTTGAGACCCCCCTTTCCATTGTGTCACCTCTATGCGCTGGCCTCCTTGCCTTTATGATTTCCTTCCTCACTGCAGTCCCTTCTGTCTGTCCTGTCTCCTTCCAGGTGTAAAAGTCTGCACTCCCTGAAGCATAGTCCCTGACGTGTTCCTCATCGCCATTCCCTGCTCCATTCTGTGAGCTCTTTCCCACGTGCCACATCCAAAACGAATGCCAGATCAGGACCCATTACCACTTCCTTTGGCTTTTGTACAATGAAACCTTTTACCATTTAATTTCTCCTGCTCTCCACCCTAACACAGACTTTCCCTTATGTTCTTGCTCCCTTTTCCTGCCTTTCATTTGCTCAAAACCTATTACATGTCTATCGTTCTTCCGTTCTGATGAAAGGTCACGATCTGAAATGTTAACTCTGTTTCTCTCCACAGATGTTCCCTGACTTGCTGAGTGTTTCCAGCATTTCTGTTTTTATGCCATATTAGGGGTCCCTGAGCACAGTGAGTAAATGTTCCCAGAATTGATTGTCACAGTGCCCAGGAGGCACTGAGAGCAAAACCAAGGAGCATCTCAGGGAAGCGGAAGCATGTCAGGAGGAGAACTGAGAATCACCAGAGTGTCACACCTGAGTAATGTATTGAAGGTGAGTGAATGTACTAGTAAGGCTACCAAATGGAAGTACTTGTAACGGTGTGTGTTTGTCAGTGTAAGTGCCACTTTGTATAGCTGGATGTTTGGATATCTGTCAGTGTCTGAACTCTATGGGCTCTAGAGGGTGTGTGAGAATGGAAATAGATGTGTACCTAATTGCCATGGGTGTATGGTGTGGTGCATATTAATGAGTATATGTATAAATGAATGTATGTATATCTGGGTGTCTGCTTGTATGTATATATGAATGAATTGATAATATTATATGTAGATGTATGGGGGATCATTATGGGCATGTATGTGTATGTACATAGCAATATGATGCTTAGATTGAGAGGTGTGTAGTTAGAGATGTGTATAGATGTGTATATGTGTGAGAGGAATGGGGTTATATGTATATTAATCTGTGTGTCTGTACATGTTTGCATGCAGAGATGTGGGTACGGTGATGTGTATGTGCAAATAGATGGGTATGTGTGTGCGTGTAAATGGATGTATGTGCAGTTCGGGGTATCTGAGGGATGGGTGTGCGCGCATAAGGATGGGTGTGTAATTATGTGTGTGCCTGGATGTAAATGTATGCATGTGTGTAGGTGGGTGTAGGTGGATGGGAGTACTGTGTATGTGTGAATGGCACGTTTGACACAGCTGACCACACTACCCTCCTCCAACATTCTCTGCCATTATCCAGCTGGCTCCATTTCTTTCTATCCAGTTGTTGCCATAAAATCTCCTGCAATGGCTTCTTAGTCTGCTTCTGCAGTGTTAACTCTGGTGTCCATGCATATATTCTTGGCCCCCTACTATTTCTCCTCTACATGCTGGCCCTCAGCGACATCATCCAAAAACGCGCCAGGTTCCACATGAATACTGCCCATACCCAGTTTTACTTTGGCACCGCTTCTTTCGACAACATCCACTGCCTCTGATTTGTCATGCTTCTTGTTTTACATGTAGTATTGGATCAGCAGAAATTTACACCAATTATGTCCCTGTGACAAACTCCACTGAGGATTTCAATGAAGAGTGCAGAAGGGCAAGCCAGGAGCAGCAGCAGGCATATCTAAAAATGAGGAGCCAACCTAGTGAAGCTATAACACAGGACTACTTGCATGCCAAACAGTGGAAACAGCATGTGGTAGACAGAGCTAAGTGATCCCACAACCAATGGATCGGATCAAATCTCTACAGTCCTGCCATATTTAGTTATAAATGGTGGTGGACAATTAAACAAAACTAACCAGAGGAGGAGGCTTCATAAACATCCTCATCCTCATTGATGGGGGAGCCCAGCACATCAGTGCACAAGGGCAAAGATGAAGCATTTACAACAATCCTTAGCCAGAAATACTGAGTGGGTGGCCCATCTCAGGGGCTTTATCCTGCCATCCCCAGCATCACAGATGCCAGTCTTCAACTAATTTTATGTACTCCATATGATATCATGAAACAGCTCAAGGCACTGGATACTGCAAAGGCTATGAGCCAAGATAACATCCCAACTGTAGTACTGAAGACTTGTGCTCCAGAACTAGCCACACCTGTAGCCAAGCTGTCCCAGTGCAGCTATAACACTAGTATCTATCTGACAATGAGAAATTGCCTAGGTATGTCTTGCCCACAAAAGCAGTCAAATCCAATCCAGTCAATTACCACCCCATCAATCTACCCTCAATCATCAGCAAAGTGATGGAAGGTTTTGTCAATAGTGCTATCGAGTGGCACTAATGCAGCAATAATTTGTTCACTGATGCTCAGTTTAGATTCTGCCAGGGAGACTTTACAGCCTTGGTCCAAACGTGGACAAAAGAGCTGAACTCCAGAGGTGAGGTGAGATGAGAGTGGCTGTCCTTGACATCAAGGCAGCATTTTACTGAATGTGGCATCAAGGAGTCCTAGCAAAACTGAAGTCAATGGGAATCAGTGGAATAATTCTCCACTGGTTGGAATCATATCTATCACAAAGGAAGGTGGCTGCGGTTACTGGAGATCAATCACATCAGTCCCAGGACATCACCGCAGGAGTTCCTCAGGGTAGTGTCCTAGGCCCAACCATCTTCAGCTGCTTCATCAATGACCTTCCTTTCATCATAAGATCAAAAGTGAACATATTCATTGACAGTGCTCAGTACCATTTGTGACTCCTCAGATATTGAAGCAGTCTGTGTCTATATGCAGCAAGACCTGGACAATATTCAGGCTTGGTCTGATAAGTGGCAAGTAACATTTGCGCTACACAAGTGCCAGGCAATAACAATCTCCAACAAGAGTGAATCTAACCATCTCTCCTTGACATTCAATGGCATTACCATCACTGAATCTTCCACCATCAATATCCTGGGGGTTACAATTGGCCATAAAATTAACTGGATCAGCCATATAAATATTGTGGCTACAAGAGCCGGTCAGAGGCTGGCAGTTCAGCAGTGAGTAATTTACCTCCTGACTCTCCAAAGCCATCTACAAGGCACAGATCAGGACTGTGATAGAATACTCTCCAATTGCTTGGATAAGTCCACCTCCCATAACATGCAAAAAGCTCAACACCATCCAGGACAAAGCAGCCGGTTTGATTGGCATCTCATCCACCACCTTAAACATTCAGTCCCTCTGTCATCTTCCAAAGCACAATTAGATTTCCAGAAGGCATTTGATAAAGTTCCACGTCAAAGGTCATTGCAGAAAATAAAAGTTCATGGTATAAGGGGTAAATATTGACACGAATAGAAGATTGGCTGGACAACAGGAAACAGAGAGTAGGCATAAATAGGTATTTTTCAGATTGGCAAGATGTAATGAGTAATGTGCCACAGGGATCAGTGCTGGGACCTCAACTATTTACAATTTATATAAATGACTTGGTGAAGGGATGGATGGGATGGCTGCCAAATTTGCTGATGACAGAAAGAAAGGTAGGAAAGTAAGTTGTGAAGAGGACAGAAGGAGGCTACAAAAATGTATAGATAGGTTAAGTGAGTGGACAAAGATCTGACAAATGGGGTATAATGTGGGAAATGTGAAATTGTCCATTTTGGCAGGAAGAATAAAAGAGAGACATATTATCTAAATGGTGAGAGATTTCACAGCTCTGAGATGCAGAGGGATCTGGCTGCCTTAGTGCGTGAGTGCAGGTACAGCAATTAATTAGGAAAGCTAATAGAATGTTATTATTTATTGCAAGGGGAATTGAATACAAAAATAGGGAGGTTATGCTTCAGTTATACAGTGCACTAGTGAGACCACACCTGGAGTACTGTGTACAGTATTGGTCAATTTATTTAAGGAAATATATAAGTGCATTGGAAACAGTTCAGAAAAGGGTTTACCAGGCTTATACTTGGAATGGGTCGGTTGTCTTATGAGGAAAGAACTTGACTGAAACATATAAGATCCTGAGGGGTCTTGATAGGGTGGATGTGGAGAGGATGTTTCCTCTTGTGAGAGAATCTAGAACTCAAGACCACTGTTTAAAAATAAGGGGTCGCCCATTTAAAATGGAAAGATGAGGCGGAATTTTTTCACTCAGAGGGTCGTGAGTCTTTGGAACTCTCTTCCTGAAAAGGCAGTGGAAGCAGAGTCTTTGAATATTTTTAAGGCAAAGGTAGATAGATTCTTGGTAAGCAAGGGGATGGTAGGTTACTGAGGGTAGGTGGGATGCAGATTTGAGGTAACAATCAGATCAGCCATGACCTTATTAAATGGCGGAGCAGGCTCGAGGGGCTGAATGGCCCATTCCTGCTCTTTGTTCGTATGTTCATATAAATTCTGGTCTTGCCAGTGCACTTACATCCCATGAAAGAATGGAAACAAAAATTCTCTGATCACTGATTCCATCCCTCCCCTCACCAGTCTCTGAGGCTAGACCAGATGGTTCACACCACTGATGTCCTATTTGACCTTGAGCTGCGCTTAAGAATATAAGCACTAGGAGGGGTAGGCCATACAGCCCATCGAGCTTGCTTCACTATTCAGTAAGAACATGGCTGAACCTTTACCTCAACTCTGTTTATCTACTTTATCCCATAGCCCTAGATTCCCTTAGTGCCCAAAAATCTATCAATTCTAGTCTTCAATATACTGAGCATCCCCAGGCCTCTGGAATAGAGAATCCCAAAGATTTACAACCACCTGATTGAAGAAATTTCTCTGCATCTGGGTCCTGAATGACTGATCCTTTAACCTGAGACTATGATCCTCAATTCTAAGCTCTCCAGCCAGCAGAAAGAGTGTTTCAACATCTATCTGGTCAAGCCCTCTGAGAATTTTATTAGTTTCCATAGGAACAGCTCTCATTTTTCTAACTCTAGAGAATATAGGTCTAGACTGCCCAATCTCTCCTCATAGGATAATCCTTTCATCTTAGGAATCAATCTAGTAAACTTCACTGAACCCTCTCTAAAAGGCAAATGTTCTTACAGTCAGGTGTCTGTAATCGCCCCGGTGGCTGGAGACCTAATTAGTTACAAAATTTCTGCCGGCGAGATGCACTCAGCCTACACCTCAGCCAATTTCCATTACTAAGGCTGTCTAGTTTTATTTCCCTAATATCATCCATCATTAATACCTGCCTCAGCTCAGCTGATCTGAAATACTCATCTACGACTATGTAACCTCTTGTCCTGACTAATCTAATACTCTCCTGGCTGGATGCCCACCTTACACCCACATAAACTTGAGCTCATCAAAAATCTGCTGCATGTATCCCAACTCACCAATTTTTATTCACCCATCACCCTGTGTTTCCTCACCTTCACTGGCTCCCAGTCCAGCAACACCATTTTAATCTTCTCATCCTTGTTTTCAAATCCCTCCATGATCTCACCCCTCTCTATCTTTGTAGGTTCTTCCAGCCCTACATTCCTCTGAGATCTTTGCACTTCTCCAAACTGACCACGAGTATTTCTGACTTTAGTCACACCACCATTGATGGCTATGCCTTCAGCTGTCTAGGTCCTAAATGCTAGAATTTCCTCCCTAAACCTTTCATCTGCCTTTCTACCTCTTTCTCCTCCTTTAAGATGCTCCTCAAAACCTAATTACCTTTTGGCCACTTGTCATAGTATCTCCTTATGTAGTTTGTGTCAAACTTAGTTTGATAACATTCCTCTGAAGGGCCTTAGGACGTTACATAAAATGTACAGCACAGAAACAGGCCATTTACCCAACTGTTCCACATCAGTGCTTACGTTTCACATATACCTCCTCTGACCCATCTTCATTTAACTCTATCTGCGTAACCTTCCATTCTTTTCTCCCTCATGTGTTTACCCAATTTCCCCTTAATCTATCACCTCTTTCGTTTTAAGGTGCTCCCTAAAACCAACTTCATTGACCTAGCATTTGGTAATTCGTTATAATATCTCCATTTATGGCTCAACAAATTTTGTTTCATAACGTCTTTAGCTATTTTACCATATTAAGTACCTGCAACAGTGACGACATTTCAAAAGTACTTCACTGGAAGTAAAGCACTTTGAGATGTCTGCTGGTCGTGAAAGGTGCTGTATTAATGCAAGTAGTTCCTTTTTATTAGATAAATGCGAGTTATATATATTGGTTGGGTGTAGGTGTGTGCCTGTGTATGGGCGTGTATGTCGTTGGGCGTGTGAATGCTTGTCTGTCTTTGCATATGTATATGGGTGTGTCTAGTTGTGTGCGTTTGCAGTTGTGTTGTAGAGATGGGTGTGTGGTGGGGGAAGGGAGTAATGATATTTCATTGTGAAATAAAGATCAATAAATAACACAAATCATATGTTAACATCAAAGATGGGATTCTAATTCTAGTTTCAGAACAGGCCGCACTAACCGCATATCAGACCCTGAAACAAGCCGCTATACTTTAAAAACATGTATAAATATCATTGACAATCCACCAGGCCCAGCACTGACTGCCCTTTAGTCATGGCCTGCGATATTTTCATCCTTGAGACATTCGCTAACAAAACGGCTTTGCATCTTTAGCCTTACCGGCAAACCATTGCTATGTTTAACATTAAATTAAATTATTATTTTTTTTTAAATCGCAACATTCAGATGGTGTATTGTGTATGGGTTTAGCTAATCATTAATAGGAAACAATAACAGATTTAGTGTTGAAATGCAGCACAGTAGTCAGAAGTAACGGCCGCATGGATATGAATACGTTTTGAAAAATATTTAAAATCTGCTCTTACCTGCAGCCCGGAGGGGAGAGAGAGTGGAAGGTTGACAGGGAAAACATCTCTGTGGGATCCGCCATCTTCTGACGCAAAAAATAACCCAAGGACACAAGAGCCTTTGCAATTGATGGGAGGAGAGGCAAAAAAAAACAAAATCAAAGCTTCCAATTCAGGGAGAAACCGCAATCCGGGCTCTTCACAAGCATCAGGAGCTTCGATGGTGGGAACAAATAATTGACTCTACTAAATTCTAACTGGCACAGATGTGGAAATATATTGACATATGCTACATATAAACATTATATTACGAGGGACCAACCAGCACCGCCGAACACCTGGACCCCGGTACTAACGCGGCTGCATCACCGCGATGTCCCGGGACCGCTGCCCTGCGCACTTGGGGCACTGGTTTGCGTCGAAAATTAATGTTCTGCTTTTTTTTTGTTGCGGAGAACGAGGGTTTTTTTTTTGGAGGCTACATAACCGCAATGCAAACCAGCTCGGCTCTTGCTGCACCCAGCTCCTCACATTGACCGTGCAGAGGGATGCTGCGGATGAAGCAAGGGGGAGGGGGGGATTAACACGTCACGGTGTGGAAAGGAATTATTTTATTCCCCCACCCCATCTCTTTATAAATAACCCACAAGCTGCCGAGTTTACCCTACAGTGATCCTCGACGCCCGTCACTGAGAACTGATTCAAAGGGGAGATTGGAACTAGGAGCTGTCCACAGCCCCGTGGTGCTGAATTTCTACAGCTCCCGCGGTCATGGGGCGCCAACGTTAAGTTCTAAGCCACGAATTGAACAATTTGGATTCATAAAGCGCCTTTAACCTAGTACAACCATTATCGAACAAAACTTGACCCTAATCCGCGTAAAGAGATATCATATTAGAAGACCAAAAGCGCGGTCAAAGAAGTGGCTTTTAAAAGACTTGCACTTATTTAACATCTTTCAGATGTTAGGGCTCTCCGAGGCACTTTATAACCAATGAGGTATCCATGAGCAATCAAGGCTGTGATGTAGGTAAGAAAAGCTTAAAGGAGACCTGGAGCTACAGGGAGGAAATTTCAAAACTTGCAGTGATGCATATATCACCTTTTTATTGAGTTTAACATCTTCAGCATGGACAAAGGGAAAATTATGCCATCCTTGTTGCTTGTATAAAAACAAAGAAACTACGGATGCTGGAAATCCAAAACAAAAACAAAAACAGAATTACCTGGAAAAACTCAGCAGGTCTGGCAGCATCGACGGAGAAGAAAAGAGTTGACGTTTCGAGTCCTCATGACCCTTCGACAGAACTTGAGTTCGAGTCCAAGAAAGAGTTGAAATATAAGCTGGTTTAAGGTGTGTGTGTGGTGGTGGGGGGGGGGGTGGGGGGGTGCGGAGGGAGAGGGAGAGAGAGAGAGGTGGAGTGGGGGTGTGGTTGTAGGGACAAACAAGCAGTGATAGAAGCAGATCATCAAAAGATGTCAACAACAATAATACAAAATAACACATAGGTGTTAAAGTTAAAGTTGGCGATATTATCTAAACAAATGTGCTAATTAAGAATGGATGGTAGGGCACTCAAGGTATAGCTCTAGTGGGGGTGGGGAGAGCATAAAAGATGTAAAAAAAAATAAATAAATATTTTTTTTTCTTTTTCTCTTTTTATAATGGAAATAGGTGGGAAAAGGAAAATCTATATAATTTATTGGAAAAAAAAGAAAAGGAAGGGGGAAACAGAAAGGGGGCGGGGTGGGGGAGGGAGCTCACGACCTAAAGTTGTTGAATTCAGTAATCAGTCCAGATGGCTGTAAAGTGCCTAGTCGGAAGATGAGGTGTTGTTCCTCCAGTTTGCGTTGGGCTTCACTGGAACAATGCAGCAAGCCAAGGACAGACATGTGGGCAAGGGAGCAGGGTGGAGTGTTAAAATGGCAAGCGACAAGGAGGTTTGGGTCATTCTTGCAGACAGACTGCAGGTGTTCTGCAAAGCGGTCGCCCAGTTTACGTTTGGTCTCTCCAATGTAGAGGAGACCACATTGGGAGCAACGAATGCAGTAGACTAAGTTGGGGGAAATGCAAGTGAAATGCTGCTTCACTTGAAAGGAGTGTTTGGGTCCTTGGATGGTGAGGAGAGAGGAAGTGAAGGGACAGGTGTTGCATCTTTTGCGTGGGCATGGGGTGGTGCCATAGGAAGGGGTTGAGGAGTAGGGGGTGATGGAGGAGTGGACCAGGGTGTCCCGGTGGGAGCGATCCCTATGGAATGCCGATAAGGGGGGTGAAGGGAAGATGTGTTTGGTGGTGGCATCATGCTGGAGTTGGCGGAAATGGCGGAGGATGATCCTTTGAATGCGGAGGCTGGTGGGGTGATAAGTGAGGACAAGGGGGACCCTATCATGTTTCTGGGAGGGAGGAGAAGGCGTGAGGGCGGATGCGCGGGAGATGGGCCGGACATGTTTGAGGGCCCTGTCAACGACCATGGGTGGAAAACCTCGGTTAAGGAAAAAGGAGGACATGTCAGAGGAACTGTTTTTGAAGGTAGCATCATCAGAACAGATGCGACGGAGGTGAAGGAACTGAGAGAATGGGATGGAGTCCTTACAGGAAGTGGGGTGTGAGGAGCTGTAGTCGAGATAGCTGTGGGAGTCGGTGGGTTTGTAATGGATATTGGTGGACAGTCTATCACCAGAGATTGAGACAGAGAGGTCAAGGAAGGGAAGGGAAGTGTCAGAGATGGACCACGTGAAAATGATGGAGGGGTGGAGATTGGAAGCAAAATTAATAAATTTTTCCAAGTCCTGACAAGAGCATGAAGCGGCACCGAAGTAATCATCAATGTACTGGAGAAAGAGTTGTGGAAGGGGGCCGGAGTAGGACTGGAACAAGGAATGTTCCACATACCCCATAAAGAGACAGGCATAGCTGGAGCCCATGCGGGTACCCATAGCCACACCTTTTATTTGGAGGAATTGAGAGGAGTTGAAGGAGAAATTGTTCAGCATGAGAACAAGTTCAGCCAGACGGAGGAGAGTAGTGGTGGATGGGGATTGTTTGGGCCTCTGTTCGAGGAAGAAGCTAAGGGCCCTCAGACCATCCTGGTGGGGGATGGAGGTGTAGAGGGATTGGACGTCCATGGTGAAGAGGAAGCGGTTGGGGCCAGGGAACTGGAAATTGTTGATGTGACGTAAGGTGTCAGAGGAATCACGGATGTAGGTGGGAAGGGACTGGACAAGGGGAGAGAGAAGGGAGTCAAGATAACGAGAAATGGGTTCTGTGGGGCAGGAGCAAGCTGAGACGATCGGTCTACCGGGGCAGTTCTGTTTGTGGATTTTGGGTAGGAGATAGAAGCGGGCCGTCCAAGGTTGGGCGACTATCAGGTTGGAAGCTGTGGGAGGGAGATCCCCAGAGGACATGAGGTCAGTGACAGTCCTGGAAACAATGGCTTGATGTTCAGTGATGGGGTCATGGTCCAGGGAGAGGTAGGAGGAAGTGTCTGCGAGTTGACGCTCAGCCTCCACGAGGTAGAGGTCAGTGCGCCAGACAACAACAGCACCACCCTTGTCAGCGGGTTTGATGACAATGTCAGGGTTGGACCTGAGAGAATGGAGTGCAGTTCAGAGAGAGACAGGTTAGAATGGGTGAGAGGAGCAGAGAAATTGAGACGACTAATGTCGCGCCGACAGTTCTCAATGCTTGTATACCTGGTTGACATCTATTCAAGGCTCGTGTCAAACGATCCGCATAAGAATAAGTCAGAAATCCTGGTGGTTCCAAGAAATTAAATGCTAGTCAACGTTGACTTTTTTTTTAAAAGAGCACTAATAGCTTTGCCATGATTGTTGCTCAGTGATTTACAGGTGAAGTGCTGCTGGGCTGTGGTCATGGAGGAAAGGGGTGCACCTGCATTGAAAGAATTCAGGAACCAGTGTGTAGGAGAAAGCTAATTCAAAAGCGATGTGCTGTGCATGCTGGAAATCTGAAATATAAACAGAAAATAGTGGAAATACCCAGCAGGTCAGACAGCATCCGAGGAGAAAGAGTTTCTTCGGCCTTGCGCCATCATTTCCTATGCCATTTAAATTCTCTTACCTTCCACCCTAACAGACATTCCTTTCTGTTCTTCCCTCCCTCTCCCTTTGTACTTGCTTGAAACCTGTTCAGTTTCTAAATTTTTCCAGCTCTGACGAAAGGACAGTGACCTGAAATGTTAACTATATTTCTCTCTTTACATAAGTTGCCTGACTTACTGCATGTTCCTAACAATTTCAGTTTTTATTGCGAAGAGAACTACATGTTTAAAAACAAAAGTAAAAGGTTTAATATAGACAGCCATTAAAATACAAAGGATAAATTTTTTCACAAACACCCCATTTTACTCAATATTACTTCAGGAAACAAGCGATATTGAATACAACACCTCTTTGTTCTTTTGTCTGTGACATCTTTTGATTATCTGCTCAAATCACTGCTTGCTTGTCCCTACAACCACCCCCCTTCTCCCACTCCACCCCTCCCCCCTCCCCCCTTAAACCAGCTTATATTTCACCCCTCTTCTATTTTTACTTAGTTCTGTTGAAGACATGAGGACTCGAAACGTCAACTTTGTTCTCCGCCGATGCTGCCAGACCTGCTGAGTTTTTCCAGGTATTTGTTTTTGTTTTGAATACAATGGGGTGGGCTGAAATCTTAAGATCAGCTTGTGCAGGGGAAAAGTGAAAAAACAAACATTATGAATAAAAATAAGTAGCTATGGACATAATCCAAACCAAATTCCACATTGATGGATTCTGTTTGTCAGCTCTAACTGAATGATATGCTACCGTTAAAATAATGCAAATGGCTTACATAGCCCAGGAAAAACAGTTAGAGATTTCAAGCCAAAACCACAGCACTGAGATGAAGAAACCTCTGATCAAAAATGTTTATTCAGGAAGAGTTCCAAAGAAACAAAATCCAATTTTAAGGATGGTGTAATTAACTTTATGAAATCTGCAATATGTTAGTTTTATATTAATTTTCATTACTCAACAAACTGATCTCAGAAAATTACGTGAAGATCAATATCGAACTTCATCTTCAGATGAAGTCAATTTGGTTGGGAGAGGGATAATCAAGTGGGTACACAGGTGTGATTCATTCTCCCCTTTTAAAGTTTTAGATTCTGTCCATATTTTCTCTCCCTATTATAAATTTGTATATTCAATTTTATATTGGAACCTGCCTGCCTCATGTAAACTTGTTATAACTCTTTAATTACATCATCCTGCAAGTGTTGATAAATATATTCATGGGATGTGGGCGTTGTTTGCCTATCCCTAATTGTCCTTGAGAAGGTGGTGGTGAGCCACCTTTTTGAACCACTGCAGTCCATGTGGTGAAGGGACGTCCACAGTGCTGTCACTGAGTTCCAGGATTTTGACCCAGTGACAGTGAAGGAATGACAATATAGTCCCAGATCAGAATGGTGAATGGCTTGAAGGGGAACTTGCAGGTGATGATGTTCCCTTGTCCATCTAGGTGGTCGAGGTCACATATTTGGAAGTTACTGTTGCAGCCAGCTTGGTGAGTTGTTGCAGTGCACCTTGTAGATGGTACACACTTGCCAATGTGTGCCAGTGAAGGGAGTGGATGTTTGTGTTGGTTGGGGTGCCCATCAAGCAGACTGCTTTAGTCTGTACGGCGTCCAGCTTTGAGTGTTGTTGGAACTGCACTCATCCAGGCAAAAGTAGAGTATTCATACACAGTATTGACTTGTGCCTTGTAGATGGTGGACAGGCTTTAGAGAGTCAGGTGGTGAGATACCTGATTTTCTGTTAGAAAGTGCTTATCTCAGTGAGATGAATCATTTTGGAATGCAGGAATGCTGCTTTTGTAGCCACATATTTATGTCGTTTAGATGGGGGACGGTCAGTGATTACAAATCCATTTGAAAAGAGGTCCTTCGATGAAAGAGTTTGCGGATCACTATTAAATAATTTTCTAGGCATCACAAATGGGGAGTCAGAAACAAGCATAAGAAGAAATTTGATACATAACGGGTCAATATCTTGTGGCATTGCACATGATAGGTTGTGGAATATGGTCCCTGTCTTCATTAACAAAAGGCAAATAAATGGCAGCAGCTGGAAATCAGAAAAACAATAGAAAGTGCTGGAAACATTCAACAGATCAGACAGCAACATTTTCTTCATATTTTGAGTTGGTTGAGTTGATGCCAGGTGCAACTGTAGATATTTTTAAAAAATGAAGGCTTTCACAGGAAAAGCATTTTTAAATAGATCAAATGCTTTGTGCATGCCCTAACAAATGCTTGCAGAACTTGTTGTTTGAAAGGGAGATAGGTTAGTTGGGTATTTAGGGATCAGAGAAAGAGCAGTGAACTCCTCCTTATCCTATTTGCAATCTTTGACAGTATCCTCTTTCAAAGCCTCTCCACCGTCATCCAGCTGGGTGGGACAAACCTGTCTGGTTCCATTCTCATCGTAGCTAGAATGTCAGCTGCAATGGCTTCTCCTCCTTTATCCATGCCCATCATTATCTTTGGCTCCTATTACTTATCTATAGGAATCAGCAAAGATTTTGAAAACACCAAAAAAAGTAGCCAAGAGATTGAAATGGTGTGTGTGGTCATCTGCTGCAGAACAAAAGAACATGTGGTGAGATGGGACTACCAGGAAGGACAGGGGTAAGGCCAAAGATCAGATGGAAGAATAAGGTAAAGAATTAAAGGGAGCAGGCTTGGAAAACACGAAGAGGTGGGAAGGATTATCAACCAGCACTGTCGTGAACTTAAAAAGTTTTTTATTATTCATTCAAGGGATGCTGGCTGGACCAGCATTTACTGCCCATCCCTAGTTGCCCTTGAGAAGGTGGTGAGCTGCCTTCTTTAAGTCCATGTGGTGTAGGTACACCCAGAGTGCTATTAGGGAGGGAGTTCCAGGATTTTGACCCAGCAACAGTGAAGGAACAGCGACACATTTCCAAGTCAGGATGGTGAATGACTTGGAGGGGAACTTCCAGGTGGCTGTGTTCCATGAATTCTTGCAGTGCATCATGTAGATGGTACACTGCTGCTAGTGTGTGTCAGTGGTGGAGAAAGTGATTGGCACCACATGCACAAACAATCAAGTGGGCTGCTCTGTCCTAGATAGTGTCAAGCTTCTTGAGTGTTGTTGGAGCTGCAATCAACCAGGCAAGTGGGGAGTATTCCATCACATTCCTGATTTGTGCCTTGTAGATGGTGGATAGGCTTTGGGGAGTCAGGTGAGGTGAGTAAAATGGGAGAAGCTGAAAGAAGATACCACACCTTGGAGACATCATCTGAAAACACCATGAATTTTCACATCTACACTGATAACACTCTGCTTGACCTCCAGCACCTCCTCCACTGTCTCTGAATGGTCAAACTGCTTGTCCAACATCAAGTATTAGATGAGCAGAAATTTTCTCTAATTAACCTGCCTTCTGTCCCAGCTACAAACTCCATCCCTCTCACTGGCAACTATCTGAGGCTGAACTCGACTGCTCAAAGACTTGGTATCAGATTTAACCCCAATATGAGCTTTCAATCACATATCCCCAATATCATTATCAACTATTTCCAATTCCGTAACATGGCCTAACTCCATTCAGCTTATTCACATCTTTGTTGTTTCTACACTCAACTATTCCAACGCACTCCTGGTTGTCCTCTCATGTTCTACTTTCTGTAAACTTGCAGTCATATAAAACACATGTGCTTACTTGCACCAACACCCATCACTCCTGTGCTCACTGACCTATGTCAAGTCCCAGTTAAGAAATGCCTCTATTTAAAAATTCTCATCCTTATTTTCAAATCTCTCCATGGCCTCACCATCCCTATCTCTGTAATCTCCTCCAGTCCTACAGCAGAGATATCCAAGCTCCTCTAATTCTAGCCTCTAGCATTTCTGATTTTAATTGTTCCACAATTGGTAGTCCTGCATTCAGCTGTCTAGGCCCGAAGCTCTGAAACTATCTTCCTAAGCCTCTCGTTCCTCCTTTAAGACACTCCTTAAAACCTACCTTTTAACCAGGATTTGGCCATCTGCTCTTATCATATCACCTTATGTGGCTTGGTATCAAATTTTGCTTTTAAGTGCTTCTGATGCATGTTATCACATTTTGTTTATTTTAAAGGTACTATATAAACGAAATTAAAGAGGTAGAGCCACCAGGACTAACAAAACGGAAGAGCCATTCCTATCTGCATTTATTCAATCGATGATTACATTGAGACGTTTGTACTTCATAACATAGCTGATTTCAGCAGCAGTGATGTTTGTTGGGAAACTGTGGTTCAAGCGGGACCAAGCTTTCACCAATGCTACTGTGAACTAACCAAAAGCAATTCTCTTACACTAACTCCCTACCCATGAGATATTGGGACTATCAGTAGGAACTCATAGCAACAAGGCTGAGATAGGGAAGTGTTTGGTGATCTCAATGTATGCTTGTTAGTTCTTCTGTTTAATCTACCTTGGGGTACGGCTCTACAACCATTAACAATGCTCCAGATATCTAATTTAAGTGGAAGTGCTTCACATGCAAGCCTCAGCCATGAGTGCCAGCAGGATATGACAGTGGATGGAATCACAAGCAGAGCTGGCATTCATTCTTTCCAGAAAGAGAAACTGAACACTCTCCTCTCTTGCTAACCAAGGATTCAGAGGACAATTGCAACACCAGACTGGAGATCAGATTTGGAATCTTTCCATCTGTGACATGCAATGCCACAGTATGCAGTGCCACATTAAAATATTGATTAAATAAACACTCAATAGTTTTGGCTACTTTGGCCACTTCATGAATTGCTGAAGGGTGGAGCACCAGCCTGTGAACTTGATCCCGAGCAGGCAGTAACAATTATTCACACTTGTCCTCAATAGTATTGTTCTGGACCAATGACCATATTGGTTGGCCCACTCTTGCATCCTCAGTGGAGAGCCAGTGAACATTGAACCATGTCTCCTGAAGCTACTTGTCAGTTAAAATCAAGTCCATGTAAGCCCCAGTCAAGAGGTCTTCTTTCTTTATCCCCAGCTCATCCATCAACTTCTGGGCTATAGCTTCTCCTTCTTCTAGGTTTTGGTCTTCACTAAGAACCACCTTGGAAAAAACAGATTAACCATCAAATACAAAAATCAGCACATTTATAATTTTAAAAACAATCATGGTATCATCACACAAATGAAAGATTTAACAGACTAAAACTCTTCCCATTGAATACAATCCCAATGGTCATTCTCCTTCCATTCAAATCACTGATTACAATCCCAATGGATCAATGGCTGAAGTAGCCAAAGCTATGAATGTTTATTTCATCAGGCACGAGGCACTGCATGGTGTGGTATTAAATCTTGCAAATGGGAAGGTTCCAAATCTGATCCCCAGTTTGATTCCATTCATACTACTGAATACAATCCTCCGTTCTTTTGTAGATAATTCTCACAGAACAATCCACTTGTTCATCAGTTTTATTGGATACCACTTCAAGTGCTCCTTGCTGAAATAGGCCATCTGGTAATAAACTAATTGTGTGTAATGCCTTCTCATGCCTCAGGCTGGTGTTTTGTTCAGCTATTTGAGGATACCTTATGTGCTAAAGATTAAAAGAAACACCATGTGTGCAATGTAAGGACTTTTGTACATGAACATGAGCCAAACACAAGAGAACTTTAATGATTCCTGTGCATCGGACTAATACATTGCTTGGAGCTTCCCAGTGAGATGTACATTTCCAAATATGGGACTGAGCCACACATACCTGCAGCTTCCAAGTTTGATTACCTAATCTCAACCAAGTTTAATTAAGAATGCTAAGGAGGAGAAAGAATAATGAGGCAGGGTTCTAACTCCTGATTAGTCTATGAGCATTTTCCAGCAATTGAGTACTGATCAGGGCTAGTTGGGCTTAACTCTGATACCCTCAATGGTTAAATACTATGTTGATTCTGCCTAGGTTCACATGGAGTAAAACCATATCAGATGCAGTTGATGGCTTCACTGGAGTGATGAAATTACAGAAGTATCACTGGTTTAAATGTAATTTATTGCGAATGTCTCACCTCCAACTCCATGAAGCTACCCAATCCATGCACTTGATCTATATGAATTCGTGTTTGCCCAACCATATACAACCAACGCTCTTTCTTTACCACACCTTTCACTCCCAGAGCATCAGACAAAACCTTCTAAGCAGAGAGAAACTTCCAATTAAAATAGAAAAGCAAAATATTGCACATGTTAGAAATATGAAATAAAAACAAAACACTGAGGAGGATCAGGCAGCATCTATGGAGCATGAAAAAATATTAATGTTTCAGGGCAATGACTTTGCAACAGAACTAGAAAAAAGGGATGAATTTTGATAATGATAGCAAATCAGGCCCCTTGCAAACCGTGCGGAACAATGCAGGATGTCTTAGAAAAGTTGGCAAACTAGACAGATAGATGGCCGATGCGGTAGAATGCAATAAAATATTCAAAGTATTTTGGGAACAAATACCTTAAGCAGTAATTTGCTTAAAAGGGTATTGGAATGGAGAGATTGAGGGAGAAGATAGGTTAGAAATGTAGGTAGAAAAAGGCAAATGGGGTTTGGGGTTTTATCTATAGAAACAGTGAATATAAAAGCATGCAAAAAGTTGAATTTGTACAACACATTGGATGGGCTCCGAATCAGATTATTGGGGCAATCTGGACACTCCATTTTAAGAAGCATATCTGAATCACAAAAATCTGCAGCAAAGATTCACTAAAATTTCAAGATGAGAAGTTATAATTAAGAAAGGCTCAAAAATTGGATCTTTTTGTTTAAAAATTTAGAAAGTTAAATGCAGAAACTAATATTGTTTTTCAAAATTAAGAAGGGCGATAGTGATAGTAAAGCAAAGAATCAGGATTAACTATGATCAAAACAGGAAGAAAGTAGAGATCTCTCCAAACATGGAATGCCATAAAGGGGACAGTGAAGTCCAAAATGGAATATAGAAGGATAGAAGGAATGGGCTGGGAAATGAGATTCAATTAGATAGCTCCTGTTGAAGAGCTGGGGACACATACACCATTTCCCTCTGTGCTGCTGTTTCTACAATTCACCCATCAAAAGCACAAAGATCTTCCAAATAAATAAAAACCCTACTAATACTGATCGATTTTAGTGTTGGCTTGGTATAACTCCCATCACACGGAATCCACAACAATGATACTGGAAAAAGATAAAGATTTCAGACAGATGTGGTTATTCAAAAGACTCAAATACCCACTGTGAGCCCATCTGGATCTGCTGTAGGGGATATTGAATAGTCTGAGAGCTTGGGTCCGTCCATATCAGCACGCTGATAGAATATGAGCTGGCCACCTCCATTCTGGAAAAGGGAAGTTTGAAGTAAGTCATAAGAACACAGAAAATAAGAGATAGAAAACAAAAGAAGAGAAAAAAAAGAGATAAAGAGATAGGCTTTTTAATACATATCACATCTGTACAATTACATATCCAATTAATTATTTTAACATGCAGTGATTGCTGTTGTGTTGGTCCAAACAGTCACTTTCACCTCACCTGAAATTCAAGTCTGTCTTTGAAACCAGGATAACATATTTACAGGATCCACTGCAGCAACTCACTCAGGCTTCTTTGACAGCACCTTCCAAAACCATGACCTCCACCACCTAAGACAAAGGCCACAGGTACATGGGAATACCACCACCTCCAAATCACACTATCCTGCTTAGACATATAATGCCACTTTTTTTAAAAAAAATAATTGGTGGGTGAAACCTCTTGAACTTCCTACCTAACAGTACTGTGGATGTTCACAGGCTTCACAAAGCAGCTCACCACCACTTTCTCAAGGGCAACAAATACCAGCCTTGCTAGATATGGCCATAACCAGAGAATGAATTTTAAAAATGTCCTCCTACAATTAGCAGGAGAATGTATAAATATGGAGATCAGGGGAAGCATTGTAGCAAAAACCATGTGGTTATAAAGTGAAGAATTAATTTTCAGTCAAAGAGAAGCAGAATAGCTCAAATTGTAACGGTAATTAATTTCTAGAATGTACTCATGGCTGTTTTTTCTACAGTTGACCAGGGAACAAGCCATACTGGACATAGTGATGAACAGCACACAGAATTATTTAACATACAGACAGTAAGTGAGCATTTTGTAAATAGTTAACCATAATATGATTGAATTTGATACTAGGTTTGAGGGAGAATAGCAAATGAAGGCTTTACATTTTAAATAAATTAAGCTTCAAAAGGATCAGAAATAAATTTAACCTGGTAGGACAGTAGGATTATTGAAAGTATTTGGAACCAATTACACAAATCCAGGAAAAGTGGGAATCCAACAGACTGAAAGAGCTACAAAAAAGTGCAAATGGTGGTCAAACCATCCAAAGATTTTTTTTTGAAAAATATACTTTATTCATAAAATATGTGAACGAACATTACAAAACATTTCTAAATGGCCATCACAAAAAGTGCCGCCAGATTCAACTGTTACACATGGGTCACGAGGTGCTTCAATACAATCAATGAATATTACAATCATTTTGATATGGTCATTACAGACAATCAGACAAAGGTATTGGAGTTATCAACATACATCATGTTGCACTCTGAGGTGCTTCAATACAATTATAATACAATTAGTATTCAATGTATACACTCATTCTGAGCTGTACAGCCCGAGGGGCTTTATACAATTCCCAGCCCCTCAGTGCCCTATGGCAGAAAGGTCTTAGACAGTGACCTTTCCCTATTGTGCCTTTGCGGCAGCTGCCCCAAGCTTTAGTGCATCCCTCAGCACGTAGTCCTGGACTTTGGAATGTGCCAATCTGCAACACTCGGTCGGGGACAACTCTTTGCGCTGGAAGACCAACGAGTTTCAGGCAGACCAAAGAGCGTCTTTCACCGAATTGATGATCCTACAGCTGCAGTTGATGTTTTTCTCAGTGTGTCCCCCTGGGAACAGCCCATAGAGCAGAGTCCTGTATCACAGAACTGCTCGGGATGAATCTCTCCAGACCTTCTTTGCAAAGGCACAATCCACAAGGAGGTGAACAACGGTCTCGTCCCTGCCACAGCCACCTTGAGAGCAACGGGCAGAGGGGATGAGACGCCTGGAAGAATCTGACGGGGAGGGCCTTTCTCACCACCAGCCAAGCTACATCTTGGTACTTGTTGGAAAGTTCTGGCGATGAGGCATTCTGCCAAATGATTTTGACAGTCTGCTCGGGGAACCATCCCACAGGATCCACCCTCTCCTTTTCCCGCAGGGCCATCCAAGACGTTATTTGCCAACCATTGCCTGATGGACTTATGGTCAAAGGTGTTTCTCTGCATAAACTTTTCCACGAGGGACAGGTGGTACAACACGGTCCAACTATTTGGAGCGTTCCACGGCAGTGTGGCCAGAACCATCCTTCGCGGCACCGGGGACAGGTAGAACCTCAGCACTTGGTGACACTTGTTGTTTGCCTACTTAGGGTCTACGCACAGCTTGATGCAGCCGCACACAAAGGTACCCATCAGAATGAGGGCGATGTTGGACACATTTTCCCCCTTATCTAGAGGCTTGTACATTGCGTCCCTACAGACACAATCCATTTTTGACCTCCAGATAAAGCAAAAGATGGCTCGGGTGATCGCCATCGCGCAGGAGTCTGGAATGGACCAGACTTGCGCCACGTACAGCAACAGCGAGAGTGCCTCATACCTGATGACCAGGTTCTTACCTGCATTGGAGAGGGAGCATTGCTCCCTCATGCCCAGTTTTCTTTGCACCATAGACACTCACTCCTTCCAGTTTCTAATGCATGCCCTGGTCCCTCTGAACCATATCCCCAGCACCTTCAGGCCATCAGCCCTGACAGTGAAGGGGACAAAGGATCGGTCAGCCCAGTTCCCAAAGAACATGGCCTTGCTCTTCCCACGATTTACCTTGGCTCTAGAGGCCAGTGGATCAGTCTGCACACCAACAGCGGATCCGAGCAGAAGAGCGCAACATCGTCCATGTACAGGGAAGCTTTGACTTGAGTGCCTCCATTGCCTGGGATCGTCACTCCTCTTATGCCCAGATCCTTCCTGATGGACTCAGCAAAGGGTTCTATGCAACACGCAAACAGGACAGGGGAGAGAGGGCAGCCCTGCCTGACTCCAGATTTAATAGGAAAGCGATCTGATTCCCACCCATTGATTGAGACTGCGCTACTGATATTAGTGTAGAGTAGTTGGATCCAGTGGTGAATTCCCTTCCCAAACCCCACTTTGGAGAGCACAATCAATCATGTAGGTGTGCGATATTCTGTCAAAAGGCCTTCTCCTGATCCAGGCTGATGAGGCAGGTGTCCACAGCCCTGTCCTGCATATAGGCAATGGTATCCCTGAGTAGTGCAACCATCCAAAGATTGTGACCCTGACTGTACGGATCAGAAACAGTCCTGATCAGACTCATCAATACACAATTGCCAAAATCCTCAGGCCACACTTGCTGGAGGGTCTGCATGAACCTCCGCCTGCACTCCCACCCACCAATCACCATGCAGAGGCCAGGATACCCTTTTGCAATCTTACTCACCTTCAGATTGCGCAGTTTAAGGCGTCCTTTCAACACGTTGAAGAAGGTATCTTCTTGCAATATTAAAACTCCCTCTGATTTGCTTAGTCTTTTAGCTTTTTCCATCAGCTGGTCCCGGTCACGGACTGCAGCTTTGATCTCCACGTTGCGAGGCATGGTCAACTGAAACAAGAAACACAAGCTTGAGTGTGAAACTGTCACAGAAGAAATTTTAAAAACCAAATGGTCAATTCTCCTTAGTTAGCAGTAAACATGTCTTGTACTGAATCAAAGCACCCAGGAAGGCTGTGCATCTGATCTCAGCCAGGTGGTGAGTTAACCAGGCGGTGAGTTAACCAGCTACAATTTCTCTCAAGAGCTCCTGCTGCTCATCACTCTCGTATTTAGAAAGGCCACATGGATAACATACCAAAACCACATCAAACAGTGGATGAAATCGAAACTCGAGAACGGAAGGAAGAAAAAAAAGGGCTCAGCTCATTAACCTCATTCCCTCCACATAACCCATGGCAGTCCCATTCTACCATCAACTCTGCCCACCCATTCAAACGCCTTTCACAGCACCGAAGCCATTTCACAGCCATCCGGCCCATCGTGCCTGTTCTGCCTCTTCGAACGAGCTATTCAATGAGACTCGGTCCCTTGCTCTCTCCCCATAAACCTGCATTTATTCCTCCCCTCCCCCTCCCCTCTTCAAGTATTGATCTAAATTCCTTGCTGAACTCTTTATCGAACCCGCTTCCTCCGCCCTTCCAAGGCAATGTGACAACCTGCTGTGTGACAAAGCCTTTTCCTCACGGGGCCTCTGGCTCTTTTGCCAATTTTGTTTTCAATCTGTGTCCTCTGCATATGGATCATTCTGCCAATTCGCTCTATCAAAAACCCTCCAAAACTCAAACAGGCGCCTTCTCGGCCCTCAGCTGTGAGCAACACCGACAGGACCGGGGCGGGGGGGAAGGGGAGGTCAGGGTTTCTAGAACAATCTGCCACCCGCACTGCTTGAAGCCGCGGCCACAATTAGATGTCAGACGCCAAAGAAGCGAACAGCGGCCTCAGAAGATTTCCCCCCCAGGCTACCATTCCCGAATGAGAACAGCCCTCACTTCACCGGACCTGACTGCACCGCCTCCATCACTCCGCGCGCGAACCCACTCCGCGCTCTTTTCACTCTCATTTGCTATTTGTCAAAGCTGTTGCCAATTACCTCTGAGTGCACCAATCATAGATCGCGAAATACCACTCGCGCCCCCCCCCCCTTATGAGGCTGTCCTTCGGCAGAACTGTCAATCAAATAGGAATCCCGCCCCTTCCCGTCGCCTGCATCACTGATTAGCCGGCCCTGCTTTCAATCAGGCGCACAGTAATTTCCTTCTGGACTGAATATTGAATTCAACAACTTTAGGTCGTAAGCTCCCTCCCCCATCCCCACCCCCTTTCTGTTTCCCCCTTCCCTTTTTTTTCCAATAAATTATAAAGATTTTCCTTTTCCCACCTATTTCCATTATGTATAAAAAAAACCACTAGAGCTATACCTTGAGTGCCCTACCATCCATTCTTAATTAGCACATTCGTTTAGATAATATCACCAACTTTAACTTTAACACCTATGTGTTCTATTGTACTATTGTCGTTGACATCTTTTGATGATCTGCTTCTATCACTGCTTGTTTGTCCCTACAACCACACCCCCACCCCCCCCCCCTCCACCTCTCTGTCTCTCTATCTCTCCGCCCCCCTACACACACACACCTCAAACCAGCTTATATTTCAACTCTTTCTTGGACTCGAACGCAAGTTCTGTCGAAGGGTCATGAGGACTCGAAACGTCAACTCTTTTCTTCTCCGCCGATGCTGCCAGACCTGCTGAGTTTTTCCAGGTAATTCTGTTTTTTTTTGTAATTTCCCGCTCATTTACTTTAGACTGATCCGATGACGCTAGTGGGTTTGGACAGATCCCATTGGCCTATCAGAATTCGCCAGCCCCATTCAGGGCATTGTCCACGCTGCATGTGATTGACGCCGACGTTCAAGCAATCACTCGCGGCGTCAGAAACCCCCACCCAATCAGCTGCCGATAACAGGTACGGTGAAAATTAGCCTGCGTCTGATTGGTGTAATGTCGCGGTGCCACGCCCCCTGGCCGTCTCGTCTTATTTGCTGCCGCGGAGGCGGAGCCTGGTGAGTAGCGGACGGACTAAGCCCAGGGGGTGGGAGGGAGGAGGTGGTGGTGGTGGTGGTGGTGGGGGGGGAGTGGCGGTGAGGTGCTGAGGCTGAGGCCTAAAGGCGGCTCTATCATTCCTAGTGGCATCCCGCTTGGGTGTAACTTCGTGTCGCAGTGCCGATCGCTCTGCCTGGCGTTGGCCTCCTTGTCTCCTCAGCACTCACTCGGGAAGCGAGCCCCCTTAAAGGCAGCGGCGCTGGCATGATTTCTTTGTGGGCCGACTTTTAATTTCTTACTCTCCTAATAAGGAGGTCGGCTAGCGCCAGTGGAAATCTTCAGGCTATTTCTTTAAAAAAAAACATTTGAATTTTTAACAATTTAAAAAAAAAACTCCCGTTGTGAATCGCCTGTTGCCCCCCCCCCCCTCACTGGCGCACCCGGATTGCTTCTGGCAACCGTGGAGGAAATGGAGGCGAAAGCTCTGTGCAAAGGAGACGGCGCTTGCAATGCGGTGACCCCCGAGCCTCACCGGCTGCGCGCAGTCGGGACCAGGGACCGCTCCACGAACCCCAGCCCCCGGGGAGAGGAGCCGGACACCAATGGGGAGGAGTACGAGGATTCGGAGGCTGAGCAGTATCGGGATGGCCGGAGCGAGGAGGTGGACTGGGAAACCAAGCTCCGGTCCTACACCTGGTGCAAGGAGTTCCTGGCTGGGTCCTGGAAGCTGATCACAGTGGAGGAGTTCCAGATCTCGGTCATCAGGTAAGAGCGAGCCTGTCGTAGACGTAAAAATATAAAAACAAAAGCAAAAAAAAACAAACCAAAAGCAGAATTGCCTCGGTCATGAGGACTCGAAACGTCGACTCTTTTCTCCGCCGATGCTGCCAGACCTCCTGAGTTTTTCCAGGTCATTCTCTTCCTGTCACAGACGTGGTGTTTTGAGGCTGCACCTTCAACGCAAAAAGCCTCCCGAGGCACTTCTAAATTAGACACGATTTGAAACAGCCAGGAAGGGAACGAGGAAAGTAAAGATAAAAGCAAAACACGGCGGGTGCTGGAAACCTGAAGTAGAACCAGAAAATGCTGAAAAAAACTCAAGCAGGCCTGTCAGCATCTGTGGTTGGGGTTGGGGGGGGAGGGGGGGGGGTGGTGTGGGAGAGAGAGAGAGAAGCAGAGTTAATGTTTCGGGTCCGTATGATTTTTTCATGATGCTGAATTTTTCCAGCATTTTCTCTTTTTGTGACAAGGAAAGCAGTCTGCGTTGGGCACTGTAACTGCTGGAGGATGATGTACTTTCAATACCAGGCACCCATTATCCCATGAAATGCCCCCAGAGCCTGTTGGGTACAGGGTAAAGCTCCTTCCGCACAGTCCCAAAAAACGCGCTCGGGTCATATACACCTTGGGTGAGATAGAGTAAAACCTCCCATACACTGTCCCAGTCTTTGCAGAGTGCCCTGTTGATGTTCCAGACATGCTAGGTTGGTTCTGAATATTATTTCTAATTGGTGTTGAGCAATATATATTTAAGGCGCTGGGAATGAGTTAATTTCACCATGGCAACTTGTGAGAACTTGTTCAACAAATTCATCAGCTTTTTAAAAAATATATTGTGGATGTTGAGAATCTGAAACCAGAAAATGCTCAGCGGCTGAGGCAGAAACAGTGTGCTCGAATTCTGCTTATGTGTTTCCTTTGCTTTTTTATTCCTGTTGCTTATTGCAATTACAGCTTTGTTGAGCAGAGACTAGAATCTGGTATTGAAATACTGGGTTGATGCCCAATGGGGAAACCTATGCCTGATGCCCACTAGTGGTCCTTCCTCATTGTAAAGGTTAGGTGTGACTCTTCAGCCTTAGTTGCATCTAAGAGAAGCTACTCCAAAGATTAAGACCACATGGATGACAACAAAAAACCAGCTCAATTACTCTTTAGTAAGTGGCTTAAGATTCTGATGTGTAAAACTTGAGCTTGGAGTAAACAAAAAACCATAAGGAATGGACAAATTGCAATTACACCAACTGCTTAGCAATCTATCTTGTATGCAGTTGACCTTTTTTGCATTAACTTCTCTTTAAATGAGAAAATTCCCCATTTCTTGCCAAAGTCAATCTTTCCTGTGCACGCCATTTGGCAAACTACTCTCTGAATTCTACCGCTTTACAGAACACTGTCTGTCTGCAAGCATTACCCAGACCTCCCTGTCGCTGGCCATTTCAACACTCCACCCTGCTCTCATGCCCACATGTCCGTCCTTGGCCTGCTGCATTGTTCCACTGAAGCTCAATGCAAACTGGAGGAACAGCACCTCATCTTCTGACTAGGCACTTTACAGCCTACGGACTGAATATTGAGTTCAACAATTTTAGATCGTGAACTGTCTCCTCCATCCCCACCCCCTTTCCGATTTCCCCCCCCCTTTTTTCCCAATAATTTATATAGATTTTTCTTTTCCCACCTATTTCCATTATTTTTAAATGTATTTCCATCCATTGTTTTATCTCTAACTTTTAGCCTTTATCGATTCCTTCAAACCACCCCTATCTGTACCTTGCACATCCTGCTTTCTACCCTTAATTAGCACATTCTTTAGATAATATCACCACCTTCAATGCCTCTTTGTCCTTTTGTCTGTGACATTTTTTGGTTATCTCCACCTATCACTGGCCCTCTATCCAGCTGTACTTGTCCCACCCTCCCCTTAAACCAGCTTATATTTCACCTCTCTTCTATTTTTACTTAGTTCTGTTGAAGGGTCATTTGGACTCGAAATGTTAACTGTGTCCCTCTCTGCAGATGCTGCCAGACCTGCTGAGTTTTTCCAGGTATTTTTGTTTTTGCTCTGAAGTCTATTGTCTGACTTTCTTTTTCTTTTTCCCGGATACCGAGGACTTGAATGTTTCTTTGCCCCTGTCACCTCAGGCTGGAATTCTTCCCAGGCAACTCCAGATAACCCTGTAAACTAGTGACCGAATGGTAGGGTGGTCCTAGCTGGATGAGCAGTTTCTGTTTAGTGTGGTTTTAACCAGTTGAGTTCTGGAACTTGTATTTGTTGCGTTTTCCTTCCAGAGGCTGATATTTTCTCATAATATTTATTGTTGTAGATAATATCATTAATGTCAGCTGTGACTCAGTAAGTAACCTTTGTGCCTCTCAGTCACAGGTTCTGGGTTCAAGTCCCACCCTGGGATTTGAGCATAAAGATCAAGGCTGTCTTTCCAGTTTCCACTCAAGGAGTGCTGCACTGCTGGAGGTGCCGGCCTTTGGATGAGATGTTAAACCAAGGTTCTATCTGCCTGCTCTGGTGAATGTAAAAGATCACTATATGGAAGAAGAGCAGGGAATTATCCCAGGTGCACTGGCCAACATTTATCCCTTAATTAACATCCCAAAGACAGGTTATTTGCCCATTTTCCCATTGCTGTTTGTGGGGGTTTGCTGTGTGCAAAATTGGCTGCATTACAGCAGTGACTGCACTTCAAAAGTACTTTGGTTGTAAAGTGTCTTGAGATATCTAGTGACCGTGAACACAAGGTGAGATAAGAGCAGAGGAAGACCATATGGCCTGTTGAATCTGCCCTGCCATTCAATATCATCATGGCTAAGCTTGGATTTCATCTCCACTTTCCCGACCGCTCCCCATACCCCTTGATTCCCTGAAGACTAAAAATGTGTCTTGTTGAATTCAACGATTAGGCATCCCCAACCTTCTGGAGTAGAGAATTCCAAAGATTCACAACCCTTTGAGTGAAGTAATTTCTCTTCCTAGTCCTAAATGATTATCCCCTTATCCTGAGACTGTGCCCCCCATGTTTTAAATTCCCCAGCCCATGGAAACAACCTGTGCCCGCCCTGTCAAGCCCCTTCAGAACCTTGAATGCTTCAATGAGATCACCCCTTGTTCTCTTTAACTCCAGAGAACATTGGCCCAATTTGCTCACGCTTTCACCCCAGGGAGCAATCTAGTGAACTTTTGCTGTACTGTTTCCGGTGCATGTATATTCTTCCTTGAATGTGGAGACCAAAATTGCACACGCTTATGGTCTCTCCAAAGCCCCGTACAATTGTAGCAAGACTTCAATCTCCTTGCAATAAAGGCCAACATGCCATTTGCCTTCCCGATTGCTTGCTGTACCTGCATGCTAACTGTGTTCCTTGTACAAGCAGACCCAAAGTTTTGCTGAACATCAATGTTTACAAGTTTTATTCCTTTAAAAAAAAAAATTCTGCTTTTCTATTGTTGCAACCAGAGTGAATGACTTCTCACTTCCTCACATTAACCTCCACCTGCCATCTTGTTACCCACTCACTTAACTTGTCTATATCTCTTTGCAGCTTCTCTGTATCCTCACAGTTTACATTTCCATCTAGCTTTGTATTGTCAGCAGATCTGGGTGCATTGCTCTATGTCTCCTCTTCTAAGTCATTATTATAGATTGTAAATAGCTCAGGTCCCAGCACTGATCCTTGCAGCACTCCACTAGTTACAGCCTGAAAAGCACTATATAAGTGCAAGTCTTTCTTTTATGCTCATAGAGCTATATCATTACAATGCATTCAAGCCTTCAACAAAGGAGGGGTGGATTGGGTTCTGTAGTGTGGCGTGGTGTATCCTCTAACTTTCCTTGAAGTGTACTGATCCCTTAGATTTTTTGTGTGGCTGTGCACGTGCAGCATTTTAAAGCAGGCAATTTGTATGTGGCCTGCACCGGTACATTTTGGTTGCTGCATGGCTGTGTAGCTTAAAGCTTAGTTGGCCTTGTGGCTATGACCCTGGGGTGAGGCTGAGTTCAGATCTTAGTCTGACGTGTTACATTGGGTTTACAGCACAGAAATTGACCATTCAAATCACCTGCTCAATTCTATTTTCTTTTGTTTAATGCATATATGTAAATTAACTTGACTACTCCATGTGGGTGCATCTTCCACGTTCTCACCACTTGGTAAAGAAATTTATCTCAAATTCTCGATTGAATTTATTAGGAACTATTTTATATATACGGCCCCTAGTTTTTGAACGCTCAACAAGCGGAAATGCCTTGTCTACCCCTTTGAACCCCGTCATCATCTTAAAGAGCCCTACAAGCTCACCTTTCTGCATTGTGGTGATTTGGGATTTATTTCAACAAATCCCCATATCTTTGAACAGACACGACTGCAAATGTCTGAAAGCTGTTGGATTATCATTAGAAACTAATACCCGTCAGGGAAGGAGCCCGTTTTGGCTAAATGTGACTTCATTCCCACACCATATACTTGATTCCTCTTCTCATCAGACCTGACCTGATAACCCACTTTACGTATTGAAGCAATCTAGGGCCAACAAAGCAATAAAATAGGAAACAAGCAGCCATAAAGAACAAATGTGTTTGTTTTTTTTAAAAAAGAAGCTGCTTAGTTTCTGTTCATTTTCAGATTTCCAGCTTCTCTAAGACAACACTAATGTGGTTAAGGGCCAGAAAATGTGCATCACAATACTGCCTGCATAGTTGCAACAGTTGGCATTGGCCCCGCCAGAAACATTTTTTATTCATTCCTGGGGTGTGGATATTGCTGGCTAGGCCAGCATTTATTGCCCACCTCTAATTCCCCTTGAGAAGATGGTGGTGAGCTGCTGCCTTGAACCACTGCACTCCATCTGGCGTAGGTACACCCACAGTGCTGTTAGAGAGGGAGTTCCAGGATTTTACCCCAATGACAGTGAAGGAATAGCAATATACTTCCAAGTAAGGATGGTGAGTGGCTTGGAGGGGAAATTCCAGTGGTGGTGTTCCCATCTATCTGCTGCCCTTGACCTTCTAGATGTCAGTGGTCTTGGATTTGGGAGGTGCTGTCTATAAGGAGCCTTGGTGAGTTTCTGTAGTGCATCTTGTAGATGGTACCCATTGCTGCCACTGTGTGTCGGTTATTGAGGGAGTGAATGTTTGTCGATGTGGCGCTAATCAAGCGGGCTGCTTTGGTGTCAAGCTTCTTGAGTGTTTTTGGAGCTGCACTCATCCAGACAAGTGGAGAGTATTCCATCACACTCCTGACCTGTGCCTTGTAGATGGTGGACAGGTTTTGGGGAGTCAGGTGGTGAGTTACTTGCTGTAGGATTCCTAGCCTCTGATCTGCTCTTGTAGCCACAGTATTTATATGGCTAGTCCAGTTCAGTTTCTGGTCAATGGTAACTCCCCAGGATGTTGATAGTGGGGGATTCAGTGATGGTAATGCCATTGAACATCAAGGGTCGATGATTAGATTCTCTCTTGTTGGAGATGGTCATTGCCTGGCACTTGTGTGGTGTGATTGTTATTTGTCACTTGTCAGCCCAAGCCTGGATGTTGTTCAGGCCTTGATTTGAAAATGGGCTGCATCAGTATCTGAGGAGTCGCAAATGGTGCTGCGGTGCCCTTATTCATAGGGGTTTGAGTGAATGTAATGCAGTTTTTAATAGTTGCAACATTGCACAATCATCAGCAAACATCCCACTTCTGACCTTAAGATGGAAGGAAGGTCATTGATGGAGCAACTGAAGATGGTTAGGTCTAGGATACTACCCTGAGGAACTCCTGCAGTGATGTCCTGGAACTGAGATGACTGACGTCCAACAACCACAACCATCTCCCTCGTGCTCGGCATGACTGACCAGCGGAGAGTTTTCCACCTGATTCCCATTGACTCCAATTTATCTGGGGCTCCTTGATGCCATATTTGGTCAAATGCTGCCTTGATGTCAAAGCTGTCACTTTCACCTCACCTCTGGAGTTGAGCTCTTTTGTCCATGTTTGAACCAAGGCTGTGATGGGGTCAGGAGCTGATCGACTAGGCCAGAAACCAAACTGAGCGTCAGTGAGCAGGTTATTGCTAAGCAAGTGCTGCCTGACAGCACTGTTGATGACCCCTTCCATCACTTTACTGATGATCGGGAGTAAACTGATGGGGCGGTAATTGGCTGGCTTGGATTTGTCCTGCTTTTTGTGTACAGGACATCCCTGGGCAATTTTCCACATTGCTGTGTAGATTCCCGTGTAGTAGCTGTACTGGAACAGCTTGGCTAGGGGCGTGGCAAGTTCTGAAGCACAAGTCTTCATTACAATTGCCAGGGCCCATAGCTGGTGACAGCAGCCATTTCTTTATCGCATGAAGTGAATCAAATTGGCTGAAGACTGGTATCTGTGATACTGGGGACCTCCGCAGGAGGCTGAGATGGATCATCCAGTCGGCACTTCTGCCTGAAGATTGTAGCAAGTGCTTCAGCCTTATCTTTGCATTGATTTGCTGGACTTTCCCATCATTGAGGATGGGGATATTTGTGGAGCCACCTTCCCCAGTGAGTTGTTTAATTGTCCTCTACCATTCATGACTGGATGTGGCAGGACTGCAGAGCTTAGATCTGATCCGTTGTTGTGGAATTGCTTGGCTCTGTCTATTATTAGCTGCTTATGCTGTTGGTATGCAAGTAGTCCTGTGTTGTAGCTTCACTGGGTTGACACCTCATTTTTCGGTATGCCTGGTGCTGCTCCTGGCATACCTTCCTGGACTCTTTATTGAACCAGTTGGAGGGGAGGATGTGCTAGGCCATGAGATTACAGATTGTGGTTGAATACAATTCTGCTGCTGTGATGGCCACGGTGTCTCATGGTTGTCCAGCCTTGAGTTGTTAGATCTGTTTGAAACCTACCCCATTTAGCATGCTAATGGTGCCATAAAGTATGATGGAGGGTATTCTTAATGAAAACGGGACTTCGTATCCAAGGACTGTGTGGTGGTCACTCCTACCAATACTGTCGTAGACAGATGCATCTGTGGCAGGCAGGTAGGCAAGGATGAGGTCAAGTATATTTTTCCCTATTGTTGGTTCCCTCACCACCTGCCGCAGACCCAGTCTGGCAGCTGTGCTATTTCAGACTCTGCCAACCTGCCCTGTTGTGGTGTAACTGAGTTACTCTTGGTGATAGACTTTGAAGTCCCCCACCCAAAGTACATTCTGCAGCCATGCCACCCTCAGTGCTTCTTCCAACTGAAGATGGTTAGGTCTAGGACACTTCAACAAGAAGGAGTTCATTGGCTGAGGGGGGATGGTACGTCGTCATCAGGAGATTTCCTTGCCCGTATTTGGTCTGATGCCATGAGACTGGAGGATGATATTTAATGTTCTGGAATGTGGTGACTCCCTGCTCAAACAAGCATTTGAATAGCCTTGCTTTTATCAGTGGGGGAAGAGGTAATTGTCTGAATCAGGCACCATAAATTCTAGCATTGAGCAGCTGTGTCGAATGGTGGGAGGGAGCAGAAGGGGAATCAGATTGAAAGTTGAAGAGCACATTCTCTGAAGGCAAGACTGTTGCAAGGGTGTAACCAGACCTGAAATGGTGTTACAACAGGTTTATCCTGAGCAAACCACTCTAAGCTAAGAAGTGCTGAATGCTAGAGAATTGACTGAAGATTTGATCCCTTTTGCTCTTTTCAGAATGAGCTCAGTGTGCCACTCAGCATTTAGGTGCCCTGCCTTGTGTCTCTTTCCTGACAATTGACTGTGAACCAGCTAACTCGATCTCTCTAAAATAAAAGTACTTTCTAACGCAAGACTTTTTGGAAGAATGCAGTATTCTCGTTGTAGCTAGTTTTTAGGTCTTTTTTTATAGGTCAATTCCTATTCACCATTCATGGTTAGAAATCCTTGGCTGTACCGCTAGAAACCCTTTTCTCCTCTCTGGAAGACTAATGGTGCTGGACTTCAGGAGGGAAAGTATGGTTTGTTTTACTGGCGAGAAATTAGCAACCATTTGAATCCATACTGTTATTATGGATTTGTTCTTCTGCACTAGTTAAGTTCCTGGTTTGACTTGCCTACAGTACTGTTTGTTTTTCTTAACCAGAAGAGGTAAGCGTTTCCTTCAAATATTGCAAATGTTAGAGTTCATTTGCCTTTTGAATGTACTCTGGTCGAAATTCCATTAGTTGAGAGGAAAGCCACATGGTTTTAGTTGGTCCAGCATGCAAACGCAGTTCCCATTATACGATGAAGAATGGCCTGATTTGCACATGCCACTGAATTGAGATGCTGAAGGAACTGCAGAGGATGTGAGTACAATAGCGAGTGATGAAATTATGCAGATATGTGTATTTTATTTTTCTAAATTAGAATGAAAAGTTTAACCCTACCTTCTATTTCAAATTAAACAATAAGTAAGGCTAAGGGATGAAGGGGCAAATTGTTAAACAGTGTTTGAGGCTGATGTCAGGAAGTGTTGGTTCAGTGATTAATACCTGGAATGGGCTCGGTAGGGGAGTGGGGGCAAAATCTCTGGAATCATTCCAAAGGTTGGAAGAGACTGTGGGAGTCCTTGAGTTTCAGTGGAAGAATGAGGGATAGGCTGATTGGCCACTCTTCTCTTACTTATCTTTGTAATCTGCATTGGAATGGAGAGATAGAAACTCAGATTAAAGTTCCTTTGAAAGGATTCCACTTTCAACATGACTGCCCTAGAATGAATTCAGATAGTGCCCCTGCTGACCTCAAGTGCCATATACTACTCATTGGCTACCTCCAGCAAATCCCCCAGCCCAACACTGTCCCAAGGTTTTGTTCCCTCTAGACTTGATTATTCTAAGGGAAGCAGGACGAGGGCAAATCAGATTGGAAGCTGAAGGCCGTATTCTCTGAGTGCAAGACTATTGCAAGAGTGCAACCAGTCCTGAAATGGTGTTACAACCCATTTTCCTTGAGCAAACCATTGAGCTAAGAAGTTGTGCTGAATGTCAGGGAATGACTGTAGATTTGATCCTCTTGCTCCTTAAGAATGAGCTCAATGTGCCACTCTGCATTTGGGTGCAGACCCCCACTTGTGCTTCTTCAGACAATAACATCTGGCTGTAATGTTGGTTGAGACTTGAAGCGTTTAGCTGAAGAAAGGGAAGGGAATTCACTTATGAAATGGGGCTTAAAGAATTCTGTTATGACCGTGGGTTGTATAAACTTGGTTTATATTTTCTTGAATTTAGAAGATTGAGGAATGATTTAATTCAATTCTTTCAAATGATTAAGGCGTTTGACAAGGTGGATTTTGAGAAACTATTCAGAGTCCAGAAAAGGAGGCATAATGTCAAAATTAGAACCAGGCTATTTAGAAGTGAAGGAAGGGCTTTGGAAGTCTGGAACTTTGTTTCCACCCCCCCCCCAAAAAGTCATGGATGTAATTACAATTTTCAGGACTGAAATGAATAGATTTTTGCTGGCTAAGAGTATCTAGGGTTTTGAAGCTATGGCAGAAGATGAAGTTGAGGTACCGATCAAAAATAATTGAATGATGGAACAGATGGCTGGATAGCCTACTCCTGTTCCTATCCCTGGAAAGAAATTAATACTTAGGGGTTTGAACAGGATTGTTCTTTGAAAGAACAAGCACAGACTCAATTGGCTGAATGGCCTCCTCCTTAGTGCTGTACTTTTCCATGATTTAACTTCAGGTTTTCAGTTGTTAAATCTCGTCAGTTGTGAATTTGCCAGGGAGTTCCATTGTTTTGGAAGGCATGAGTCCGATTCAGAGACAGTGTGATCTGGTATCAATGGTGTTGATGGAGGAAGAGTGTTAAGTTGGATGGGGTATTTGGAGTTTGAGGAGCAAGGGAAGGGCATTCGGAGGAGAGCTTGATAGATGTCAAGAAATTTGGAAGGACGAAGAGTTGGAGGTGCTACTTGGGCATCAGTGATATTATGAAGTGATGAGAATGGGCAGAAATAAGATTGTGGATGAACATCATGAATGGTGAATAGGAACATAAAAGGAGTAAAACAAAAACAGAATTACCTGGAAAAACTCAGCAGGTCTGGCAGCATCGGCGGAGAAGAAAAGAGTTGACGTTTCGAGTCCTCATAACCCTTCGAGTTCTGTCGAAGGGTCATGAGGACTCGAAACGTCAACTCTTTTCTTCTCCGCCGTTGCTGCCAGACCTGCTGAGTTTTTCCAGGTAATTCTGTTTTTGTTTTGGATTTCCAGCATCCGCAGTTTTTTTGTTTTTAACATAAAAGGAGTAGGCCGTTTAACCTTTAAAGCCTCCTTTGCTATTTAATGAGATTGACTGACTAATCTGCAGCTTAACTTCATATACCCACCATTGCCCTTTATTCTGGGACAGCTTTGGTTAACAAAAATCTATCATTCTCTGTTTTAAAATTAACAATTGATCTAGCAACAATTGTTGTTTGCAGAAGAGTTCCAAACTTCTACAACTTTCCCAGTTTCACTTTTGAAAGGTCTGGCCATGATTTTTAGGCTCCAGCCCCCAGTTTTCGATTACCCAACTAGCGGAAATAATTTCTCCCTATCCGCTCTGTCAGCTTAATATCGTGAAAACTTTAATCAAATCACGCCATAACATAAGAATTAGGAGCAGGAGTGGGCCGTTCGACCTTTTGAATAACCTTTTCCATTCAAAGTAAGACACGTGGAGTTTGCTTAATCTCTCCTCATAGCTTAACCACCGGAGTCCAGATATTATTATTAGTTTATCTATGCTGCACTTTCACCAAGGCTATTACATCTTTCTCAAGGCGTGGTGCTAGAGTTGTTCACAATACTCTGATATGGTTTGATTAGGGCTTTATATAGCTGAAACATGAGTTCTACGGCAATAAAATACAAGTGGGTGATATAAAGACTAGCATTGCATTAGCCTTTTTGGTTATTTTCTGAAGCTGATCATGACATTTTAATAATCTATGCACCTGGAACTTAAGTCTCTGGGCCACCACTGTTTCTAACTATTCCCATTTAGGAAGTATCCTGTTTGTTCTTTTTATAAGGCTCAAAGTGGATGACCTCGTATATTTTCTTACTTTGAAATTCACTTGCCACAGTCTTCTGTCTTCACTTATAAACATAATTACTATGTCTTTATAATTTTATCTAAACTGCTTTGAAATGCTGCCCATGTTTGTGTCAATGGCAAATCTTAATGTGTGGCTTTCTATCCCATCATCCAAGTTGTTAATTAATACAGTGAATAATAATGTCCATAGACATTTCCCAGTCCACTACTTTAACTACCTCTTCAAAAAATTCAATTAAGTTCATCAGACATGACCTACCCTTTACAAATCCATGCTGGCTCTCTGATCAGCTGATAATTGTCAAGATGTTTAGTCATCCTATCATTAATTGTAGATTCTAGCAAGTTCCTGACAGCAGATTTTGGGTTGAGTGGCCTATAATTCTGTGGTTCCCTCTCCTCTCAAATAGCCAGATGAGCTGCACAATTTTTCAAGCTATAATCTTCTATTGTTCTCACCTACTTCCTTTAAAACACTGGGCTGGAAATCATCTGATCTTTCATTACTCTTTTTAATGCCACTATTTTATCCATTGCTGTTATATTGCTTAACGTTAACTTTGGTGAATCCCTGTCCCAGATTCAATATTTGTTTCCTTAGAATGTCCGGCATGCTGACTACTTCCTTTAGTGTAAATACTAACACAAAGTAATTGTTCACCATATCCCATCATTTTTTGATTTTCATTGACAGTATCGCCATTAAGTTTTCAACGGGCCCACATTGCTTCTGACCATCCTCTATTTCCTAATGTAATGGTAAGAGTTTTTCGTTTATTTTGATATCGCTTGCAAGCTCCTTTTCACATGCCTTTGGCTGTTACAGCTTGCTTTTCCACCCTTTGCTGTTTTTTGTATCCTTCCCATTTATCAGGATTTCTGCCATTTTATGCATATCGTAAGCTTTTTCTTTTAGGTTCATGTTGTTTCAAATGAGTCAGCAGCTGCAGCAGGTGATTGGCAAACATTCATTGGAGAATTATTGGCAATCAATGAGCTAAACTGTAACGTGGCTGCTGACTCATTGCTACCTTAACCTTCGTCCATTTAAGTCTTTGGCATCTATCCAGACTTCGAAGGACATTGAGGGATCGATTTTGGAAGATCTGACTCAATTGCACGGGTGTCTGGCAAGTCAGCTATTTGGCTGTTGACAGATTACATAAAATACGGTGTACTCCAAACTCTGTTACTGACCAAGCTGATGCATTTTGATCCCATTTCTCTTAAAATGGACTGTTTCACGATGTATTGCGGTACAACTGTGAGTCTGTAAATGGGTTAAAGTCTGTCCAACTGTACATGAATCACTTAACTGCATGTTGTTTATAACCATGGAAAGAAATATCTAAGGCAGAAGCTTGCTCTAAGTTAAGAGTGATTCACGCAGTGCCTGAACTTTGCTGTTGCAACTGATAATGTTCTCTCTACACCCTGGCTTACTGGAACACAACAGGACAAAACAAACTGCATTGCCATGAACCAAGTGAAGGTTATGGTATTTTTTTATAAGAAAGACTTGCATTTATATAGCCCTTTTCACAGCCATTGGATGTCTGTGTTTACAGCCAATGAATTACTTTTGGAGTGTAGCCGCTGTTGTAATGTAGGAAATGCAGCAGCCAATTTGCACACAGCAAGCTCCCATAGAGAACAGTGTGATCATTAGCTATCTCTCAATTTGAGCATGACGTTTAATCAGGGTTGTGAGTTTTGTGCCGTGGGTGGTCTTGTGACTGAGCAAGATGATTTTTGGCTCTTAGATTTTCACATTGCTGGGGGGGGGGGGGTTCATGTCCTGCGAGGTAGTGGGGTGTGCAGTGCAGGATATGCTTCCTTTTTCTTACTCTGCTGCTGCTCTGCCTCATCATTAAGACATTATGACTTAATGTGTGATGTAGCTTGATGGACCAGTTGGCACCATTTTGAACAATTGGTGGCAAGCTCCTCCAGTCATTAATGTCAATGTTGCTGTGCTTCAAAAAAAAGCAATGCGATAATGGCCGGATAATCTCTCTCTGATGTTGATTGAACGATAAACATTGACCAGGTTATGGGGGATAACTCTAAAATAAAAGCAAAATACTGCAAATGCTGGAAATCTGAAATAAAAACAAGAAAATGCTGCAAAAACTCAGCAAGTCTGGCTACATCTGTGGAGAGAGAAATTGACATAATGGATTAGGATTTCAACAGCAGATAGACTGAGTCAGGGATAGAGTCAGGCAGTGTTATAAAGGTCAAAATAGGCAGTACAGTGAAGGTCAGAAGCTCATCTCCTGGCCAGATATGACACCAAGGTTGCGAATAGTCTGGTTCAAACTCAGTTGCCAGGGAGAAGGATGATATTGGTAGTGAGGGAGCGGAGTTTATGGTAGGCACTGAAGGCAATAGCATTGGTCTTAATATTTAATTGGAAGAAATTTCTGCTCATCCAGTACTGGATGTCGGACATCATTGCAGGAGTTCCTCAGGGTAGTGTCCTTGCCCTCTCAATGACCTTCCTTCCATCAGAAGTGAGCATGTTTGCTGATGGTTACACAATGTTCAGTACCATTCTCAATGACTTGGATACTGAAGCAGTTGTTGTCCAAATGTAGTAAGACCTGGACAATATCCAGGCTTGGGCTGACAAGTGGCAAGTAACATTTGTGCCACACAAGTGCCGGGCAATGACCATCTCCAATAAAAGAGAATTAACTACTACCCCTTGACATTCAACACCATTAGCATCGCTGAATCCCTCACTATCGACATCCTGGGGGTTACCATTGACCAGCCTCTTACTGTGGCAGCAAGAGCAGGTCAGAGGCTAGGGATCCCGCAGTGAGTAACTCACCTCCTGACTCCTGAAAGCCTGTCCACCATCTACAAGGCACAAGTCAGGAGTGTGATGGAATACTCTCCACTTGCCTGGATGAGTGCAGCTCCCACAACACTCAAGAAGCTTGACACAGTCCTGGACAAAGCAGCCTGCTTGATTAGCACCACATTCACTCCCTCCACCACTGACGTATAGAGGCAGCAGTGTGTACCATCTACAAGATGCACTGCAGGAACTCACCAAGGCTCCTTAGGATGCACCTTCCAAACCCATGACTGCTAACATCTAGAAGGACAAGGGACACAGCCAGATGGGAGCACCACCTGGAGGTCCCCCTCCCAGCCACTCACCATCCTAACTTGGAAATATATCACTGTTCCTTCACTGTCATTGGGTCGGTTGGCTGGATGGCTGGTTTGTGATGCAGAATGACGCCAACAGTGTAGGTTCAACTCCTGTACCGGCTGAGGTCATCTATGAAGGCCCTGCCTTCTCAACCTTGCCTCTTGCCTGAGGTGTGGTGACACTCAGGTCAAACTCACCATTAGTGGTCTCTCTCTAATGAGAGCAGCCTATGATCCTTTGGGACTACGACGACTTTCACTAGGTTAAAATCCTGGAACTCGCTCCCTAACAACACATGGACTGCAGTGGTTCAAGAAGGCAGCTCACCCTCACCTTCTCAAGGGCAGTTAGGGATGGGCAATAAATGCTGGCCTAGCCAGTGACACGCGCATCCCATAAAATGAATTTTAAAAATGAGCAATTTGACAGTTTAGAGACAGATGGGGTTGAAAGAGATTGTGATCTTTAGCTGGGTGGAATCAGCATAAATGTGAAAACTGACATTGTTTGGATGTCACTGAGAAATTGGTGTGGGGGGAGGGGTGCAAGGAGAGGAGTGATTGTACTATTCACCTCTTTGTCAAAACTACATGTGGAGAGAGGACAATTAACAATATCAGCTAATGTGGGAGCCACGGGTGGTCAGCAGTTAATTGGGAATAGCATTGAGATAGCAGGAGGCGAGTATCATGGGGAAAGGTGAGCTTGGTCAAAGCATTTGGAGATAGAAGACAGACTGGACAAAGATATTTGTTCAGAGCTAGGGTGGGGGTGAACCTTGGAAGCTTTATTTATGTTTTCTTGTTTATTGTGTCAGCAGTGGTTGTTGCAAACACTACCCCAGCCTTCACTGTTTACTGCACCTGTGCAATGGTGAGCATTTTCAGAATGTCTCAAGTGTATTTGAACAAAAGCAACTCCCATTCTCCTGTTGGTGCTGTCACTCAGGTTCCAAACAGAGCACTAGGTGTGTATAATTCTATAAAGAGTCCATGTGAAATGTGGTACAGCTTTTCATTCTACCTTTCCAAAAGCTGGTGGTGTTTGTGGAGGAGATACAGTGATGGCACTGATAGTTACAGGCCTGTGACTGCTGGTGAAGGCAAAGTTTTCAGTGCAAAGTGAAGGCTTTTGCATATTAATGTGCATTTGAAACCTTTTGTAAAGCTTACTGGATCTGATTAAGCTTAGTGACCACTTGAAACACTGCTGATATTTGGGCTGTTGAATGTGCCTGCTGGGGCACCTGCCTAACTCTGCACTTGAGGATATAAATTTCACTCCCTAGTTTGCAGCTGTGTGGATGGACACGTTTCATTATTGCCCTGGAATATCCCAGGTTTTGAGAGTTCCCCAGGCTCAATCCCACCATGGCAGATCAAAAAACCTGGAATTAAAAGTCTAATAATGTCTATGAAACCATTGTCGAATGTCGTAAAACCCATCAGGTTCACGAGGAAGGAAATCTGCTGTCTTTACCTAGTCTGGCCTACATGTGAATCCAGACCCACAGAAATGTGGTTGACTCTTAAATGCCCTCTGAACTAGGGCAATTAGGGATGGGCAATAAATGCTGGTTTAACCAGCGACGCCCACATCCAATGAATTAATGAATAATTTAAAAATGCTTAGCCCTGCAGAACACAGTGAGGCCTGAATAAAGGCACCATTCAATATGGCACTAAACTGTACAGACAGGGATATGCTTCGCTTAATGCTTGATCTGTTCCGTGCTAAGCTACTTGATGTTGCTGTTTGTGGCACTTGTAGAGGCTTTGCTCAGCTGAAAACACTCTCAAAAAGGAGGTGGCGTTTGTTCCTTCCCTGCCTCTTAGTCTTTCTCTTAACAGGGTAGAGTGTTTGCTGGGATGCAGTTCAACTGGCACTGGTTGCCCTATCAGATGGCATTCTTTCATTGCAAGCCTGAGCATCAATAGCCAATTATTGTATCTATCATCCCATTAGTTCAAATCAACACAGCAGAAATGGAGGCTGGAACCTCATGTTCTGTACAGTCCAGTAGCACTGCCAGCAGGATGTGCAGGAAATTAAATTTAAGATTTCAAAACAAATCTTTAAAACCTGATTAAATACAAGTTGGCTGCTTCTATTAGTCCTTTAGTACCTTGTAAAACCACACTTTAGGGGAGTGGTATTATGTTGATACTGGATTAATAATCCAGAAAACGTGAGTTAAAATCATGGGAGGTTGTGAATTTAAATACATTTAAACAACCTGGCAATAAAAAGCTAGGCTCAATAAGTGACCATGGAAGCAGTCAAAAAAAAAAATGAGTTCACTTCCTTTTGGGGGAAGAAAACCTGTCACCCTTGCTCTGTCTGCTGACTTATGTGACTCCAGCCCCAAGCTAGCATGGTTGCCTCTCAACTGCCCTCTGAAGTGGCCAAGCAAATCCCACTTTCTCAAATCACAACACTTGCAGTGGCTCATATGGGCAATAAATGTTGTTCTTGCTGGTGATAACCACATCATGAGAATGAAAAATATATGTAGCTTCCCTGTTTGTTTCATACAGCCCAGTTTCTGTAGCCATTTTGAGTCGTGCCACATTTTTGTTTGACAACTTTATCTCCAGTGTATTTATTAAAGTGTCAGGCTGCAAACCTGCCCAAGCATGTTCTTCAACTCTGGGCTACAGAAGTTTCTTTTTTATTCATTCATGGGATGCAGGCTTCGCTGGCTGCACCAGCATTCATTGCCACCCCTAGTTGCCCTTGAGAAGGTGGTGGTGAGCTGCCTCCTTGAGCCGCTGCAGTCCATGTGGTGTAGGAACACCCACAGTGCTGTTAGGAAGGGAGTTCCAGGATTTTGACCCAGCAACGGTGAAAGAACGGCAATATATTTCCAAGTCAGGATGGTGAGTGACTTGGAGGGGAGCTTCCAGGTAGTGGTGTTCCCATTTAGCTGCTGCCCTTCTACCTTCTAGATGGTAGTAGTTATGGGGTTGGAAGAGCCTTGGTGAATTCCTGCAGTGCATCTTGTAGATGGTACACACTGCTGCTACTGTGCTTCGGGGCAGAGGGAGTGAATGTTTGTGGATGTGGTGCCAATCAAATAGGCTGCTTTGTCCTGGCCGGTGTTAAGCTTTTTGAGTGTTGTGGGAGCTGCACTCATCCAGGCAAGTGAGGAGTATTCCATCACAATCCTGACCTGTGCCTTGTAGATGGTGGACAGGCTTTGGGGAGTCGGGAGGTGAGTTATTCATTGCAGGATTCCTAGCCTCTGACCTGTTGTTGTCGCCACAGTATATGGCTAGTCCAATTCAGTTTCTGGTCAATGGTAACACCCAGGATATTGATAGTGGAGGATTCAGTGATAGTGCCATTGAATGCCAAGGGCAGATTCTCTCTTGTTATAGATGGTCATTGCCTGGCACTGGTGTGGCTGAATGTTACTTGCCACTTGTCAGCCCAAGCCTGGGTATTGTCCAGGTCTTGCTCAATTTGGACATGGACTACCATATTGATAACTGGTTTGACCTGGTGCTTTACATATGAGTTTTACATTTGTGATAATTGTGTATGATGTGTTCAGTATATCACCTCTGATTGCTCCCTCTGTCTGTGACAGTACTTCGCCCTAATACCATACAATCCAAAATATCTTCTGCATTTGCATTGGGTATACCTGACAGGGACTAAGTGCTTCTCAATGAGTTGAACAGGGTCAGAAAACTTGGAAAAGGCAGCTGACTTTCACTCCAAAGTTCTTACCATGAGTGGCGGCAGTCTATTCAAACTCCCCTAATATACACACCCAGAAGTGCTTTCCAGCAAGATTCACTGGATAATACTGTGGCAAGGGAAATTAGAAGAAATTAAAAGGCTATTTTAAAAAGGGCTAGCAGATAGTATTAAAGGAGGAGAAATAACTTGAATTTATGTAGTGCCTTTTATGACGTTGGGCCATTCCATAAAGCTTTACAGCCCGTGATTTACTACTTGTTAAATAGGGTCATTGTTATAATGCAAGAAACATAGCAGCCAATTTACACCCTTCTGTTCTCCAGTAGCTCCATGGGATCTTTTCTGTCGACTCGAGAGAGAGAGAGAGAGAGTGCCTATGTTTAATGATCCATTCGAAAGATTGCAACAGTCCACTAGTACTGTAATAAACTGAAGTGTTAGCCTCAGCTCAAAATTTTGTGTAGAGGGCTTGAACCCATGAATTTCTGACTCTCAGGCAAGTGTTGTCATTGAGCCAAAGCAAAGATTTTCTTTAAGCATATAAAAGCCAAAAAATGTCAACAGTTAAGATTAATCACTGAAGGAAGGAGTCTGATTGGAGAGGCTGAAGCTAAAGCAGAGATATTTAATATTGAGGGTTTTGCAAAGGAATGGTGGAGGTGAGAATGCAAGTATACTGAAGGACAATATTGTTAATACTATTTTTATAAAGTAGGCGAGGCCATGTGTGTGTTGATTGTCCATATTTTATTACAATATCAGTTTAAAAGCAGGAATTGCAGGATTTTAAGCTGAGATCTCTACAAGTTAGTAACCACGGCACACGAGATGCGTGAATCATAGATATGGAACAACTGATGGACATAACTAGTGAAAAAGGAATTGGTTCACTAAATAAATGAAGGAAATCAGTCACTGGCTGCACGTTCAGTGAAAGAAGTCAGGTGACAGCAGAGGCTTTAGTCTCACTTTTACAATCCTGCTTAGGCATGAAAATACATTTCAGGGGATTGGAGAGTATCTTTTGATGGAACTAATCCTTTTGTTCAAGAGAGCAGAATGTACCAGAAACTATAGACCAGCTATGTTATTGTCTGCTGAACAAAAATATTTTGAATCCGTAATTTGACATAAGACTAATAAACACTTGGACATACATGGATTAATGAAGATCAGCAAAACACTCATTTGTTTTAAGGCAAGTCATGCTCTACACATTTGAGTTTCTTTGTTACCAATTGGAATGAAAGAGAGCATTCTGTGTACATTGATTTTCGTGAAGCATTTGATCAAGTGTCTTGAGGTTTATAACCATAAAATCATATAGTGTGAAGAAGGCCATTCAGATCATTGTGCCTGTACTTGCTCTTTCAAAGAGCAATCCTTCCAATCCACTCCTCAGCTTTTTCTCCATGATCTTATAAATTTCCCCCTTTTAAGTATATATCCAGCTCCTCTTTGAAGTTGCTTTTGAATATGTGCCCAGCACCCTTGCTGGCAGAGTATTCCACTTCAATTAAGCCAAGCTTTCTTTATGAAAAGAAAATTCTCATATACACCTTTGTTGGAAATATTCAGGCACATGATACAAGAGGAAATGTAACAGTATAGTTAAAATTGGCTGAACAAGAAATAGTTGAGGTAGAAGAGTGTTGCTCAGACTAGACTAGCGATGGAAGTGGGTTACCCCAGGATTCGACTTTTGGTTTTGGGTACAAGGGACACCTTGGCATAGGAGGTTTGCCAAACCGTAAAGGGAACTAAAATACTGAGCTATGTTAGCGGAATGGGCAGAAAGGTGGAATATAATGTGAATAACTGAGGTAATAATTATTATTAAGCAGGGAATGAGAGGGTATAAGCAATGGACGAAAGCTTGAAGGGTGTTGTAAGACCCTCTACCTGGCCGAAAAGTTCTAGCCTTTACTCTGGGTATCAATGGCACACAACAACGTGGATATTGTTGCACTAAATGTGGTGCACCTTTATTAAACCACTAAATAGTAGTACTTACTCGCAATAATACTAGTCTCTTAGTTTCCCTGCAAGCCGGAATCTGCCTCAGTGGTCAGTTCAGTGATGAGCCTTCTGGGTGACAGACCAGGTCACCCTACCCACTGCAGCAACAATGTCTTTGTCTGTGCTGTCGTTATACTGTTTTTTTTGGCTCTGTTGTGCCATGTAAGGTAAAACCTGTTTTTAGCTCATTCGCTTGGTCTGTATTTACCTCACTATCCTTTCCCAATACAAGTCAGTGGGGCCCTGGCTGGACCCCCTTGCAGGAACCCTAAGGCCATGCTTGAAGTAACAAAACCAGCTTGACTCCACTTTGTCATCCCTAACACTGTTATCAATCTCCAAAGCTGAGGAGGAGGAGGAGGCATATCTTTTAGCCTTAATGAGGGGAAGTTTGAACCTTTTTCCTGATGCAAGCACTTCTGCAGTTTAATTCATTTTGCAAGACTTGCAAATTCTAGTAAAACATTGTCTTGGCTAAAATAACCATCATGTCTTTCTCTTTGCCCATGCAGCACAGTTATTTTGATGCTTTTGGTCTCGAGTTTTTCTTTCAGCTCTGTTCCATCTTCCACCACCTGACAACTCTGTCCACACCGCATCCATTCTACATATATTAATATAAAAGAAATAAACCATTACATGGTGAAAAAGTGATCGTAGTTAAAAGGTGAATAATATGCTGGCTTACAGTGTGGATGAGTAGAGAGACCAGGGGCCATTTTGGGTGGGGTTGGAGTAGGGTGGGTGGGGTGAGGCGGAGAGTTAAGGAAATCATGAAAGATTTGCATTTATATAGCACCTTTCACCACCATTACAGGAAGCCTCAAAGCACTTTGCAGCTAATGACACACCCTTGTGTAATCACTGTTTTAGTTCAGTTTTAATAACACCATGTATGCCCAAATAGATGGTGTTGCCGTGGGATCCTCTTTAGGCCCAGCTCTCACAAACATCTTGTTGGGTTCCATGAGCAGCATGTCTTTGATGGAGTGACACTTAACCTCCTACCCCTTCACATATTTACGAAATGTGGATGATACGTTTGCTATATTTAAATCTGCAGTTGCATGTTATCATTTCCTTACATGTCTTGAATGGGCTTCATCCTGTGCTCAAATTCACCTTTGAAATATTAAATGAACTCTCCTTCCTTGATGTACTAGTTGAGAAATCTGCCAGGGAGTTCTCTACCATGGTCTACCACAAGCCTGCCTTCAGTGGTCAGTATACACTTTGGGATTCTTACAGTTCCACATGCTATAAGATTGGTCTTATTTGCAACCTTGTAAATAGGGTCCGAGCCACTTGCTCACCATGCAAGCTTGATGCTTAAAAATGGCGCATCAAAGGCATCCTTGGGATAATGGCTACCCTGATCAGATCATTTTGCACTGTGTGTCATGCAAACTCATGAATGTGCCTAAGGCCATCATTTTCGGCCCTGAAAAGTGCCCAGTCTACCTCAGGTGATTCTGGAAGAGCAAGGTATCTCAAAAATTTGAGCAACAGGTGAATTTAGTTCGTTCGCCCTGTTACTATGCAGTAGCAGCATGAGTGGTATTCGTCACTAACAGAATGCTGTCAAGCCAAAAAGATGTTCTGTCTATCACACAAATGAGTAGTGCCGGTGTGATGCTAGATATGTAGGCCGTATGTCCCAAAGATTGGTGGATGATATCAAACAGCCTGTGCCATCCACTGTTCACAACGGGCAAGGTACAGACCGTACCCAACCAGCCCGTGCTTGCAAAATTCAAAAGTGTCCACTATTAGATGTGATTCCGCAATTGGACAATATTTGCTAAATAATCCTCTGCTAAGAATTACGCTAACAACCAATTTAAGATTGTCAATCAGGCTCGCATTTACATGTACTGGAAGCTACATATATTAACACACAGGGCCTGTTCTTTTAGACAGACAGAACATGTAGACTCATTGCGCTTGTTTCAGCTAAGCAAAATAAGTGACAGCCATTCACTGATTCATTTCTTAGGGCACTATCTTGACTAATCAGGGTCAAGCTGCCTGGCTTAAATTTCAAACAAAGCTTGGCAGTTAACTGTCAGTCACTATTACTGGTACATTTACCATGGCAACGTCTCTACCAATCAGAGTCCACTTGGCAACCAACCAGCACATACAGTTTAAATTATTGTTTTCTCCTTATCCTATTAGTGTCCTGATAAATAAGTGTAAGACGAAAAGCTTTGACATCTCTCTCTTTCATCAATATTCAAGCATTGTAGCATAGGAAATGTGATAGTTAATTTGCACACAGCAAGCTCCCAAAAACAGCAATGTGGTGAAGATCCAATAATCTATTTTTGGACGTTGGTTGAGGAATAAACATTGGCCAGGGCACTGGGAATAACTCCACGACTTTGAATTAGTGCCTTGGGATCTTTTGCCTATATCTGAAAGGGCAGACTGGATCTCAAATTAACGTCTGATCTGAAGGATGGTCCTTCAGTAATGCACTGGAGTGTCAATAAAGGCAAATAGCATTTCCTGATTATAAGTGGGAGCACAGAATACAAAAATGAAAAAGCAATTAACTTGAGCAGACTGTTGCTCAGGATAAAGTTAGCAGTGTTGAGTACCCATTATAGAAAGAAAATTTGCAGACAAAACCAAATTGGAAGTGTAAGTAATACTGGGGAGTACTGTGACAAAATACATCCAAGACATTAATAAACTTGCAGAGTGAGCATGTAATCAGCAAATTGACTTCATAGATAAGGGTGAGGTGGTATATTTCAGTAGAAAGAATAAGGAAACTACCTAGTTCTTGGAAAATAAGAATCTAAATGGGGTAGAGGAACAAAGGGATCTTGAGGTTTAGATGCACAAATCACTAAAAGTAGTGACAATTAATAAAGCAATTTTTTTTGTAGAAAAAAGCAAGCAAGCAAAGCACTGATGTTTCTTTTTCTTAAAAGAGAATTGAACTTGTTAAATTTGTGCAGAAATATGATTAGACCACACTTTGAACAGCTTGGCTGGAGGTGTGGCTAGTTGTAGAACACAAATTTCTAGCACTGCAGCTGTTATGTTGTTGGGGGCCATAGCCTTTGCAGTATCCAGTGTGCTCAGCTGTTTGTTCATTGGCTGAAGAAGGCCATGACCTGGGAGGAGTCCAACATGAATCATCCACTTGACATTTGTGGCTGAAGATGGTTGTAAATGCTTCAGTGTCATTTTTGCACTCACATGCTGGGCTTTGCCTTTATTGAGGATATTCATGGAACCTCCTTCCCCTAATAGCTCTTTAATCCTCCAGCGCCATTCATGACTGTAAGAAGTTTGATCTGATTCTTTGGTTATGGGTTTGCTTAGTTCTGTCTATAGCATGCTGCTTTCCCTGTCAGGAAGGGATATTAATGTATATAATGTTATTGGAAATTATTTTTTAAATAGACGTTTAGTCTGTGTGTTAATTGGATTAAAGCCAGCTAGCCTGAGTGCTTTGATGTATAGTAGTTTTGAGATGTAAACAGAGGCAGAGAGTACATTTGCATTTTGTTGAATAGAGCATTCAAGAGGGGGAGTGAAATCTTGTACCTAGCTAGGAGACACCAAGCGATGTTTATATTGCTGATAAAATTGGTGCTATGATAGGGGCTCAAAGGGCCTGGTAATGCAGTGAAAATTTACATTCAAAGGGGAAGGACGGGTATAACAGAAAGGAGTTTTGTGTGTGCAGGCCAAAGGCCTGTAAGATCAAAGCCTGTTAACCTACAACAGTCTGCAAAGGAACCAAATTGAAAGGAACCTTATTTTGAATTCATAATGTGAAAATGCTTTGCCTGGTGTCTGATTAAGCCTATTGGTTATTTTTGCCTTAGCGGAGATTAATTTGGGAATGTGTATGTGTTTTGTAGCCATGTGTATGTGTTTACTTTTTTATAAATTAATAAATGTTTCATTTGTATGATATAAAAACCTCTCAACTGGTGGCCTTATTCCTGACTTTAGAGCTGCATCTCAAACATACCAATTGAAAATATAGGTTATGATGGTTGTTTAAAGTTTCCCTCTGGGATTTTAAATAACGCAGCCTTTACAAACTGCTGTGTCATAACACCCCACTTTGCATTCGCGTAATTCTGTGTTGTAGCTTTGCACTTCTCCTTAAGGTACACCTAGTGCTGCCAACACTCACTGAATCAGGGTTGGTCCCTTGGCTTGATGGTAGTGGTAGATTGAGGGATATGCCTGCTGTTGACGTTACAGATTGTGGTTAAATACAGTTCGGCTGATGGCCCAAAGTGTCTCATGGATGCCCAATTTTGAGCTGCTAGATTTGTTCTGAATCTACCTCTTAACATGGTTGTGCCACACAACATGAAATGTGTCGACCGTGTGAAGACAGGAACTCATCTTAACAAAGATTGTGATCACTGCTACAAGTACTGACATGGATAAATGCATCTCAACAGGCTGATTGGTGAGGATGAGGTCAAGTAATATTTTCTGTCTTGTTGGTTCTCGCCACCTGCCACAAGCCTAGCTTGGTAACTGTCCTCTGGTATTTAGCCAGTTTGGTCAGTAGTGGTGTTACTGAGCCACCCTAGGTGATGGACATGAAGTCCCCCACCCAGAATACATTGTTTGCCCTCGCTATCCTCAATGCATTCTTCAAGTGATGACTAACATGGAGAAGTTTTGAATCGTTACTTGAGGGAGCACAGTAGGTGGTAAGCAGTAGTTTCCCTGCCCACGTTTGACCTGTTGCAATGAACTATCATGGGATTTAGAGACAACGTTGAGTACTCCCTAGATTACGCCCTCCTGACTGTATATGACTATGCCTCCACCTCTCATGGATTTGTCCTGCTGGTGGGATGGGATGCTGACAGAGGAATCTGTGACATTGACAAATGTAGGATTTGATTTCCTGAGTGTGGTCACCATTTTAATTGATAGATTTTTATTCCAACATTTAGCTAATTAACTGAATTCAAATTCATAAACTGCCACAGTGGGATTTGAACTTGTAAATCTGGTTAGCGCAGCATAAGCACCATTCTATTGTACCTGGTGGCAAGTAAGTTGGTTGCTGCAAAGAAAGTGTGACATGTTAACGAAACCTCTGAAAAGCTGTTCCAAATGGCTAACACTCTCTGTGGCTCTCCCTGCCTCACAATCCTGGCCCCTTTCTCTCATTCCTCTACCCCCCAACCCCTGCCCCCCACCCCTCCCTCTCCCTCTGTGTCTCTGTCTTTCCCTGTAGTGGTGGCCTCAGTAACCTGTTGTATCTCTGCTCACTGCCGGACCACGTGCTGAGTGTGGGGGATGAACCTCGCCGGGTTCTGCTCCGTGTTTATGGTGCCATCTTACAGGTAAGTGCTGTTGACTGATTCAGGACCACCAGAAAAGCACCAACTCCTCTTGACATTGCTGGACATTTTTTCCATTATATAGGTTTTTTTTTAAACAATCCCCAATCCTATTTCTTTACATCCCCCATTCTCTTCCCTCCTCTTTGGAACCTGCTGACTCTTGCTGGGATATCATTCCATAGGGGCTTGCCCCTCTATACAATCTCACCCAAGACTGGATGATGTCTGCAAATTGCTTGGCCGTGGGGACCTCATCTTAATCTGACCCTTGTGCATATGCACACTTGACTTAACAGGGCTGAAGATTGAATATCTGGAATACCTTTCCACTCCCTGAGGGCAGAGGCAAATTATTTTCTTTTTTTCTAGACCCTAAATTTTCAGACTTGTAGTTTTTGTGCTTTGTGTTTTAAATTCGATTTAGGTTAAACTTCTGATTCTTGGAAAGGAGTGTGAGTCTGTTAATACTGCAGAATTGAACTGCTTTAGCTCAGTTTTTTTGGTTGTTCTGCTTTATTTCTGGCATTTGGTTTGGGAAACTCCTGCAATGTGTATGCTAACCGCAGCACCTGGCTGCAGTGGAAGCCTCCAGTTTGTCAACAGGCAGGTCCTCAACTGAGTTGAATTGAGGGCATTACATTGCAAGTAAGCGTCAAACTACAACTCAAAACTGGGCAAGTGTTATCCACACTTGTGTGACTTGCAGTTTGTGGCTCGTAGAATTGTATGGCACTAAAGGAACGTTCAGCACATTGAGCCTGTGCTGGCTTTTTCAAAGAGTTATCCAATGATCCTATACCCCATCTCCCCCCACTGTAAACAAGATGTGCCTGTTCTAGATATTGCGTAGAGAACCAGGGTGCTTATCTCAAGTTGGGACATCTTGCTATTCAGCTTTAGCGTAGATATTCTTTCTGTTTCAGTCACTTCTGTGAGCAAACTTAATGCCCCTAGTATCCAGAGTTCCCTCTTTACTATTTCTCGTTAAACAGTAGCACAAGCTGGGGATTGTAACAGAACTGTGCACACTGAGACTGCAGGATCACATGCTGCATGCACTCTTGAGACTATACATAACTGCAGGCCAAAACATTGGCCTTTTCATGTTAAATACACAAATGAGCAAGATGGTTTTTGGAGTGAGATCAGCTTTCTAGACTTCCAGTTACTTTTTATTGCCGCCAACCCCCTCCTTAAATCCCTGCACCCTTGGCTCCAAGTCTGGGAAGCTGCCTCTGATTCCCCTTTGCCACCAAGTGTAAGACAGCTGCCTCTCCCTCCAATTAAAAATAATAAACACCTATATGTTGCTATATGTGTAAACATATTTTCACTCCACAGCTAACTGGTCCTGTTTCTCCATTGCAGGCATATTGCATTTACTTGACATTTTTTTAAGACTTGGGTTTGGGTTTGATCTGCTGAGCTGTTAGTCAGCATGATTTCCATTTTAGACCATCCCTGTGGGGAGACAGCACATCTCCAATTGTTTAATTAAACCAGAATAGCTGGCCGTGAACATTGAATGAAAATTGCCTTTACTGTATCATGTCTAAGCTGGACTTGCCCTGGGTGTGTTTGATGGGGCAGTGTAGAGGGAGCTTTACTCTGTATCTTGCCTTTGGTGTACCTGTTCTGGGAGTGTTTAACTGTGTGTTGTATAGGAACTTTCATATTAATTGTGCAATTCTGAGATTCTTTCCTTTGAGCATAAAAGTTCATACCACCTCAAGCTATGGTACTCTGGGATATAGGTTCTACAGTCACCATATCCTAAGTAGCCAGTCTCATTTTGAAGAGCTATGCGAAGATGCCTCACTCATAGTGGAGCCCGTTTTCCCATGATATCTAATCATGCGTATTTCTAGGTGGTCAGTGACCTTTGAATGGGAGCCCTGTTTTTTTTTCCTTTCTTGAGCCCAGGACTGCTGAAACAATCTAATGTCCTGACCGTATGCTGAGATGTGATGTGGCTAAAATTAACCTTTTTACCCAAAGTGAATATGTCCCTTGGAAAGCATTTTCAGTAACCACAAAAGCAAAGTACAGCAGATGCTGGAAATCTGAAATAAAAACACAATGTTGGAAATGCTTGGCAGGTCAGGCAGTGTCTGTGGAGAGTATTTCCTTTTTTTTGTTTTTATTACCACAAAAAATGAATTCTGTTAACACTTGTGATTTTTTGCTATTGGTGTGACCATTAAATTGACTTGTTTTGTTCTTTTGTAGGGTGTGGATTCTCTGATACTAGAGAGTGTGATGTTTGCTGTTTTGGCAGAACGTGCCTTGGGACCAAGATTATACGGAGTGTTTCCACAGGGGCGTCTGGAGCAGTACATTCCAGTATGAACTTTATTTCTGTTCCATGTCACGTTTTTTGGGCTGAATCTCTCATTGTTGAGAAACAGTTTCAAGGCAATGTACATGAATTCTGTGCACACCATTAATCCTCTTGTGAGAATGTCCTTGTACATAAGAGGCTTTGGCTAACAAGTGGATGCTGTTGGGTTTGCTGAACATGGATGTCTTTGGGATTGGTTACTCCATTAGGGATGGCACACCAGGCCATGCTCCATTGTGTATGGAGTTAATCTGTGTTTCCTTGCCACTCTTGATGGTGGTCAATGCCTAGTGGGAGATTGTGTCCTCTTTGCACTGTGCCCATTTAGCACTTTGCAGCACAGCTGGGTTTGAGAGCTCTGCAGGGGAGTGGATCAAAGCTATCTGTTATGCTTACTATCCTGCCTCATAAAATATTTTTGGTGGAAGTTATTGACAATGTGAGTGGAAGTTACTTGCTCTGGATTACTGTCCTATCCTCAAGAACACCCCCTCTGTGTCCAGGTTGATTTGTGCCCAATTTGATGTAAATCATTGTCACGAGTGCTGTTAGAGGCAATAACCTCTGCAGATCTGAGAGCTTTGTCCCTCATTTTATGATGCAACTACATTGTTACTTTCCAGAACTTGTTTACCCTTTTACTCCTCCACCCTTACCCCACTCCCCAACAAATCTTGTTTATTTCCCCTCACCCTGAAGAGTCAAAACTATTATGGAGCTACGGATCCATGGGCCAGACCACCACCTGGTATCCTGAGAGAGGCAATGCCACTCTTAACTGGTGTCCACGCTTGTACACTATTCAGTTATTGGTCTGTGTTTTGGAGTGGGAGTCTGGCAGGTATTTCACTCCTCCCAAAACCCCTGTAGCCCAGTGGTGTAGCTATCAACCAGAGCACCTATCCTGTTTTACTGATTAGCCTGGCCACATTTGGACGACTCAGTGATCTATTACTTCATGAATTTACCTAGTTGACTGCTGATTACACTTGGAATAGTGGCAAGAAGTCCTTGGTTTATGGAAAGGCAGCCAGTCTGGTGGAAGTATTGAGTTTAGGATAGTGGAAGCAAATTGAAATTATCCATTTCCTTGGCACAAATCCAAGAGGTCGGTTCTCTCTCTGCTGAATTGAGCTGCGTGCCATCATCAACTGTACCTGTACATCTTAGAGCAGCAGTAACCTAGGGTATACTGGGTCTGGTGATACTGGGTCAGGTGGTACTGGATCAGCTTCCAATGTTTGTTGTTAATGGTGGTCTGGCCGGAAATGAAGTACAGATTTTCTTTGTCATCCCTCGTCACCACACCCGCCCCGCCCTGTCCCCCAACCACTGCCCACCCGACTTTATGCTCAAACACCCCAGAGGGATGTCAGATGTTGGATTGTGGAGGGAAAGCTCCTTTGTTAAGGACAGGCTAAAAGGTTGCAAATGTTTAACTAGCATCCTCCTCCGAATGTGTCTGTGACCAGAGCCGTCGGCTGCTGACTGAAGAGTTGGCGTTTCCGGATTTTTCTGCAGAAATTGCTGTGAAGATGTCTCGATTCCATGGAATGGTCATGCCCTTCAACAAAGAACCAAAGTGGCTGTTTGAGACTATGGACAGGTACAGTGATGAGAATATGCATGAGGTGGGGTGGAATGAAGCTTAAGGATGGGCTGTTGAATTACCCAGTGTAACATAAATCACCCAAATCGCTGTCTCTCTCAATGAGGCTAAGAAGCGCACCTTGTGCTTCTAACCCTGACACTAACTTTGCTAACCGCGGCCTTGGTGGATTAGTCCAGGATGCTGTTATTAAATACACTCACATGAACTGTTGTCCTCCCATGGACCTATTTTCCTCCCTTTCTGAAGTACAGGTCTCACTTTCTCCTTCCCTGATACTGCTACACTCAGCTGATTTTAGAGGCTTCAGCAAACCTTTTCGCTGTCCCACTGACCATAAGGTGTCATTCTGCCATCTACACTGCTCTGCTTAGCAGTGTACAAGTCTCCCTCTGAACCCTTCTTCCCCAACCCCCTGTCATCATAGTCCGTAACTAAAAGGTATTTTTTTTTTCCATTCATCATGGGATGTGGGCTTCGCTGGCATTTATTGCCCATTCCCTAATTGCCCTTGAAGGTGGTGGTGAGCTGCCTTCTTGAACCGCTGCAGCCCATGTGGTGTAGGTACACCCACAGTGCTGTTAGGGAGGGAGTTCCAGGATGTTTACACAGTGACAGTGAAGGAACAGTGATATATTTCCAAGTCAGGATGGTGAGTGGCTTGGAGGAGAACTTCCAGGTGGTGGTGTTTCCATCTATCTGCTGTCCTTGTCCTTCTAGATGGTAGCAGTCATGGGTTTGGAAGGTTCTATCTAAGGAGGCTTGGTGAGTTCCTGCAGTGCATCTGTAGATGGTACACACTGCTGCCACTGTATGTCAGTGGTGGGAGGGAGTGAATGTTTATGGATGGGGTGCCAATCAAGTGGGCTGTTTTGTCCTGGATGGTGTCAAGCTTCTTGTGTTGCTGGAGCTGCACTCTTCCAGGCAGTGGAGAATATTTTGTCACATTCCTGACTTGTGCCTTGTAGTTGGTGGAGAGGCTTTGGGGAGTCAGGAGATGAGTTACCTCCTGACTCCCTGACTGTGAAGTCTATCCTTCCTACCCTGCACCACCATCCTTTTCCACAAATACAGTCCCATTTTCCAGCTTTTATCCCAAACCCTTTCACGAACTTCCTGCAAGTGTTTTTCTAATTTTTTTCAAATATTGAGTAACACAGTTCTAGCAGCTCCTTATGATAGCAATCCCATATTCTAAGAACTGTTGGTTCCAGTACTTCCCCTGAACTTTGTCCGTTACTAATTATTTCTACTGGTAAGTGATCAGTCCCGTCCCCGTTTCCACCCCCCCCCCCCCCCCACTCCGCCAAAACCATTCCTCTGTAAAATACTACTTTTTTCCTTTGTAACCCCACACCTCCCACCCCCTTGCTGTCTAACCCTGTTTGACTTGAGAAATTTACTTGGACCTTGATTCCCTGCGTGCAATGCAATGTGTGAAAATTGATTTTAAAATATAAACGCGTGATCACAACACCCTAATGGCATTGTCATATTCACAGAGCAAACTACAGCTATTATGTGTCTGGTTAGCTCAAGTGGGACTCCCTGCAGTGACACTGTAAATCTGCTTATTTGAGCGTTCACTGCATTCCTAAAACACCCCACCATGTGATGCTGTATTTGCTAGAACATTGTGGACATCCGAGATCTTGTTGGTTGAAGTATCCTGAGCCCTGCTGTCCATCCTTCCCACAATAGACACTTCTTAGCTCCAATCCTAATTCCTCTGACCTGCAGAGCTGAATTGTGACTTGACTGCATTTCTTCAGCCTGCCCTCCCTAACCTCAGGCTGACGATCCTCGGTATACATCTTAAGTTAACGACTGCTGTGCTTTGAGTTAACTGAGACTTGACCCTGGTCCCTCTGCCTGTAGCTGGATCTCCTGATTCTGACCCCCTGTTGACCACCTTACATTTCACAGAGCCCCCTCCGCCCACCATGAAATTTGAATAAGTGGGAGGCTGCCCACACTATAGCTTAACTCTTACCCTGAAACCTGCAATCTAACTGTTGTAGCTAAGTATCCAACTTACCATTATTAATTGTTCTCTTTGTATCTCAACCTTTCCTTTCTCCTAAAAGCAGATACATGATCAACTGTCTCCTCTATCTTTAAACATTGTATCAGCAATGTATGCAATTTCTTTATATTTGAGAAAATGCTTTAATTTTATAAACCTAACCTGATTTGATATTTTCCTGAAGAGTTGTTCAGCATAAGTGATGTCTAAGTGGGCAGTGGTGCTGGTGTTGGGTGGGGCATCAGTCAGGAGTAGGCAATTGTTCTTATTAAGATCTTACTTGAAATAGTTTTAATGAAAGTTTGTGTGTTGAAGGTATCTCAAACAGATAATGGGGCTGACATTCATCAGAGAGACACATGTGAAAAAGTTCAACAAGCTGAAGAGTTTCAACCTGCCAGCAGAGTTAGCAAGTTTAAGGTAAGAATTTAATGGTTATTAAATCACCACCTTAGTGTTGGACTGTTAGACAGGATAAGGTGCAAGTACAGCTTGAAGCTACCCTATTAATTGGCAGGAACGTTGGTTTTTGTGTTGCAAAGGGAAGGAAGTACATTATATTGTTTCTGAAATATTTTTTCCTCTCCTTTACTGTTTCTTGTTTTTAACTGTTGGGATCAATGTCCTTTGTCAAATTGGTGTTTTCTCTTTTTTAGGTCACTGCTAGAAGCCACTTGGTCGCCGGTAGTTTTTTGCCACAATGATGTTCAGGAAGGTAAGGAGGATGTGTGGGATAAAGACACTCGTGGCCTGGCTTTAAATGGCAGAGATGAACAGATTTCTGTGGCCATTGTCTGGTGGGTTGCGGATGTATCCACAAAGGATAATTCTACCAAAGAGCCTCAGTTCTCTGCCAGTGATTTCACAGGACAACATATGTCTAAATGTGATAACATTCTCCTGAAAGGAGATAGATTGACACCAGACCAGAGCTGTGGTGGGTGGGGTGTGGTGGCTGCTTGTACAATCAAAATGAACTTGATGCTTTTAAACGGGCTGAGGCGTTGTTTGAAGACCAGACCATCAATGAAGCAGAGGCAGGTGCCTACAGATGATGGGCATGAGTTCGGTCATGAGTTAGCGGTGATGAAACTTCAGAAATAATTCATTAGCTGTGAGGTTATTGGGACATTGAGGATATTCTATCTGCACTATATAAATGCCTGTCTCTCTTTGGAAAATTCAGTTCACCCTCCCTGAATGCACCAAAGTGAGTGCGGGCTTCCCACCTCTTGAAATATACAGGATTAAATCCCAGACCTTTGTACTCTTCCCTATCTCTTTATATTTTTTTAGTGAATTGCATTGTACTTTTTTAATGCTGTAGTTGATTTAGTTTTGGTCACTATCTATGAAGGATTCAGACACAAGTCAGGGAGTAAGAAGTTGGGAGCTGTTGTATTTGAACTTGAGCTGTACAGTAAGTTGATACTACAAGAGATATGTGCATGAATCACTCTACTTCTCTTCAGTAGTTCTTGTTTCCTGCCACTTGTCCATATTCCTGCTGTTACTATGCAGACCATTAAACGGTACTTAAATGTTGCACTTATTGGAAACGTAGAGTGCGGATTTGTTTTGAAACAGTTGCTACCTGTCCAGCAGCAATGGGTAGACAATTGAGGTAATTTAAATGCCAATTAGAAAGGTTGAACTGAGTGCCGTGAGACCCCTGCTGTGTTGGCCTCTCCAGCAGGTGAGTGGAGGTGGTTTCACACTGGGAGGTCAGAGCCTTGTTACTTTCAGGTTGACGAAGAGCTCACTTGCAGCAAATGGAAGGCTGCTATCTGCCAATGAGTGGAGATGGACAACTCTGATAGCCATATGCATAAAATTTTACAACCACAGCATGAACATGTATTGCAGCTGCAGTACCTCCCTGCTGTTGATCCATCAGTCTAGCTCTGAGGCACTCCCATTGGTGTCTCAACGTAGCCGCTGTCCCCATTGGAGTGGGCCGCCACGCCCGATAAAAGCTGAGGTGGCCTCTGAATTGGCTGTCTCCTGAAGGTTGCACTTGGTCAGAAAACTGCAGACCCTTACAGGGTCAGGACCGAAAAGTGGTCCCACACCTGAACATTTTTGGAGAGGAGAAAATTCCTCCTAAGCAATCCCAAGCGTCACCTGCTGAAAATTGCAGTGATGTTTAAATCTGGTTGTGTCTGGAAGAATGAGCTTGGTGAATAGAATGTCCTCGTTCCGTGATAATGCAGCCCTAGTGAACATCTTTGGACCGATCTTTACCCTTTTACACTTCAAATGCACTACCAGTTGACAATCGAAATTTAATATCGGTGAAAGTCTCTTGCATTTTCAAAAAATGCTCATCTGAAAGTATTTCCTTAGCTTTTGGATTTGAGGATTTACTTTTAAGATTTTACCTGTGATGGTGTGAGGATGAAATTAATGGAGATAATGGGGTAAAGTGGATCACCTGCACAGCCTAATGTGCCTTTGCTTTTTCTGTCTGTGCTGAATCTTTCTGTCCTCTATTGTTGTTGATGAGCAACAATTTTTTTCCAGGTAACATTCTCTATTTGGCAGGCCAAGACTCCTCATCCACAGAGAAACTGATGCTGATTGATTTTGAGTACAGCAGTTATAACTACAGGTAATGGTCATTTCTGGGAGTAACGTTTGGAGTTGGCTGGGATTGGGGGTTGGAAGGACGGGGCAAGGGGAGGAGGGGGAGGGTACTTTTTGGCTGTGAGTGAGTTGATGGGTATTTGTGGGTTACTGTTGGCATCTAGTGGAGGGTAGGCACTGGCTTAACCAAATGCTGATACTCATTTGTGTCTTTGCAGGGGTTTTGATATTGGGAACCATTTCTGTGAGTGGATGTATGACTACACTTATGACCAGTGGCCGTTCTTCAAAGCCAGTATGGAGAAGTATCCCAACCGGCAGCAGCAGGTAGGGCATCCCAGGAAAGTTGGAGGGTCTCTTTGACACAAGGATCTTGCGTGCCTATGGGTGTGCCAGCAATGCATGGAAGCAGTCCTCTCTCTCCTGAATGTAAACAGATCTATCATGTGTTTATTATTAGACTGTCCTATGGTATGTGAAAAAACATTGGGATTAGGGAATTCTGTCTTGGGCATCTTACCAGAAAACAATCAGTAACTTTGAACTAGGTATCATAGAAATTTACAGCACAGAATAAGGCCAATCAGCCAATTTTTGCCTGCTTCAGCCAAGAAATAGTCATGCAGCTTATTCCCACTTTCCAGCTCTCGGTCCATTGCCATGTAGCTTACAGCGCTTTGAGTGCATGTCCAAGTACTTTTTAAATGCAATGAGTGTTTCTGCCTCTACCACCCTTTCTAGGTATATACGAATGTACTAGTAGGAGCAGAAGCAGGCCATTAGGCCCCTCCAGCCTGATCTGTCTTTGTTTCAAATTTCACATTCCCATCTACCTCTGATAACCTTAGATTCTTGTTGGGCAAGGGAATCAATCTACCTCCACCTTAAAAATATTCAATGACCCCGCCTTCACTGTCTTTGGAGGTAGAGTTCCAAAAGATGCACAAGCCTCAAAATTTTTTCCTCATCTCTGTCCTAAAAGAGTGACCCCTGATTTTAAAACAGTTTCCCCCTGGTTCCAGATTCCTACCACCCTCTGGGTGAAAAAGATTTCTGCTGATTTTCCCCTCTAGTCATTCTACCAATTACTTTAAATTTATGTCCTTGCTTATTGACCTCCCTGATAAAGGAAATTGGTTCTTCCTATCCAGGATATCTAGCCTCCTCCATAATTTTATAAACCTCAGTTAAATATCTCCCCAGTCACTTCAGTTCCAAACAAAACAACCCCACCCTATCTAATCTTCCCATATAGCTAAAATTCTCCAGTTCAGTGCAGTCGCATCTGTTCTGTAATGTGGCGACCACAAATGTACGCAGTACTTTGGCTGTGGCCTATCGAGTGTTTTTATAGAGTTCTAGCATAACTTAATCTCAGCTAATTTTATGCCTTAACCACCTTATCCACCTCTCCTGCTACCTTCAGGGACCTGTGAATACACACTCCAAGATTGCTCTGTCCTTCTGCGTTTGTCAGCATCCTACCATTTATTGTGTATTCCCCTGCTACTTTTCTGCCCACCCGACCATTCAATTGGTATCTTCCTGCAGCCTAAAGCTTCTTTCCTTGTTATTAAGCAGGCAATCAATTTTTATCATCTAAACTTCTCAATCATGCCCCCTACATCTTAAGTCTAAATCATTGACCTCCACAAAAAGCAAGGGACTTGGAGAACTCCAAGTCCCACAAATACCCGTTGACCATTTCACTTTGTTTCCTGTCAGTCAATTTTGGATCTGATTGCCACTTTTCCTTTGATCCTATTTTACATTTCTGACTAGTCTGCCATGTCAGATCTTATCAACAGCTTTGTTAAAGTCCATGTAGTCTACATTAAGTGCGTTACCCTCATTGACCCTCCCTGTTACCTCCTCACAATTCTATCAAGTTAATCAGGAATGATTGCCCTCAACAAAGCCATGCTGACTGTTCTTGATTAATCTGTGCCTTTCTAAGTGACAATTTACTACATCTGTATCATTGCGGTTAGGCTGACTGGTCTGTAATGATGCCTACACGCCCAGTAGTGTGATTGCCCCTTTTCAATTCAACTTATATGGTCTCATGTGATGAACCTTCTCAACTGAGATTGTTTCTTAACCAATATTGTGACTGCCTCTGCCCCCACCAAGAATCTTGCCTGTGAAACCTGTAACCAGGAATGTTGAGCTTCTATTCCTTTGTTCTTTCATAGGATGTGGGCATTGCTGGCTGGGCCAGCATTTATTTCCTATCCTTAATTGACCTTGAGAGGGGGTGGTGAGCTGCCACCTTGAAATGCTGCAATTCATGTGGTGTAGGAAGTTAGTTCCAAGATTTTGACTCAGTGACAGTGAAGAAACAACAATATAGTCCCAAGTCAGGATGGTGTGTAGCTTGGAGAGGAACTTCCAGGTAGTGGTGTTCCCATGCATCTGCTGCCCTTGTCCTTATAGGTGGTAGAGGTCACGGGTTTTGAAGGTACTGCCGAAGAAGCCTTGATGAGTTGCTGCAGTACATCTTGTAGATGGGCCACACTGCTGCCACTGTGTACTGGCGATGGGGGGAGTGAATGTTGAAGGTGGTAGATGGAGTGCAAGGCAAGTGGAGAGTACTTCATCACACACTTCCAACCTGTGCCTTGTAGATGATGGGTAGGCTTTGGGGAGTCAGGAGGTGAGTTACTTGCCATAGAATTCCCAGCCTCTAACCTGCCCTTGCAGTCATAGTATTTATGTGGCTAGTCCAATTCAGTTTCTGGTCAATGGTAAACCCCCCAGTATTTTGATAACTGGGAATTCAGTGATGGTAATGCCAAGTCCAGGGAAGATGGTTGGATTCTGTCTTGCTGGAGATGGTCACTGCCCGGCACTTATGTGGCATGAATGTTATTCCCACTTATCGGTCCAAGCCTGAATGTTGTCCAAGTTTTGCTGCCCTCCTTAAGCCATATTTCATTAAAAGCTCCAATATCATACTTCCAGTTGTCTATCTATGTCCTCAGCTCATCTGCATTGTTCACTAGACGCCTTGCATTGGAGTATATACCATCAAGCACAGCCAAATTCCTTTGTCTACCTTTATAACCTTTTGTTTTTTATACATACTTACAATTTCCAAATTGTATTTTTAGCCTTTCTTCTGTTCCTTCTAAATCTCTGCTCTGGTTCCCATTCCCCCACCAAACTACTTTAAACCTTCTCCAGCAATACTTGCAAACCTCCATGATTATAATGGACCCAGCATTGTTAAAATGCAACCTGACCAGTTTGTATGGCTCTCATTTACTGGTGATCCTTAACTGTCTGAGTAAATATGTTAAAGGAGTAAGAACAACGTGATCCCTCATTGTTACGGTTTAGTCCACTCTTTGACCTGCCAGTACATGAAGAAAAATCTTGTATTTATATAAGCTTCCTAACATCCCAAAGCATTTCAGCCAATATAAACATTCAAAAACACGTGAAAGTGATAACAACCAGGTTTTTGTGTGATGTTTGAGAGATCAATATTGGCAGCACTGGAAGAACCACTTATAGTGTACTACTTCTTTTAAAAATGATCTACAGATATAATGTGAAAGCTTCTTGTTTCACAAAACACCATTTCACTCTCTCCTATTTCTCCACAGCTTCACTTTATCCGACACTACCTATCTGAATACTCTGGCAACAAGGGAGACTCCATGCATGAGGACCAAACAAAGATTGAAGAAGAGATGATCATTGAGATTAACAGGTGAATGCTCACTGTGGATTATCATGGGGGGCTTTAATATTAAGAGGAGCTGAGAGTAAATTAAGTATAAATGCAAAATAAGGAAAGCTTAATTGCTAGAAACCTGAAGATTGAGCACTGTGTGGGTTGGACATTGGCTGCTTACTTCTGGGTTACATTTGTATCTAGTCCCAAACTGAGGGGTTAAAGGTGCTCGTCCATGCTGTTTGTAAAGGTTCTCTGAGTCTGGGCAGGTGTCAAAGTCCTGCAGAGCATTGATCCATTCCACAAAACGACCACTAACTGGCTCCAAAATGGCATTTATGGCTTGCAGAATGGCAGGTGTGGGTTAGTAGAAGGATCGTACACTGGGGCAGTAATTTTTGTGGTATGTTTGAACTGAGGTACATTGGGTGTAAAGTAATGAGTTTACTGTATCTCGTCCATGCTGTGCTCTACTTCGAAGTGCTGTTTGAATCATGAAAGCATGTAATGCAGGAGGAGGCCAGTGAGCCCATCATGCCTACACCAGCATTTTTACTAGAACAATCCAAAACTAATCTCCCTGCCATGTGCTTTCATCGCAACAATGTTCGAACCATACTTGCTGGCAATGGGTGCCTGTGCTGAAACGTTCTATCCCCTGGCATCAATCAGCAACCTGATGAGAACTTAATTCACAGAATGTCAATTTATTTTAAAAAGCACCTTTAACGAATTGATAGTGCGCATTGAAGTAAATGAATATGGTCTGAGCCATTACGGAGATGTGGCTGCAGGATGACAAGGATTGGGTCCTGAATATTGAGGACTATATGACATGCAAGAAGATTAGGAAGCTAGGTAAAAGTGGAGGGGTAGCACTGTTAATCAAGGATGGCATTGGTGCAATAGCTAGAGATTACCTTGGTTCAGGTGATCAGGTTGTAGAATTGGTTTGGGTAGAGATGAGGATTAGTAGGGAAAAAATGTCAGGAGTGGTAGTGGTCTACAGGCCCCCTAACAGTAACCACAATGTAGGACAAAATGTACTAGAAGAATATTGGGTGCTTGTGATAAAGGGACAACAATAATCATGGGTGATTTTAATCTACATATAAATTGGAAAAATCAGATTGTAGTAGTAGCCTGGATGAGGAGTTCATAGAATACTTTTGAGATAGTTTCTTAGAGCAGCATGTTCTGGAACCAGCCAGAGAGCAGGTTATATTAGACTTGGTATTGTGTAATGTGACAGGATTAATTAATGACCTCAGAGCGAAGGCACTCTAGGTAGCGGTGACCACAATATGATTGAATTTTACATCCAGTTGAAAGGTAGAAGAGTGGGCCCAAGACTAGTGGGCATGAAAGCTGAACTAGCTGAAGTGAACTGGGATACTAGGCTAGAGGATAGGTCGACAGAGAAGCAGTGGCAGATATTTAAGGGGGCATTTAAGATACTCAATACGTATATTCTAACTATAAAGAAAAATTCTAAGGGGAGGGCCCACCATCTGTGGTTAACTAAAGAAGTTAAGGAAAGCTTCAGACTTAAGGAAAAAGCATGTTAATGCTGAAAGATGAGCGACAGGTCAGATGATTGCTCAGAATATAAAGAATGGTAGAGAATGATTAAAAGGTTCATCAGGAGAAAGAAATTGGAGTATGAGCGGAAGCTAGCTAGAAATATTAAAAAAAAGCAAGAGTTTCTACATGTATTTAAAAAGGAAAAGAGTAGTGAGTGCACCTCTAGAGAGTGAGAATGGGGAATTGATGGTAGATAATAAGGAAATGGATGACATGAATAAATATTTTGCGTCTGTTTTCACTATAAAGGATACAAAAAACATTCCAGTAATTGCTGTAAATCAGGAGGTGGAAGGGAGAGAGGGCCTTAGAGAAATTACAATCACTAGGGAAGTGGTACTGAGCAAACTGACGGAGCTACGCACTGACAAGTCCCTGGGCCCTGATTGACTTCATCCTTGAGTCTTAAAAGAGGTGGCTAATGAGGTAGCAGATGTGTTGGTGTTAATTTCCAAAATTTGTTACATTCTGGGAAGGTTCCATCAGACTGGAAAGTAGCAAGTATAACCCGTCTGCTCAAGAAGAAAGGGAGACAGAAAACCGGAAACTGTAGGCTAGTTAGCTTGACATCTATCGTGGGGAAGGTGTTGGAATCGATCATTAAGAGGTTATAACTGGGCACTTAGAGAAACTTAAGGCAGTCGGTAAGAGTCAACAGGGCTTTGTGAAAGGGAAATCTTGTTTAACCAATTTATTGGAGTTCTTTGCTGTGGATAAAGGGGAGCCTGTAGACATACTGCACTTGGATTTCTGGAAGGCATTTGATAAGATGCCATGTCAAGGGTTGTTGTGGAAAATAAAAGCTCATAGTGTAGGGGGTAACATTAACGTGGATGGAAGATTGGCTGGCTGGCAGAAAACAGAGTTTAAATAAATGGGTCTTTTTCTGATTGGCAGGGTGTGACAGGTGGAGTCCTGCTGGGGCCTGAACTTCTTACAATTTATATCAATGGCTTAGATGAGGGGAACGAAGGCATGTTTGCTAAATTTGCAGATGACACAAAGGTATGTGGGGAAAGTATGTTGTGAAGGGGACATAAGGAGGTTGCAGACGGATACAGATAGGTCGAGTGAATGGGTAAAAATCTGGCAGATGAATGAAATTTGGGGAAAATCTGAAGTTGTTCACTTTGGCAGGAAAAATAAAAAAAAGTAGAGTATTACCTAAATGGTGATTGACTGCACAATCCTGAGGTGCAGAGGGATCTAGGTGTTCTCGTGCATGAGTCACAAGTTAGTATGCAGAAATAGCAAGTAATTAAGAAGGCTAATGGAATGCTATCCTTTATTACAAGAGGAATTGAATATAAACATATGGATGCAATGCTTCAGTTATACAGGGCATTGGTGAGACTACATCTCAAATGTGTGCAGTTTTTGTTGTCTCATTTAAGGAAGGATGTAAATGTGTTGGAGGTGGTTCAGAGGAGGTTTACTAGATTGATACTTGGAATGAGCAGGTTGTTTTAATCAGGAAAGGTTAGACGGACTAGGCTTGTTTCCACTGGAGTTTAGAAGAGTGAGGGGCGACTTGATTGAAATGTATAAGATCCTGAATGGTCTTGACAAGGTGGATGCGGCAATGATGTTCCCTCTTGTGGGTGAGCCCAGAATGGTTTTACAATTAGGAGGAGCACTTTTAGGACAGAGGTGAGGAGAACTCTTTTGAGGGTTGTGTGATTTTGGAATTCTCTGCCTCCGAAGGCAGTGGAGGCGAGGCCATTGAATATTCTTAAGACAGAGGTAGACAGATTCTTGTTAGCCTTTGATCCCCTTGCCTATCAGTGGTTGCTGGGAATGTGGAATTCAGAACACAAACAGATTAGCAATGATCTTATTGAGTGCTGGAGCAGGCTTGAGGGGCCGAACGGCCTGCTTCTGTTTTGTATGTAATATAAGTGTCCCAAGTTGCTTCACAGGAGTATTATAAAACAAAGTATGACACCGAGCCACATATTGGGTCAAATGACCCAAAGCTTGGTTAAAGTAGCAGATCTTAAGGAGCTTCTTAAATGAGGAAAGCAAGGTCGAGGGGCGGAGATGTGTACAGAATTACCAGTGAGCCAGGTAATGCCTGCAGGAGATGGAAGTGTTAACTTTTTCCTGAACATGAAATGAGGAACAGTTTGTTACGATAACTGTTCCTTTCTCACCTCCTGACTTTTTCTCCTGTCTCTTTCCATATTAATGCTACTACTTGCTTCAGTGTTTCTGAGGTTTCTCTCTTCGCCCCCGCCCATCTCCCTGTTGCACTATCCATCTCTTTCCTTAAATCCTTGTCTCACTGTTCTTTTGCTGGAATAAATAGCTTGCCTTGATCGGTGATCCCTACATCAGGAGTACCTAAATTGCAGCTTTCTCACGCTTCTGGCTTCTGACACCACTCCAGCTCCCCGGTCTCTTTTTTTATCCTCTCATCCCTCCAACCTGTTTGAGATTGGCAGATTTGTGCTTGGGGCTGGTTGCTTGTTGCCTGAGCTGTTCCAATCCTGTGGATCCAAGGCCTGTATATATGTAAATAAGTGGTTGATTCAAGAAGCTAAGTGTTTAGCAAGTTGAATTTATTTTTTAAACCTTGTGTAAAATAAAATGAAACCGTTTAGATAGAGCTGCTGCCTGACCATCTACTAATGTTTTTTTTTGGCTGAGTTACTAATCTAGCTTTTGCTTTTTAAGGTATGCCCTGGCCTCTCACTACCTGTGGGCGCTCTGGGCTATTTTACAGGCGAAGATTTCCATTATCGAGTTTGGTTACCTGGTGAGTTGCCTCTGTTTCGTTGTGGATCACTCTCTCGTTCTACTCTGCTCATGTGTTTTTTTTTTTCCCAATTCGTTCCTGGGATGGAGGCTTATCTGTTAAAGTCAGTATTTATTTCCCACCCCTAATTGCCCTTGAACAAGGTGGTGGTGAACCATCTCCTTGAACTACTGCAGTTACACCCACAGTCCTGCTAGGTGGGGAGTTCCAGGATTTTGACCCAGAGGATGTGAAGGAATGGCAAGTCCCCAAAGCCTTGCCAGTGTATGCAAAACACAAGTGAGGAGTATGATGAAGTACTTCCAAGTCTGGATGATGTGTGAATTGGAGGGGAATATGTAGGTGGTGGTGTCCATGCACCTGCTGTCCTTGTTCTTATAGGTGGTAGGTATCTGTGTTTAAAAGGTGCTGTTGAAGAAGCCTTAGTGAGTTACTGCATTGTATCTTGCAGTTTGGATACAGTGTGTACTATGTGTGTAGGTGGAGAATTGGCTGTCAGTTCAGCAGATTGCTTTGTCCTGTTGTCAAGCTTTGGAACTGCACCTATCCAAGCAACTGGAGAGTATTTCATCATACTCCTTACTTGTGCCTTGTAGCCATTGGAAAGGCTTTGGGGAGTTGGCAGGTGAGTTACTCGCTGCAGAATGCCAGCTGCTGACCTCTTGTAGTCAGTATTTGTGGCTGGTCCAGTTTTTCTGATTAATTGCGATCCCCTAGGATGTTGCTGTTGGGGAGTTTGGCGATGGTGATGACATTCCATGTCAATAGGGTGTGGTTAGATTCCCTTATTGGAGATTGTCATTGCCTGTCACTTCTGTGGCATGTATGTTACCCTTAAGCCCAAGCCTGAGTAATGTTCATGCTTTGCTACATGTGAGTAACAAACTGCTTCATTATCTGAGGAGTTGTGAATCGTTCTGCAATCATCAGTGGCCTTATGATGGAGGGAAGGTCATTGAAGCAGCTAAAGATGATTGGTCCTATGGCACTGTCCTGAGGAGTTCCTGCAGCGATGACCTGGGCTGAGGTGATTGGCTTTCAACAACCACAAACACCATCTTTTTTGCGGAATGTGACTTCTCCCAGTTTTTCCTCTCTTCCTATCGACTTAAATTTTACTAGGGCTCCTTGGTCAAATGCTGCCTTGATCTCGAGGACAGTCACGCTGACCTCACATTTGGAATTCAGCTCTTCTGTCCATGTGTGGACCAAGGCTGGAATGAGATCTGGAGTTGTGGTCCTGCCCAAGCCTAAACAGAGTACCAGTGAGTAGGGTACTGGTGAGTCAGTGTTGCTTGAAAGCACTGTCGACAATACCTTTCATCACTTTGCTGCTGATCAAGTTGACTGTTGGGATAAAAATTGGCTGGAATGGATTTGATCCGCTTTTTAAGGATAGGATATATCTGGGTAATTTTCAATATTGTCTGGTAGATGCCAGTGTTGCAGCTATGCTGGAGCAGTTTGGCTTGGGGCACACAAGTTCCCTTCTGACTGTATACCACTGCCTCGCACCTTTTGTTGGCCTGCCCTGCCAGTCGGTTAAGACATTCCCAGGGATGGTGATGGAGTTGTCTGGGATGCTGGCCAACATTCTGAGTATAGCTATTAGTTTACTATTGGTTTACTAGTCTGTGGGCCAGCTCTTCCAATTTTGGCATGCCCTCCTTACTAATATCCAAGGGTTTTGCAGAGTCAATTATGCTGGGTGTCCCTTTGCCATATCTAGTACCATGGACAACACCAGGTAGTCCATTGGGTTTTATTTCCTTTGACTTATTCTGTGGTGGTTTGATAGAAATGAGCTACTTGCTTGGACCCAAGATGGCATTGGGCTCTAGAAGCTTGCTGTTCTCATTTTCTATATGCAGGCATCCAGAATCCTCATCTGGCAGCGCCCCACAGTCAACTCCACCTCAGTAGGCCCTCCCCTCACATTTACTTCCTTAGATGAGTTTAGTCAGGTGCTAATGGGACTTTAATTTTAGTTGGATAGTATTATTTCCCCAGCTTCCTGCCCTCCTGGTGAAAGTGCTGAGTGCTACAGGCCCCTGATACTGAGTCACTGAGCTCCATCCACCCTTACTGTACATGCAGATGTCAAACAATTTCCAGCAAGATTCACTGGATCCTAAGCAGGATTACTGGCAGATCTGTTTATTCTTCTGTAATGTTCACCATCCCAAGGGTGACTGAGGTCAATTATGACTGCGAACCCAGCTGAGCTACGCTAACTCTGAACAGGTTGGTGATGAAAGCTGTAATCCTCTGGTGATATTATGGAGAGTATCCTCTTTTCCACACTTCCATTAGGGCCAGTTGTTCCCATTCTATACAGTTGTATGGTTTAATACCACAATAAATAATGTTTTATAATGGACAAACTGTAAATGTTTACTTGCTGTCATTCTAGGTTTGTGCCCTATGTAAAGAGAGGTGTTGAAGTGAAATCTGTGTGTGTGTGTTTCAGGATTATGCCCTGTACAGACTGGAAGCCTACTTTGAACAGAAGAGAATATTCGCTTAACTCCTTGTAGATGGGAATCACCCGCAAACCTCATACTTGAATTTAAAATGTTTCCATTATTCTTTCTTTGCTTTTTAAAAAAAATACTGTACGTTTCATTCACTCAGAATTGGTCAGCGACCATTTCACACCCGATCAGTTTTACCTATACGTCTCCTTCAGCCACAGACTAGCATTCAATTCAAAGTCCAATCAGGTGTCGAGATCAATGAATATTTTTTAGACTAGAAAGGAAAAATATCTTTTCTATAACTGCCCAAGGCCACAGCTGCTCTTCAAGGATCCTTGGTGTGTTCCTATGCTTGTGTAATTTGTTTTTGTACTGCTTACCTCAATCCTCCTTATGCCCATCAGTCTTCTAACTGGCAGAGAAGTACAGTTTAACAGGTTTTTTAAAAGTTGCAATCTATTGTTCAGATTAATTTTGAGCTGATTGTAGTACTTTACTGGTGAAATATTAATGGCAACACATGACCAATATGGTTTGTGTTGGGCAGTCCCTGAGGGCTTTCTAAGATTAACTGCTGCATCACTCATGTCCTTCTAAAGATTCATTTAAAATGGATTCTACTGTTGGTGACACATAACCATCCAGGTATATGATAAATAAGGAGATTTTTAATAAAACCACACCCTACATAGTAGCATGATACCTTCATATTGTATCTGAGTCATACAAACTAGGATGATCTTTGCTTTAAGGCTTGGTGTCTGCTGATTGAACTCGGAGGCGGGGGGGGGGGCGGTGGGGGGTGATTTTCCCTTGGCCTAGGGAGAGTGGCAATCAGCTGGCGTTCTCCTGATCATTGTCCGGTGCCCCCCTGGGTAAGCAAGAGGGGAAATCAGCCCGGGTTCCTGCTTCTGATCGCTGGTGATCCATAGGGAATGACGAGGAAAGATAAAATTGGGCCTCTGATAAACCCCTGAGTGGCCAAATATTCCACCAACACTTGCTATCAGGGCTAATGGGTGAAGAAGGATAACATGACTGGTGCCTGGAAAGCGACATGAGAGAGGCCAGTGCTTGAACTAAATAGATAAAGCTGGAGTTAGAAAAGACACAACTGACCAGTTAGGGAGGTCTCCCCTGGGTTTATTTTTTGATGTGTGTGGCAGATAACAGCCCAGCTGTCACTGCCTCTCAGTTTGTGCTGTCTTGGGGCCCACTGATCCAGAGCCAGTACAAAAAGCTACTCCACTGGCCAGACTGCGTGTACATGTGGGATGCTATCCTGGGCAGACTCTGTACGTGCATGTGGGGTGCTCCCCTGGCCAGACAATGTGCGTATAGGGTGTTCCCCTGCCGGACTCTGTGTTGGCGTGAGTTTGTAGTTTGATGACTGAATTTGGAGAATTGACTCACTGCTCAGTGAATAAAAGGATATCAAGTCTGACAAGTGCATATTTCCAGTACTTGGCACTGGAGCTGTATTGTTGTTAATATTTTCTTTAATTAATTTATCCCCATCTCTTTTTTCATCCCGTTCAGTAAATTGTTCTAGTCCTAGGGCTCCTATTTCCATGCAATCCTGTATGGTTTGTTGATCGATCTTCCCATTTTAATTGTCCTGTTGACAAACTACAGAGTTTTTTTTAGCTTAGTTAATTTTGGAAGTATACATTTCTACACTCCATATAATACAGGTTTAAAACTGTTGCATCTTCTGTTGACCGAGTCCTTTCAGTAATATTTACTTTAAAGGGGTGAAATTAAACTAAATGAAGTTAGTCTTTCAAAGACATATAGAATCCTAGCATAGCATATCACAGAGGCTATTCAACTTGTTTGAGTCTATGCTTGGTCTTTCAAAGAGCAATTGGGTTAGCCCTGTTCCTCTGCTCTTTCCCCATGCCCTTGTAATTTTTTCTCCAAGTACTTATCCAGTTCTCTTTTGAAGGCTCTCGAATCTGCTTCCAACATGCAGTGCATTCCAAATCCTAACTAATTGTGTTTAAAAAAAAAAAAAAAATTCCTTATGTCACCTTAAATTTATGTCCTCGGGTTATTGACCTTTCAACCATTGGAAAGGTTTCTCTTCATTTATTCTATGTAAACTCTGATCTTAAACACCTCCAATTCTCTTGTTAGTCTTTTCAGCTGCAAGGAGAACAGCTTTGGGATTCCCCAGTTTATCTACCTGACTGGCTCAAGGATGAGCAATTACATTCTAATAAAACTATATCCTTCCCCCAAAACCATGTCTGGTAGCCATTGAAAGTCAATTTGATAATATCTGTCTCACCTTCCTAATGTAGTATAGAGTGAAGAGGCAGGTGGGAAGCTACAGTGGGACAGGAAGGTTGCTATAAACTAGACTCACACAGCATCAAATACATAGATCATGAAGTAATATTTATTTGCTGAGAGACTAAGTCACTGAATCCATTCCTGAACAAGAACCATGGACAAGTACCAATTCTTTTAACATCAGAGACTTTTGTGGGAACAAACAAAAGGCAAGAGCTGAGTACAGGGCAGACCATTCCATCCACCAATAATCGCTGGAAAAGAAAAATCGAATCAAACATTTACCCTTCTGAATCGGGCTGCTATTTCTGAAATATTTGCAATAGATCAATCTGTTTGAGTCTGTGTCTGTGATAAATTTTACGTTTATCTTGATTCATGACTTCACCTTGTAAATAAAATGGGGCACTTCCTGTGTCTAATCGGTGTGTGTGTGTGTTACTGACAATATTTTGGACAGTTCCTGCGTGAAGGAGCTGAGTTTACCTTGGGCTGGATTTTCCTGTGTGGGGTGAACAGCAAGGCCTCACCACCAGAGTTAAACAGTCTCCTCCCCCATGCGGAGACTTCACACAACTGGAGCAAAGTCTGTTGCCGAGCTTTTCCATTCTGGGCTTACGTCCTGTGGCGTGGGCAGAAACCGGGAGTGTTTCCCACTGCGGAGCCCAGTGGGAACTTGTGCTGAATCACATGATGCTGAGCTCTTTAAGTATGCTGCCTGGGATTTCCTGACACATTGTGCAATAGGGACAGGCTGGCTCATGTGCGCCCTGCCCTCATGCCCTCATATCCCAGCTCCATATTTGAAAGGTGCCTGGATGTCAGCAATTTTGTCGCAAACCCAGCGTGGAAGGAGGAGATGGCCTGGTGATCCCAGGGAGCTTTGGCCCCCAGATTCAGTGATGCTTTCCTCGATGTGCTGCTCAATGCAATGGAGACCAGGAGGTGGTTCCTGTACCCCAACGGTGGAATGAGGAGGCTGAGCCCTGTGACCAATCCTGCATGGAGGAAGTTGTCACGGTGGTCAATGTCAACGGCCTCCGCCAGAGGACTGCACTGCAGTGCCTGAAATGGATGAATGACCTCATCCGTGCCACCAGGGTAAATAAACTGCTCACACTCATCTCACTGAACGCAAGTGAGGACATGGGCCTCAGTGGCAAGGACACCATCTGTGTTGTGAGAAATTTTTTAAAAAAAAATATTTTTGGGGAATATTTGTGAAGAAGACTGTGTGCGTATGATTTAATTAAGCTGGGCTAAGGTTACAAGAAGACGGGTTTAAAACATGAAAGGATAGAAGTTTTAAGTTTTAGGTACAAGTGAATAGATTGGATCTGACATTTGCATTTTTAGTTGAGTTGTGTGTTCCTTTGAATATCAAAGGGAAGTCAGAGGTGACAAACACATTTACATCTTGCAGGAGTTCCTTAGGTAAATAGGAAAGGGTATATTACATTTTATTGACCCGAAAGCAAAGACAAGATAGAAGCGTGAAAGATTTTATACTTGAAAGGATTTGAGCTTCAAAGGGTTATGAGAACAATCTGAGATGACAGGGTGAGGGAGTTACTGTCGAGAGCTTTAGGGGTTGAGCTATTGGTAATTGGAACTGTTAGCTGTAGGCTGGGGAAGATGCAATTTGAATCAGTCATCCAGTCAAGCCAGAGAAGTCTTGGGCTACAACAAGCAGTCTTGTTCTGAAGTCTTGGATTTTCACAGCAGAGTGGAAGAGAGATGTCATATGGTATGCCTTTATTAAAGCTTGGGTAATATTACTGTATTTTTATAGTTAAACTTCTATAAGGGAGTTGCCTGGAAGGTGTTTACTTGTGGGTCTGACCAAGTAGGGAGTCTTGGGGGAATGTTTTGTAAGACTAATTTTAATTGTGCAACTGTGACCTTGTGTGCTTAAGTTTTCTTTTATTCTTGTTAATAAAACTTTTAATTTTTAAAATCCCAGAAGTGTTACTGGTCTTCTTGCTGCTGAGATCAGTACGTTTTCTTCTCATTTTCAGAATACAAAAAAAAGGTATAGCCCGTAATCCAAGTTTCCCTCTGGGATATGGTTTGCGCAGCAGTTAACATCGGATGTGGTTATAACAGTGCGACAGTGCATAAAAGGGCTACCTCAACGTGATGAGGTGATGCCTCATAGCCCCACTGCATGTAGTCTGTATGTGGAGAGGCCATTGTGGGTCTTTGACTCTTCCGCAAAGAGAGCTCAGATGTTACCTGGGGGCTTTGGGGTGGGGGGAGAGGGAGTTGGCATGGAGAGGGTACCAGCAAGCACTGCTAATGACATGCCGCTGCGAGCCTTGTCCTATTTGCATAGGCTCACTGCTCTGGAGGGTACTGGTCCAGAGCACTTGTGGACAATCTGCAGTTCATCAATCACATGCCACGCAACTCAGTGGTTTATTTTTGAGTGGAAGCTCAAGGAAAGTACTTGAAACCCAATTGCTCTCAACCCCATCTCTCTTTACACTGGAAAAGTTACAGCACAACAGGAGAAACAGAAGATGGGGGGGGGGGAATCCCTCCTGAATTGAGGAACTTAACAAATTTCGAAGAGCGGGCAGCTGAGCTGGGAGCCTGTGCAGATGGAGATGCTGACTGTGACCTCCATCCATCCAGTAAGGATCCATGTTTAAAGTAGTTACATAGAAACCTATGTGTCATGGGTTCCTCCATGTTGGAGCAGCTCATGCAGTCACTAGCTCGCTCCTCTCTTACAGGTGCCAACAGGAAGAGGGGAAAGCATGAAGAAGCAGCCCTGTCCAAGTCCTCCCCACAGAGGACTGAGGATATTGGAGAGGATGAAGAAAGTGCACCTGTAGAGCTGTCAGCAGACAACTGCACCCTCCGCTATCCCAGAGACAAATAACTGGTGGAAACTTGATCTAGTTCAGGCAGGGTCTCGCTTTCTGGTGGTCACCGCATGGACACATGTCTGCAGCAGGAGGAGGTAGGGCCATCCAAATTCACCAGCATCTGCGACGTTCCAGTTGGATGACAAGCCTCTGGGATGGGCCCTGCATGAAATGCTGGAGATGCAGCGAGAGGTGGGGGAACATTACACAGAAGTGTTGGAGGCCCTCAGTAGAGTGGGTTTGTGAGGCAGAACCTGCCAACTCAGTGATATGGTTCTGATCTGTGTGTACATTGAGGTCTCCATAGGGAGGATGGAGAATCTTGTCAAGCAGAACGTCAATGTTGGAGATGCGCACAGATCTGCATTCCGTTGCTGTAGCCAGAGGTGCGATTTTGCTGTGGCACCTTGACCTCCCTTCAGGTTTCCCTTCTCCTTAAGGAGTCAGTTAGGGGCTCTCGGGCATGCAAATTGAGGAGGAGCGGCAGTTGGGCACCTCTGGAACTTCCACTCAGGTCTCTCTCAGGGTGTCCAGCCCTACCAACTCCCCTTGCCCGTGACCCCCTTCAGCTTCATCCTCTGTAACCACAGAGGGAGCTGCTGCCCCACAGCAGGACAGCCAAAGTAAGCTGGGTCCTCCAGACCTCAGGACTCCTGAAGATGCCCACCAAGATCTTCCAGACAACAGGGCAAACTAATCAGCAGCTGCCTCAACCGCTGTTGTGAATGTCAGGGGAGGACCTAGGAGAAGTGGCATGGGTGCACTATAATTGTTAATGTTCTTACACTTTTGTAAAAAGACTACACTTGTACTTTAATGAGGTCTGATGTAGTTTAATTGCGGTTCATAGTTGTTAAGACTGTACACCCCTGCCATCTGCAGGGGCACCCCAGGCTGCCTCTATGCCCCTGGAATCTTGCAGGAGCAGGGAGGCAAGGATCATTGCCAGGGCCCTTGTAAGCCAAGAAGCCTCCCACATGCGCTGACCCTTTACCCTTTCATGTGGTCATCAGTTGAAACACCTTGGTGGTGTCAGTACTACATGCTGGGGATCCCCTTCAGTTGACCAGGTACAACTGAAACTAAAGAAAAAGACATTCCCTATGTTCATAGACTACAAAGGCGACAATATGAAAGCAGAATGCAAAGATGTTAAATCAAAAATTAGGAAAGCAAGGAGCAGCTGTGCAATTAAATGAATAAAGAATATGTTTTCTGCAGACATATAAATAACCAAGTAAATTTTAGGATAGCAAACATGTTCTTAGGAATACACAGAGTAAATTCACAGGTAATGACAGAGAAATAGCAGGATGTTGATCGTTACTTTACCTCGTTTTTTTTAGCAGTGATAACAATGAGGGCAATACGCCAGTGGAAGAAGAAATCTAGGTATAATGGCATTTAGAGAGGTGGTGGGGGGTGGGAGGGGGGTGGTGGTGGTGTAGATAACTGAAAATAATAAAACAGGATAAAATTATTGGTCCAGATAGTTTGCATCCATGCATTTTAAGGAAGCTAGGCTGGAATTAGCAAAGGCACTATTACATAGGTGTTGTGTGTGTGTATTTTATATATTATCAATTGATTAGAAAAGGGAATAATGTCAGAAAGCTGTTGTTCTATCTTCCATTTTTAAAAAGAGGGATAGGTCCAGGGAACAATAGACTAGTTAGCTTATTGTCAGTGATAGGGCAGATAATGGGATCATCACTGAAAAATGAACTAGAAAAATCTCTAAAACCCCAAATACAGCAGGCAACATTGATATAAATAGGGAGGGTCACATTTGAACAAACTCAATGAATTTCTTTGAGGAAGTAACAGCAACAACAAGGGTAATATAGATATATAAGTGACACATAGTCAACTCATGATCAGAGCACTTGGGGTTTGGTGTAAAGCAGTAGAATGGATATTAAACTGGCTACAAAACAAATGGGCAAAAGGTGGGAAGCGCTGCTCCAAAAGGATCAGGGGCTAGGACATTGTTGTTCACTATTTACATCAATAATTTGGTCTCAAGAATCAAAAGTAAAGTTTCAAAATAAGAAGATACAAAATTGGGGATATAAATAATACTGAGAAGAATGGCAATATGATGGAAGAAGACATTAAACTTGCAGAATGGTAAATCTAATTAGTAAATGAATTTCAATATAGATAAGTGTGATGTGGTCCATTTTGGTAGGAAGCAAAAGTTGGTATCTAAGTCATTGGAAAGCAAGAGACCAAATGAAATAAGGTAACAAAGGGACCCGGGCTACAGATACACAAACAGTAAAAAGGAATATTTGCTTCCTTCATTGTCCTTACCATTTCCCTACGCCCAGTAAGACATTGGACTGCATGGGTAAGGCACAACCTCATATGGTGTGGCTTTTGAGGGAGCCAGCGTCCTGTTGAAGAAATGGAAGGATCCCTCTTGCATTGCAACATTCCACATTTATTGGAGAACAGAAATGTTGCAAAGTACTAAGCTCTTCTGTCCCTGATCTCCCCCCGGGAAAAAGGCCCAATGATGGGTCGGTGCTACCAAAGCGGCAATGATCAAACCTCGAAGAATGCCTTCAATTTGAGTTTGTAAAACTTACCACTGAACCAAGTCAACTGCAGCTTTATGGAGCCAGTATAGGTTGGACGTGCTGAATGGGGAAAAGGGCAGGGCAATGAGAGCATGGGTTGAATTCTGTTGGGTGCAGGGTTATGATCCTGACATCGGCCTTAATTCTGGGTCAGGAACCATGAAGTGGATTGTTATGACACAGCCGATGGTAAATGCTGAGCTGCTCAAATCCCAGAGGGACACTTGAAACAACTGCCACAACTGTTCTGCAATCTGTATAAATTTCGAGATGCGTGCCTTGAATTCAGTAGTAATAATACCACTGAGTCTTATAGGTTTCTTACAAAACTAAATTAAACCTTTATTAATATTAGAAATAATTTTAAGCACACACATAGATCTACAAATTACTACCTTGATAACTTCTAAATCCCCTAATTAATCGAACTCCCGGTTATGCCTTTGTTAAGGCACAGATTTTAAAAGACCCAGGCAAAGTAACACAAAATACCCTGAACCAATCGAATTCAAAGTGAGTTTTCTTAACTTCAGTTCTTTGTAGACAGCAGCTTGACGCTTGGATGCTGAAGGCTTTTCAAACTTGTTTTAGATCTTAGAATGCCTTATCTTGCACACAGCCTTCTCTCCTTGATCCATATTTTCTCTTTTGAATGCAAATTCCCATTGTTTCACAATGTCTTTGGGCTTTACCTCTCTAATAATAAAATCTATCATCGTACCAATCTTAACAGTAACCTTTGTGAAAAATAAACACACTGTTTCTTAACTTCTCCTGGCTAGGTGTAATATTTCACTCCCTCTCTTTGAATTCAGGCTAGTCTGGCTTATTTAAAATGCAAATGTCCCTTTTACCCCCATGATTACCTACTTAACATTTCAAACCTAGCTTATCTTCTGTTACATCAAAGCCTTCAGACCAGTTACCTTTAATTCAATTAAGTTACACACACAGACGTAATCACAGATACCACGATTACTCTACTTCACAATAAATTCCAATAAAATTATTATATCTTCCTGACATGGATGTGGCAGAATGAGAGTCGCAACCTTCCCGGACCCAGTCAATTAAGAAGCTGCCTCTGAGTCCCCCATTCACTGGCGGGTACATGAGGGAAGAGGGACGCCCAATACGAGGGACTCTAGTGATGCCCAGCTGGCAGTCCCACCCAGAGAGATGAGGGAGACTGAGGCTGTACCTCAAAATGGAGACATCAACAGAGGCCATATTCTTCTGCTGAGGCACAGTTAGTGTGAGAGGCCTCAGGGTAGAGGGCTAACCCCGCTCCCCGGAAGAATGCCTGTTGCTGCCTCTGGCCCCTTAGGCTGTGACCCTCATTCCTGTGAACTTCCGGGCAAGAGGCTGCCTCCAAGGAGCTGGCAGGCTCCAATGTGGCAAGGAACCACTATGGCAGCGGGAAACTGCCATCACCTCTAACCAGCCCCTACTTATTCCCTATTAATGTCAAACTTATTCTCAACCTGCCCCTGGGAAATTCCTCTGGAAGTGGGACCAGGTTGGGAAGTATTGGGCGTCCCTCTTCCCTCATGTACCCGCCATCATTCAGTGAATGGGGGACTCGGTGGCAGCTTCTTAATTGACTGGGTCCAGGAAGGTTGTGACCCTCATTCTGCCACATCCATGTCAGGAAGATATAATTATTTTATTTTATTTTATTTTCCCAGCTCTCCGCTCCAAATCAGTCTCCATGAAGGCAGGATAATTCAGCCCTATTTGAATGTCTCTTTCTGAGAACTGTCAGACTTAGAATGGGCTGAATGGTCTACTTTGCTGCCGTAAAGTTCGATGATTCCAATTCAGTGCACTTGTAGTACTGCCAGAGACCTGAAGATGATGCTGTTGAGGTACAGGAACACTTAGTCTCAGCAGTGCCACCAGGAGGTCCGTACTGGAATTACAGCGCCTTCACTTGCAGCTTTGGGTGATTTGTAAATTCGTGAATTTGTTGCACTATTACTGCTACAAGTGAGCGATCTCACCACACAACAACCACTTGCATTTATATACACATTTAACCTAATAAAAATAGACCAGGCTGCCTGACTCGAGCATTTTTATTCTGAAGATCCTCTGATGGGTCCCTGGAAATTCTCACTCTGTTCCCGTGATGATGCTCACTCTGTGCTCCTTTACCGTGAATTTGGCAGCATCAGTTTTAGTGAAGACAGATGAAAAGTATTCTTTTAGTATCTCAGTCGTGCCCTCTGATTCTCCTTTTTCACCCCAAATTGTCCCATCCTTCCTTTGACTGTCCTTTGTCTAAATTAGATGTTTTTCAAACTTTGGTTCCTATTAATCTATTTTCATGCTTTCTGTTTGTCCCTCCGTTTTTTCTTTACTCTTTGTATTCATCTTGCCTCTCTCCTGAACTATGCATACAACGTTTATCATAAACCTCCCTTTTAGATTTCATTTTAATCTCTTTATCTTTAGTTATAAAGAGAGCTCCAGCATTAGATGCCCTTCCATTCCCCCTTGTAGCTATGTGTCTAGTCTATACACAAACTATCTCCACTTTGGAGGCTTCCCACTCTCATTTACCGTTTTACCAGACAATCCAACTGGGCCCGGTTTCTTCTCCACTCACTGGAATGAGCCCTTCTCCAGTTGAGTATCATCATGGCAAAGATTGAGGATTATTAGAAGTGATGGAAGGGATGAGTTCGGTGAAACATCATATTCACAGCCAGCCTGTCTCATGAGTAGAGTTGATTTGAACTTGGTGAGGTGACTGTGCATGGGTTTCAAGGACGTGGTGGTGGTTTGGTTCTGGGGTTGGGGTCTGCGGGGTGGTGTTGCCTGTGTGGGGAGGGCCAGGACAAGCAGGAGACCTCATGGCGATGCTGATCTGAAGCCCCTGTGGCCATTTTAACTCCAAGGCCTCATTAATATCTGCATCCAGTGGCACCTCTATTCACAGCCAGAATGGAGATGATTGGATAATTCCCATGTCAACCACACCTGGAGGCTGCCCCCTCTGTAAGAGCCAGGATTGATTTCACACACGTTATTCATCTATAGCTATCCTCCACTCACTACATTTTACTGGAGTTTAAACCTACCTTTACTGGGTGATGTTGCTTGAGTTTGTACTTTGTTGAGACTCTTTTTAAGTAGATTCTGTTGACTGTTTTCTGCAGTGCACCATTTAAGTAGACTCTGTTCATTGAGGAACACTGTAACATGAGACTGTTTGCTGTGAATCCTGCTGTAAGTCCAACCCCTGCCTCCAACTTCTTGGCTGAGACGGTGCTGTCAATACTCTACATCAATACTTGAATAATCAGGCAGCTGCCCACGTGACCAGCACAACCCAGCACCTTGCCTGACTGTACTTAATGCAGGGATGGGCCTCTTAAAGTGAGATTGCATTCCTACTGTAAATTTCACTGAAAAATTCTGAAAAACTTGCTGGCTGCAGCATCGAGTAGAAGAGCAGTTCCCTGCTCTGTAGACCCTGTGTGCTGGGTATAGTCTCCTGTGCACAGTGGAGAAATAAATGTGGGTCAGCAGAACTCTCTGCCTTTCTGTGAAGAAAGGCCGCACCTAAGAAGGCAGCAAAGGCGTCAGTTTCACTATTGTACCTGAAAGACAACACCTTTGACAGTGTAACATCCCCTCAGTACTGCATTGAAGTGTTAGCATGGATTATGTGCTGCAGACCCTGGTGTGTATGACCTTCTGACTCAGGGGTGTGAGTGCTCCCACAATGCCACGGCGGATATGAAAAAAGCTGAAACAGTGAACAATGCAGAGGTTTATATTATTTTTATATGTTTTATTCATTCATGAGGTGTGGCCATCTCTGGCAAGCGTTTATTGCCTGTCTCTAATTTCCCTTGAGAAGATGGTGGTGAACTGTCTTTTTGAACCACTGCACTCCATGTCGGTACATCAACAGTGCTGTTAGGAAGGGAATTCTAGGACTTGATCCATTGACCCTGAGGGGAGTGATGATATATTTCCCAAGTCAGGATGATCTGTGACTTGGATGGGAATTTACAAATAGTGGTGTTCCCATGCAGTTGCTGTCCTTATCCTTCTATGTGGTAGAGGTCACGGGTTCAGAAGGTGCTGTCAAAGAAGCCTTGGAGAGTTGATGCAGACACGTTCTCACTGCTACCACTGTGCATCAGTGCTGAAGGGACTTAATATTTAATTGAGTGGATTGAGTTGCAATTAAATGGGCTGCTTTGTCCTCGGTGATGTCAAGCTTCTTAAGTGTTGTTGACAGGCAAATAGAGTTTATTCCATCACATTCCTGACTTGTGCATTGTGGATGGCAGACAGGCTTGTAGAGTCAGGACATGAATCAATCACTGCAGACTTCGCAGCCTCTGGCCTGCTCATGTAGCCTGACTATTTATATGGCTGGTACAGTTAAAAGGATGAACAACAGATGCTGGCCTTACCAGCAATGCTCACATCTCATGAAAGAATGAGAAATAAATTCTAGGTCAATGATGACCCCAGGATGTTGATGGTGGGGACGTTCAGCAATGGTAATGCAATATCAAGGGGAGGTGGATAGACTCTCGCTTGTTGGAGATGGTCACTTATTACTTGTCACTTATAAAACCAAGCCTGAGCTTTGTCCAGGTTTTTCTGTGTGATGGTACGGACTCCTTCATTGTCTGGGGAGTTCCAAATGAAAATGAACATTGTGCAATCATCAGCCAACATTCCCACTTCTGACCTTATTATGGAGGGAAGTCATTGATGAACCAGCTGAAGATACCTGGGCATAGGATACTGCCCTGAGGAACTCCATCAGTAATATCTTAGAGCTGAGATGATTTGCTTTTAATAACCCCAACCATCTACTTTGTGCTAGGTACGATTACAACCACTGGAGAAATTCCCCCCTGATTCCCATTGACTTCCATTTTACTAGAGCCCTTTGATGCCACAGTCAGTCAAATGCTGCTTTATGTCAAGGGCAGTCCACTCTCACCTCACTTCATCTTTGGAATTCACCTCTGTTGTCTATATTTGAATCAAGGCTGCAAAGAGGTCTCGAGCTGAGTGGGCCTGGCAGATCCCAAATTAAATATCGGTGAGCAGGTTATATGTGTGTAACTGCCACGTGATAGCTCTGTCTAACACCCCTTCCATCACTTGGCTGATGAGAGGACAGGTGGGATGTGAATTGGCCAGAATGTATTTTTCCTGCTTTTGGAGGATTGGACATGCCTGGGTATTTATCTACATTGTCAGGTAGAGGTCAGTGTTGTCGCTGGGCTAGAACAGATTGGCTAGGAGTGCAGCTAATTCTGGAGCACAAACTCTTCAGTATTGAAGCTGGGGTGTTGTCAGGGCCCACAGCCTTTACTGTGTCCAGTGCCTCCAGCTATTGCATCATATCACGATGAGTGAATGGAATTAGCTGAAAACAAGCCTCTGTCATGTTTGGACTTTCTCTTTAAATATATGGCTATCTCCATTTATTGCAGTCATTCTTAAAAAACATAATCATAATGAACTCATATCCCTGTCACACATTTTCCTTTTGACATAAGTTGAAGCGGAATGGTTTAATAATAAGGGGTCTTCCATTTAAGATGGCGATGAGGGGATCTTGCTTTTCTCTCAGAGGGTCATCAGTCTGTGGAATTCTCTTCCCCGGAATCCAGTGGAGACTGGGTCATTGAATATATTCAAGGCTGAGTTAGATAGATTCTGGGTGAATCTATGGAATTCATAGCCACAGAAGGCTGTGGAGGCCAGGTCACTGAGTGTATTTAAGACTGAGATAGATAGGTTCTTGATTAGCAAGGGGATCAAAGGTTATGAGGAAAAGGCGAGAGAAAGGGGCTGAGAAGCTTATCAGCCATGACTGAATGGTGCAGCAGACTCGATGGGCCGAATGGCCTAATTTCTGCTCCTATGTCTTATGGTCTTATGGGCTGGGTGGGGAGGTGGGGGTGGAGGTGGAGTGGTCGGTGGTAGACAGGAAAGTGGAATTGAGGCCACAGTCAGATCAGCCATGCTTTTATTGAATGGTGGAGCCAACTTGAGGGGCCGAATGGCCTACTCCTGCTTCTAATCCCTATACTCCTATGACCTCGAGAGGAGGCTACAATGGACCGTCCACTCAGTCGGTACTTCTGGCTGAAGATGTTTGCAAATGCTTCTGCCTTGTTTGGACTGACATGCTGGGGTCTCCATCATTGTGAATGGGAATATTCATTCCTTTAATTGTTAAATTGTTCACAACTACTCACGACTGGATGTGGACGGACTACAGACCTTTCATCTGATCTTGTGGTTTGCTCTTCCGTTTCTCATGCATTCGGTCCAGTGTTGTAGTTTCACCAGATTGGCGTCTCATTTTTGGATATGCCTAGTGCTGCCCCTGGCATGCACTCCTGCACTCCTCATTGAATCAGGGTTGTTGAATAACATGATGATAATGATAGAGTGAGGGATATTCTGGGCCTGAGGTTACAGGTTGTAGTTGAATACAATTCTTCTCCAGCCGACAGCCCGCAATGTCCCACGGGTGCCCAGTGTTGAGCTGCTCGATCTGGTCTGAATCGATCCCATTTAGCGTGGTGGAAGTGACACACAACACGATGGTCCTTTCACTAAGAAGACCGGACTTAATTTCCACAAGGAATGAGCGGTGGTCACTCCTACAAATATTGTTGTGGGCACATTAATCTGCAGCAGGCAGATTGGTGAGGACAAGGCCAAAAAGGTATTACCCTTGTGTTGATTTTCACACCGCCTGATGCAGGCACAGTCTGGCAGATATGTTCTTCAGGATTCGGTCAGTAGGGTACAACCGACCCACTCGTGGTACTGGATACGAAGTTCTCCCATTGTTATGACCCATCCACAGGTGATGTTCCCCAAAGTTGTTGATCCAGGTGAGACCCCTCAATTTGCCACCATCAATCTGGGACACCCTCAAGTTGTTTTGCCCTGGGTAAGGAGGGATGAACTGGCTCCCTATCTTTATTCAGTTCCCCTCCACTGTTGGTCGCAACAAGATTTAATCTAAAAAGGATCCCTTTTGCAGAAAACCTTTTCACAGACCCAATTGTTATAGTTTTGAAGGAGCCAATTTGATCAGACTTTCTTGAGTTAAAGGTAAGTGTAAGTTTATTAATTACTAAAGGCAAGAAAGGATAAAACGCATGCATATACGGTCATACAGGTTAAAAGTAGAGTTAGCTTTAAGTAAATTAATACATATATGTATATATATATATTTATATATATAAACATATGGAACAGTCCTTGACTTGTGGGGAGTAGGTGGTTGAATGTTGCAGCCGTTGCGATTCAAGGTTCCAGTAGAGCTGACTCCAGTAGGCGAATAGTCGGTCTCGAGGCTTCAGTAGGGTTGACTTCGGTAGAGAGATAGAGATCGGGATACCTGCAAATATGGCAGTTTGCAGGGGTACTGTTTGTGGCTGTTATTTCTGAGTCAAACTTTCAGCACTTGCTCGCTCAGAACCCCCACCAATAGAAAGACACCGGGGCAGCTTTCAGCTCACTTTGAACCCTTCCGCTGTGTACTCCAAGTGGGAAGCGAATTCACAAATCTGTTTGGGCATTGCCCAATGGAATTTCTTGATGGGATGATACTCATCTCTCATTATGTCCCATTGTCTCTACCTGAGGGAGCAATTAGTTTCTGGATGTCTTTAGAAGCCCCTTTTCTGGCCACAGGGTGGGGTTCCATTACCTCTTCGGGAGTCACCTTGCAGCATTCCAGATAGTGGTTTGTGTGCATTTTTAAAACCTCAGGTCTTATTTTTAAAGTCCAAAATTTCCAAACGCTATTTGGTGTTTATCCCTTCATTATCCTGACACCATTCAGGGTATGGCCTGTGCCCTTGTCCTGTGCTCAGTGCTTCTTCCAAGTGATGTTCAACATTGAAGGGTTCTGATTCATTAGCTGAGCAAGGGGGCAGGGCAAAGGTCCTAAACACTCCTTGTCTATGTGGACAATTCCACCACTACTTCACCAAAAGCCATTTCACACAGGCAGGAATGGGCTCTAAGGTTCAGAAGCTCTTTTCCTTATGAATATTTTTCAAAGGGCTCAAAGCTAACCAGAAGTCCAGAACCTCTTCCCATTGCTGTTCAGTGGGAGCTCAGCATTGGTGGTATTAGTTGCAGGGAGTGGCAAGGGAACAATGACAGCTGTGGACATGTTGGGTCAGGGTGCAGTCAGGGTGAGAGGGCACAGCGGGCAAGGTCTGAACTTCAAAGATCCAGTGAGTGTGGGACTAAACTAAAATTGAAGATATGTACATTGTGAAGTGCAATTATGATCCGATGTGAATATTCAGTTCTGGAATTATAAACTCCCATTGATTCATGGCTCATATCAGACACATGGAGAGATGATGGTGCACATATTCCATGTTTGTTGTCAAAGCTGAACTTAAAACATTGGCTAACATATTAGATAAAGTAAATTGCATGCTTGAAATCAAACTGATTTTCTCTTAACTGACAGTTTTTCTATTTCTACCTCCTGATGGCAGTAGCACCAAACCTCATTGCAGCCTTGGTCTAAACATGGAAAAAAAGCTGAATTCCAGAGCTGAGATGAGAGTCACTGCCCTTGACATCATTCTGCATTTAACCGTTCATGGGTATGAGGAATCTGAGAAAAATTTAAGTCAATGGGAATACTCCCCAAGGGACATTATCGGCCAACAGCTGGAGCAGAATTGTATTCAACCACAATCTGTAACCTCATTGGAGTTTTACATAGCACAAAGGAAAATGAGTGTGGTTATTGGAGGTCATTCATCTCAGACCCAGGACATCACTGCAGGAGTTCCTCAGGATAGTGTCCTAGGCTTCTTCAGCTCCTTCATCACTGACCTTCCCTCTATGATAAAGTCAGAAGTGAGGATGTTTGATGATTGCATTGCAAGACACCTCAAATACTGAAGCAGTCTATGCATGCATGCAGAGAATTCTGGACAACATTAAGGCTTGAGCTCAGAAGTGGTAAGTAATATTTTTGCCATGCATCACCAACAAGTGACAATCCAACCATCTGCCTTGATTCTGTAATCCCCACCATCGATAGCCTGGGGGTTTACCATTGACCAGAAACTTAGCTGTAGTCATAAGGCTGGTCCAGTTAAGAGGCTGGGAATTATGCAGTGACTCACCTCCTGACTCCCCAAAGCCTATCTACAATCTACAAGGCACAAATCAGGAGTGTGATGGAGTAAACTCCACTTGCCAGCTCTATTAACACTGAAGGAGCTTAACACCTTACAGGACAAGGCAACACACCATGGCAGCAGTGTGTACCATCTACAAGATGATCTGCAGCAACTCATCACGGCTCCTTTGACAGCACCTTCCAAACGTGTGACCTCTACTGCCTGGAAGAACAAAGATAGGAAGTGCAATGGAACACCACCACCTGCACGCTCTGCCTCAAGTCACACACCATCCTGACTTGGAACTATATTGTTGTTCCTTCACTGTGATGGGATCAAAATCCTAGATTTCCCTTCCTATCAACACTGGGTGTCCCTGTACAAGATGCACTGCAGCAACTCAAGAAGGTTGGTCACAACCACCACTTTCAAAAAGTGGAATAAATTTGGACCTTGCCAGCAATGCTCACATCACTTGAATGAATTTAAAAATACCCGAGTCTGTGCTGTCTCCTTCCCAATGTAGTACTGAGTGAAGAGGTAGGTAGGAAGATACAGTGGGACAGAAAGGCTGCTATAAACTGGACTCACACAGTATCCAACACACAGCTCATGATGCAATTCCATTTATTATTGACTGAGAGACTAAGTACAGTCACCAGAGGCAGTGACTGTGTCTACAAGCAAATTGAGACACTGAATGCACTCCTGGACGGGACCGTGGAACATCACCAGATTCCCCTAGTAGCACAGCAGCTTGTACGAGCAAACAAAAGGTAATTTCGTAGAACAAGACCGATCATTCCAATTATCTGAATCCCCTGGAGAAAGAAAGAACGAACTCCATGAACCAGGTAGTATTTTTCTAATTAGTACATTTTTCTGTTTTAAGAGCATCAGTGTCATTCTACCCATCCCTTAATCCATGCATACACTTTATATATAACCTGAGATATTTCCTGTTGTGATCCCATGAGAGAGTCACCGAAATCTGAAAATCTTACAATATTCAACGGGGGTTTGGACAGTTCCTGAATGAAGCTGCTGAGTTTATCCTGGGCTGGATTTTCCTGTGTGAGTGGACAGCAAGACCTCACCACCAGGGTTAAACAGTCTCCTTCCCCATTGCACAGACTTCACACAATAGGAATGTATAATTTGTTTACTGCAAATAATGTGATGCAACAGCTCAAGGAATATTACCTCGGCGAGGTCATGCAAACCGATCCAAGCTATGACTTGTTGTCTCTTGGCTTTAGTTATAGTCTGTCGAATACACTTATTCTGCCCCTCCAAGTGTGTGGAGGCAAGATGGCTGCCTGACAATGCAACTTCAAAAAAAAAGATTTTTGTGTGTTACCATCTTACATAGAAAATATTCAATTTTGTTGCTCCAATATGATTAATGTTGAAATTTTGTTCTTTGGCAGAATGTGAACAATAAAACTACAACCTCCTGCTGTATGTCCATGAGCTCCTGATATGGACTGATACCAAACTTCAGTCAATAGTGACACACTGACACTGATTACTTGGAGCCAATCTCATTGTGGTTTCAAGCCATCAGATTGAAATTTCAGCAGCTTCTGTATATCAGTTGATGTTGGGCTGGGTTTGTGGTTGAATTCTCTGAGGGTTAGTTGATGTTTCTCCTTTTCTCCCCAATCTTTATCCATACACTAGCTGTCAATACAGATGTTGACAGACACTGCAGTCCAGTGACTACATTCACACTAACTCATTTATCATAATGACAGACCACTGCTAATGTGTATGTCGAGTTTAATTTAGATTTCAATTTGACCTGAAGATCATGACACGGACACAGGAATTTCACAAGTTGATTGCTGTGGGAGATGAAAAGTTACACAATTAATGGCTCGGATTTGAGCTCAACTGTGTAAATAACGAATGAACATTAGGGGTGGACTGCAGATTACAAAACTGATGTGAAAATTCAATCAATGATATCATTCGAGAACAGAATTTAAATTCCATGTCTGTTCTGATGACCCCCAGCTTTACATCAACACCATCTCTCAATCCTTCCACTCTGATTTGTCTTGCAGATTGTCTGACGGCCTCCATTGAATAAGCAGAAATTTCCAATTAAATATTGGGAAGATCAAAGTCATTGTCTTCAGTCCCAGCCACAACTTCATTCCTTAGACGCTGACTCCATCTCTCTTCCTGACACTGTCTGAGGCTCAAATCAAGTTGTTCACAGCCTTCATGTCCTACTTGACCCTGATTAGCACCACCCATCCTGCCATTCATATCCATTGCTGCTTCTGTCCATCTTCTGCTGAAACGTGTATCCTAAATTGTTAATTCTAAACTTCATTATTCTAATTCTCTCCTGGTCAGCCTTTCTACTTTACTGCCTCTGTAAACAGCAAAAACACTACTGTCCATATCCACATTTGCACCGGACCCTGTTCACCCAGGAGAGCATAGGAATAGTCAAGGTAGCAAAGATGTGGATGAGGCTTTCAGCAGCAGATGAGCTGAGACAGGGTGGAGATTGGTACTTTTAGTGGAATCTGTTATTAGGGACAGAGTGAATTAGCATATGAACTGATCAGAGAGCCAGCATGGATTTATAAAGGTAAATCATGAAATCTGATTCTAGTTGTATTTTGAGGTGGTAACTATGTGTTATGAAGAAAGTGACTATGCAAGTTGCTTAAATAGAGTTGCTGAAGGTACTTAATAAGATTCCATGTAAGAGACTTGTCAAAAATGACCACATGGAATTGGAGGCTTGGAGAGGGAACTGCTGTGGGGAGAGTATGTATAATGGGTGTGCACTCAAGATTCTAGGATGTGACATGTGGTGCCCTCCGGGAATCTGTACTGAAGCCTCAGCCCTTCACTATATTTATTTATAAAAGACTTGAACGCAGGAATATGGAGCTATATAGCCAAACTTGCTGATGACATCAAGTTAGGTTGCAAATTAAATAGTCTATACGGAAGCAGAAAATTGCAATGTGACATTGAAAATGGAGCTTGATGTGGGCAAGTATGAGATGATTCACTGAGCATAAAAGATAAATTGGAGTAAATTTTAAAATGGTGTGAAACAAGGAACCGTATCAAAGCAGAGAGATTTAGGAATCCAAGTACAGAAATCATGAAAATCCAGTGGAGAGGTACAAGCAATTAATGAGATCAAAGGTTAAAAAGAACAGATTCACCAGAATAATTCTGATGCTCAAAGGTTTAAATAATAAATTACATAGACTAGACTGGACTTGCATTCTGTGGGATTGAAGATTGAGGTGAACTCATTGAGATGTTTCAAATAATTAAAAGAGTTGATGAGATAAATGCAGAAACTATTACCTCTTAACCTTAATTAATATTAAGCCTTTCAGGATGATGTTAGGAAGCACTTCCACACACAGAGCTTAGTGGTATCTGGTATACTGTGATGGAAAATTATGCAAGGGTATTAAAGTTTATGAAACCAAGGTGTGTAGATGGAGTTAAGATACAGATTGGCCATGAACTATTTGAATGGTGAAACAGGTTTGGCGGGGGGGTGGGGGGTGGGAAGAATAGCCTACTCTTCTTCCTATGTTCCACACATTATCCCTGTCATCGCAGAGCTACATGGAACAGCAATATTTTGATAATCAATTTTCATCTTGGTTTCCAATCCCTCCATGGCCTCACTCCTCCCCCTGCAATCTCCTCCAGCCTTACAATCTGCCAGGATCTCTATGCTCCCCTAATGTTGATTTTTAATTGCTCCACCATTGGCAGGCAGGTCTTCAGCTGCCTTGGCCACAACTTCTGCAATTCCCATCCTAAAAACTTCCCTGACTCTCTATTTCTCTCCACTTCAAACATCCTTTAAAGTTAGAATTTTTGCCCAAGCTATGGTTACCTGTCATGGTGCAAGTGGCTGCAGCCTGTACAATACAAGCTCTACTGATTTGTATCTGAATTTTGAATCAAAATCCTAGAACCAGTGTGAAAAACAGACCCCGGATTACATATTAGAGTAAACTTACGCTAGTTTGACGTGTGGGTGCGGAGATGAATATTGCATTGGGCTGGATTTGGATATCAAAACAGGTGACTGAGGTGATAAACTCCCTCACCACCCACCCACACTCACCCCCAAATCACCTTCTTATTCAGTGCAAAATGGATAAGCGAGTTGAATTTACCCAAGTCATCAAATTTTATCTCTGATTGTTATTCTGGAATGTGTTCATTATTCTGTGAGAACTAAAAATGTGAATGTTGATTTTTTCTTTAATCTACTTTATTTATACTGGAGTTTTCCCATTATAAAATTTGACAGTGTGGACAGGAAGTTCATGCTATGCACACAGTTTAATATCTAAACCATGACTACTTTAATATTTACGACAATCCCAAAAGCAATGATACAAGGAAAATATCATGAAAGTCCTAACCAGCCACAAAAAGCTCAAGATGAATTAGCTCCGGCTATTTCCCTTGTTCAGGCCACATGAGGAAATTCCAATATTGAAATGTAAATACAATGATGACTATTGTGAATGTGAAGAACATTGTCCAATAGGAAGGGAGAAAATTAATTGACCTGACAGACATTACTGACCCAGTGAAAGTGACCTGAGGAGACAACTCAGTGTAAAATCCCAGTCAACAAATATTAAATGCACCTAGTGGACTTTTGAAAACATTTGGACACTGAGCTGAACAATGGATTTTTAACACTCATTCCTTTCAGTGGGCTGACAGCAGGTCTTTAAATAGACCTTAGGCAGAATTGTGCTTGCTGGCAGTAGGCATGATAGGTGGCATGCATCGGCAAGATGGTGTGACTGGTTTCATAACAGCAGTAAGGCAGGCCGCAATCGTCCGCTCACCTACGACCGCTACCATTCACTTCATGTAATATCAAGAAACGGCTGAAGGCACTGGATACTGCAAAGGCTATGGGTCCTGACAATATTCCAGCAACTGAAGACTTGTGCTTCAGAACTTGCCGTGCCAATAGCCAACCTGTTCCAGTACAGCGACAACACTGGCATCTACCGACATGTGGAAAATTGCCCTGGAATGTCCTGTATACAAAAAGCAGGACAAATCCAACCCAGCCAATTACCGCCCCATCAGTCTACTCTCGATCAGTAAAGTAATGAAGGGGCCATCAGTGCTATCAAGCGGCACTTGCTTAGCAATAACCTGCTCACTTACATCCAGTTTGGGTTCCACCAGGCCCACTCAGCTCCTGATCTTGTTACAGCCGTTCAAACATGGACAAAAGAGCTGAACTCCTGAGGTGAGGTAAGAGTGACTGCTCTTGACACCAAGGCAGCATTTGACTGAGTGCAAAATCAAGGGGCCCTAGCAAAATTGGAGTCAGTGGGAATCAGGGGCAAAACTCTACAGGTTGGAGTCATACCTAGCACAAAGGAAGATGGTTGTGGTTGTTGGAGGTCAGTCATCTCAGCTCCAGGACATCACTGCAGGAGTTCCTCAGGGTAGTGTCCTCAGCCGAACCATCTTCAGCTGCTTCATCAATGACTTTCCTTCCATCATAAGGTCAGGAATGGGGATGTTTGCACAATGTTCAGCACTATTCACAACTCCTCAGATACTGAAACAGTCCATGTCCAAATGCAGCAAGACATGGACAATATCCAGGCTTGGGCTGACAAAAGTGCCAAGTAACATTCGCACCACACAAGTATCCGGCAATGACCATTTCCAACAAGAGAGAATCCAACCATTGCCCCTTGATGTTCAATGGCATTACCATCACTGAATCCACCACTATCAACATCCTGGAGGGTTACCATTAACCAGAAACTGAACTGGACTAGCCATATAAATACTGTGGCTACAAGAGCAGGTCAGAGGCTAGGAATCGTGTGATGAGTAACTCACCACCTGACTCACCAAAGTCACTCCACCATTTATAAGTCACAAGTCAGGACAGTGATGGAATACCTCCCAGTTGTGTGGGGAGTATCCCTTCCTAACAGCACAGTGGGTGTACCCACACCACAGGGACAGCAGCGGTTCAAGAAGGCAGCTCACCACCACCTTCTCAAGGGCAACTAAGGATGGGCAATAAATTCTGGCCCAGCCAGCGAAGCCCACATCCCATGGATGAATATTTTTTAAAAGCCCGTGATGTGTTTCCAGCCAACGGTCATCAGATAGCTCATTGTAATACATCTGCATATGATTAAAAGGCCATTCTGCCAAGTTCTTGGACACCTGCCAGATTGTCCGTCCACATCGGCAGGAAAGCATGTTGACATGTTTCACAACAGCACACAGGCTATGTGTACTTGGCAGTCTTCACTTTGGGGAATAGGTGGTGAGTGAACAATGTTGTTCTGCAGAGCTTGCCAGGGCCACACGTTGCTTTGCAGGCTTCAGAAGTGCTGGGGGAAAGTGCTGCCCTGCCATGGAAGTGACTGTTGTCAGTGGTGGGGGGGGGGTGATATGGGGTCAACTGCTGCCTAGCCCTGGAGGAGAGATTTGGGGCAAGAGGGCAACTGCTGCCCTAGCATTGGATCCTGCACACAAGAAAAAAACCTGAGGTAGGGGCAGGGTAAGCGAGGGAAGTGGCCACACAGTAGTGACAGCTGTATAAACTGACCATGCCTCTGCAACTGAGGTACCAAAGTGTCACCAAGCGCTTCAGACCTAACCGCAAACCACGCCCCCCCCTGCCCCGCCAAAACCCAGCACAGACTGTGAGTCCACCATCACTTCATTGGATTCAAGGATTTTTGTCATTTAGGAAATATAGGCTAATAGGAAAAAGAGGTGGTGTTGCGCTGATAATAAGGGATGTCATCAGAACGTTAGAGAAACGGCAGAGAAGCTAAATGATTACTCTGTGTCTGTTTTCACTGAGGAAGATACGAGAAATCTCCCAGAATTAGAGATCTGAGGGGCCAGGGAGAATGAAAAATTGAATGAAATTAGCGTTAGTCAGAAATTTGTTTTGGAGAAATTAATGTTGCTAAGCCCTTGGGACCTGATAATCTACATCCCAGTTTTGAAAGAGGTAGTTGAATTGGTGATCATCTACCAAAATTCTATAGATTCTGGAATGGTTTGTGCAGATTGGAAGGTGGCAAATGCCATTCCGCTTTTTAAGAAGGGAGGGATAGAAAACGAGGAGCTACAGACCTGATAACCTTACATCAGTAGTCGGGAAAATGTTAGTATCTATTATAAAGGATGTGATAAATGGACACTTGGATAATAATGTACTCATTTTGTATGTTGTATGTGGATTTATGAATGGGAAATGATGGTTGTCCTTGTTGGAGATTTTTGAGGACATCACTAACAGAATTGATAGATGGCAGCCAGTGGATGTAGTGTGCTTAGATTTTCAGAAAGCTTTTGAGAAAATCCTCCCACAGGAGGTTGATTAGCAAAATTAAAGCACATGGGATAGGAGGTAATACACTGGCATCGATTAAGGATTGGCTAACAGGCAGAAAACAGAGTTGGAATAAATGGGTCATCCTCGCATTGGCAGTCTATAACTAGTGGAGTATCACAAGGATCAATACTTGGGCCCCAGCTGTTCACAATATATATCAATGATTTGGATGTGGGGACCAAGTGTAATACTTGCAAATTTGCAAATGACACAAAGCTAGGTTGGAACATCTTTTGAGGAAGATGCAAAGTGGCTTAAAGAGGATTTGGACAGACTTAGTAAATGGGCAAGAGCATGACTGATGGAGTATAATGTGGAAAAATGTGAGGTTATCTACTTTGGTAGTAAGAACAGATGTGCATTTTATTTCTTAAATGTTAAGAGATTAGAAAGTGTAGATGTAGAAAGGGACTTGTATGTCCTCATCAGTAAGTCATGGAGGCTAACCTGCAGCTACAGCTAGCAATTAGGAAGGCTAATTGTACGTTAGCATTTATTGCAAGAGGATTTCAGTGCAGGAGTATCCGGATCTTGTTTCAATTGCATAGAACCTTGGTTAGAGTGCACCTTCAGGACTGCCTGCAGTTTTGGTCCCCTTACTTTAGGAAGAATTATCATAGAGGCAGTCCAACAAATGCTCACCAGACTTGTTCCCGGGATGGCAGCACTGTGCTGTAAAGAGAGATTGGGGAAACTGGGCCTGCATTCTAGAGTTGTGAAGAATAAGAGGTGGTCTCATTAAAACCTACAAAATACTTAAAGAGATGCACAGCGTAGACACAAGTATGATGTTTCCCCTGGTTGGGGAGTCTAGAACCAGAGGACATTTTAAAAATAAGGGGAAACCAATTAGGACCAAGATGAGAACTTTTGTTACACAGAGGGTTGTGAACTTTTGGAATTCTCTACCCCAGAGGGCTGTGGAAACTCAGTCATTGAGTGAGTTTAAATTAGAGATTGACAAATTTCTAAATCTCTATGAGGATAGTACGGGGGGGAAAGGCATTGAAGTGGATGAACTGCCATTTCGTATTGAATGGTGGAATAGGCTCAGTGGGCTGAGTGGCCTACTCCTGCTCCTTTGTTCCAAAGCACACTGATCTGTAACTCTTTCTCTCCAATGTATGTGATGAATGAAAGAGCTGAGCTGTTTTCGTCCTGTGTATACGACAGCACTAAACTATACGTGTGCAATGAATACATTGGCTTCATGCCCCCTGGACAGCAACAATGATAATGGTATCCCTTTTCATCCATTTCGACCTCATACTTGGCCTCACCACCCTCGTCATGACACCTTTGTATCTGCTTGTGACTGCACCCCCCTAGTTCTACTCTTGTCTCTCCAGTCATAGCTGGAGCATCGCCTGCAAAGGATTCTCTTCGCTGTCCTGCACCACTAGCTCTGCTTTCCTACACCCCGCATTTCTGATATACTTGCTGCCCCTCATTGACTGAAGTCTTCACATCCATTTCAATGTGTAAGCTGAGAGCATCCATTTCTACCTCACTCTCAACCCCTTCCCCATCTCTAGGTTGCCACAGTGTCCAGCATCCAACACTGGCTGAATATGAGTGTCCCTCAGCAGTGTGCTGCTTCTGCCCGGGGGTGTCTTATGTGGACAGTGTGAAGGGATGTTTACTCTGTATGAAACCTGTGCTCTACCTGCCCTGGGAGGGTTTATGGGACAGTGGAGATTGAGCTTTTCTGTGTTGTTGTGCTGTCCTGGCTCTGGGTGACTTTGGAGGGCTGGTTTTGGGAAAGGTTGTTGCATGTGTCTTCTGTTTGAGCACAGTCCATTTGTTTTGTTGATCTGACTGGTCTCTTCTCCCATCGTTCAGGGCCGAACTGGTGTTGGAGGTGAGCTGGGAATTGCTGAGGGCTCCAGACATCACTGGGCAAACTATCATTTGAGCACAAGAATCTCCCCACGCTGTTTCCCCATTAGGTTGACAGGTAAACGCTGATGGTGATGGAATCTTAACAACAGTGATTATTGGACAATGGCAGAAAACACTGGAAAGTACTGAAGACTTGGGCTCCAGAACTTGTCACACCCCTAGCCAAGTTGTTCCAGTACAGCCACAACACTGGCACCTATCCGGCTATCTATAAAATTGCCCAGGTATGTCCTGTACACAAAAAGCAGGACAAATCCAACCCGGCCAATTACCACCTCATCAGTTTACTCTTGATCATCAGTAAAGTGATGGAAGGGCTCATCAACAGTGCTGTCAAGTGGCAGTTGCTTAGCAATAACCTGCTCACTGATGCCCAGTTTGGGTTCCGTCAGGGCCACTCAGCTCCTGATCTCATTACAGCCTTGGTTCAAACCTGGGCAAAAAAGCTGAACTCCCGAGGTGAGGTGAGAGTGACTGCCCTTGACATCAAGGCCGTATTTCATCATGTGTGGAATCAGGGAGCCCTACCAAAACTGGAGTCAATGGGAATCAGTTGGAAAACTCTCCGATGGTTGGAGTCATACCTAGCACAAAGGAAGGTGGTTGTGGTTGTTGGAGGTCATTTACCTCAGCTCCAGGACATCACTGCAGGAGTTCCTCCAGGTCGTTTTCTTAGCCCAACCACGTTCAACTGCTTCACCAATCTTCCTTCCATCATAAAGTCAGCAGTGGGGGTGTTCGCTGATGATCGCAGAATTGATACAGAAGTAGCCTATGGGCAGGATCTTCTGGTTGGCGAGTGGGGGTGGGGCCCACTCACCAATGCGTAAAATAACGCGGGATGATGTCTGGTGGAACTCGACAGTGTCAAATGAGGGGACGTGGCAGGGAAAAGTTTTAAACGTTTAATAAAAGTTCTAAATCGGAGCTGATCTCCCTGAGGCAGCACTTAGCCTCAGACAGATCTGTGCGCTCTTTTGCGTGCATATCCCTTCCTAGCAGACATCACACTGGGCGGGCCTTAATTTGCCCACCCACTTAAAATGGCGGCGCACTCCCGATTGGGGGCGCTGATCAGAGTTGCGTCCGCCAGCGCCACCTCCAACACTTCCCCCCCAGCGGGGGGAACATTTTTCCCCATGTCCACATGCAGCAAAACCTGGACAATAGCAAGGCTTGGGCTGGCAAGTGGCAAGGAACATTCGCACCATACAAGTGTCAGGCAGTGACCATCTTCAACAAAAGAGAACCCAACCATCACTCCTTGATGTTCAGTGGCATTACCGTCACTGAATCCCCCGATATCAACATCCTAGGGGTTACAATTGACCAGAAACCGAACTGGACTAGCGATATAAGTACTGTGGCTACAAGAGCAGGTCAGAGGCTAGGAATGGTGCAACGAGTAACTCACCTCCTGACTCCTCAAAGCCTGTCCACCATCTACAAGGCATAAGTTAGGAATGTGATGGAATACTCCCCACTTGCCTGGATGAGTGCAGCTCCTACAACACTGAAGAAGCTGGGCACCATCCAGGATAAAGCAGTCCACTTGATTGGCACCATGTCCACAAACATGCACTCCCTCCACCATTGACATACAGTAGCAGCAGTGTGTACCATCTACAAGATGCACTGCATGAATTCACCAAGGCTCCTCAGACAGCACCATCCAATCCCACGGCCACTACCACCTTGAAGGACAAGGGCAGCAGATAGATGGGAACACCACCACCTGGAATTTCCCCTCCAAGTCACTCACCGTCCTGACTTGGAAATATGTTGCCATTCCTTCACTGTCACTTGGTCAAAATCCTGGAACTCTCTTCCTAACAGCACTGTGGGTGTACCTACACCACATGGACTGCAGCCATTCAAGGAGGCAGTTCACAACCACCTTCTGAAGGACAATTAGGGATGGGCAATAAATGCTAGCCCAACCAGCGAAGCCCACATCCCGTGAATGAATTTTTAAAAAATTACTGGTGGATGAATTGAATGTGAAGAGATTGTTACATATCTGTATTCAGCAGAAAATGTGCAGAACTCACAATATTTCTTAAAGACTGCCGGGTTTTGTTAATTCATTGGATAGCATTGTGTTCACACTGGCTGCTCCTTTATTACAAGAAAACGAGTTACACAGAAATATTTTACGCAAATGAGCTGCTATTTGTATAACAAATACAATTAAGGGTTCTTGAGGGTTCTCTCTCTGGGTGTTGTGCTTCCTTCCTTTAAATCTGCCATTATCACCCCCATCGTCATAAAAATAGCCGTTGAGCCCCCCATCCTTGAAAACTACCACCCAATCTCCAACCTTACTTTTCTCTCAGAAGTCCTTGAACAGTTTATCACCTCCGACTTCTGTACCAGTCCTCTGGTGGTATTCTGTTTTCTGAAATGACACATGTAATGTTGCCTCTGCTATCACGTCCCTCAGCCCTTTCAATCTGCACCGATACAATCCATCCAGACCAGGCATTTTATCCTTTTTAAGTTTGATTCATTTATTAATTTCCTCCCCCCTTTCTATTTTAAAAATCTTTAGATTCTTTTTGATCTCTGTTCATAGTGAGAGCATTTGGGAAGGTTTGAACAAAGTTTGTGGAGAGTCGAATGGACAGGTTGTGAGCTGATTTGAGCTGCTCTCCAGTGATTACGTTTGTTTTGACAAAGATCTTGTTTCCCACTGACAAGTAGCAGACTAAGAGGGATCTTTACCTGTTGGACTAACATCAACTAATTTACACAAGATTTTTTCAATTCACCTCCTTCAACCCCTCGAATCTGTTCTGCCAATCAGTTGGATCATGGTTGATTAAAATTTTAACTCCAGCTACCTGCAAAGTTCAAAATACACGGCGAGGGTGAGTGAATTCACCCTTGAATACTCCCCACTCCCCAATATCCTGAAGAAATTCAATCACAAGGTGACCAATGAGAGAAAAGACACCTTCATACGTGCGAGGGACAGAATCTGTGGGAGCCACACTTCCAATCACAGGCTGTTTTACTCCCATGCCTGCTGCTGATTGGCTCATTGGGGAGACACAGTTGAGCCAATCAGCAGCAAATGCTGGAGAGAATCAACCTGTGATTAGAGTAGCAGCGGGAATGTGAATGGGAGCACGTCAGCCTGAAGACCAGAGCAGTGACGGTAAGAGAAACAGCGACAGACTGTGAGGCCATGAGAGAGAGAGAATGTGGTAAAGTGAGGTGCCCTGTCCCTTTAAGAGAATGCAAGTGCACTGATCATATGACAGCACTGACAAATCACTGTACAGCGCTGGCAAGTGGGAATTGTCAATCCAATTCTGGAGGTTTCTGAGTGAGCATGTATGTTCTGGTGCTCTGCCCTATCTCTCAATAAACCATCCATGTTTATTCAACAGTCTCCCCCCATTATTGTTTGCAAGCAGCAATTAACGAGAACTTAGGGAGGTGCGCAGTTACAGTTCGGTTGGCCAACGAATTCATTTACCTAAGACATAAAAGTGGTGATGAGGATAAAGAACAAAAGAAAATAAATTTCAAGACAGGTGAGCAAAGCATTGGAAAGAACATCAGTACTTAACTTCAAAATAGGTGACAGCCAGAAATCAGAGCAGAAAGCAGTGCTGCAGTTTTAAATTTAAAAACACCCCGCAGAATCGCAATCACGGGATCCTGTCTAAACTCAAACAAAGTGCGAAGCCCAGTAGAGGAACGCCGACAACTGCAGAGACAGAGTTTAAAAAAACACAAGTGACTGCTCTTAAAGTGGCAATACGTTTAAACTGGTAAAGACATGAAAAATGGCGATGTGCAGAAAATTATAAGAGACCCCAGAGAGACCGCAACTCCATGGTAAGCCAAACACCTAAATTCATTATTACCTGGAAAGCCTATCGGAAGTGCAGTCTCCTTGCAATTGTTCATGACGCTGCAGTTTGGGCGTATCGATCCATTCGTCTCCATTCCAGATGACTGGTCTCAGTATGTTGAACACCTAGCGTTCTGTTTTACAGCTAACCACATTGCAGGGGAGGAGGAGAAGTGGGCGATTCCTTTGTCCCCATGCAGGAGGAAAACGTATGGGCAGATCTGCAGCCTTATGTCACCTAGCGCCCAAGACTCGAAGGCTTTCAACGAGTTAATAAAAATTGTACGGAGCCACCTGAGACCAAAGTCCTCAGTTACTAGGCAGTGCTTCAAGTTCAATTCAAGGAGCAGGCTTCCAGAGGAGACAATAGCTGACTGTGTGGCTGCTTTAAAGGCATTAACTGAGTATTGCAAATTCGTAACACCCATTAGTGATATGTTGACAGACTGAATGATGTGAGGGATTGGCAATGATACTATCCAAAGGTGCTTGCTAGCTGAACCTAGTCTAGGCTTCAATAAGGCATTAGAAAAAGCCACAGCCATGGAGGGTGCAGTTAGAGATTCTGAAGTTATAAAAGATACACAAAATGGTTGCGTCCATCTGGTCAAGTGGGTCAATCCAGCAGCAAAAGGCACAAAAACCTCGGACTCCACGGAAAGGCGGGAAACGGTCTCTAGCTCCAGACCATTGAAAAACAAAGGTACTACAGTGAATACCGACAAAATGAAGGAGAGAAATACATCCAGGCCCCCAGTGAACGAACAACAACTCAAACAAGTCGAGTGCTTCCTCTGCCATTGCTATGGCCACATAATGCGGCACTGCAGAGAAAGGCTAAAACAAAACTATAAAGGCAGAAGGAAAAATCGTGAAAAATGCCTCATGTAAGAGCCAGAAAAAATAGAATCAGACATCTATTTGTTGTATAACCTCAAAGTGGGTAGAATCGAGCCAATCCAAGTAGCCATTACAGTTAATGGACAACCCATCAAGATGGAAGTTGATATAGGAGTGTCAATGTCCGTCATTGGAGAGCAGACATTTAGATTTCTTAGTAAAGGAACCCAGCCCTTGAATTTAGAAGTTTCGGACACAAAGCTAAGGCGGTCCACGAGTGAAGGAATAAGACATCAAGGGTTATGTCAAGTCTTGGCAATGTGTGGAGATCAATCTGAAAGGTTGCCCTTGTTAGTGGGAGCTGGAGAGAACCCCAACTTAATAGGCTGCAACTGGGTCAAAAAGATTGACTTGAAATGGGCCGAAATCTTACAAATTACAACAAAAGGCTTACAGGAATTATTGGAAAAGTATGCTTCCATTTTCAATGAAGAGTTAGGAAGGATTTGAGGGCTACAGGCCAGGATCCATGTAGACCCAAATGCAACCCGCAGATTTATAAGAGCAAGACCAGTCCCTCATGCTCTATGGGACAAATTTGAAATCGAACTGGGCAGACTGGACAGACACTCTGCTCCTGGCTAATAAATCTCTTGGGCTTTTGCCTCTTTTAAAAGCTGATGTTATATGGACTCGGTGAATTGACATCCACTTTTAACTTTTCAAAATAACCTGAATCACTTTATCTATTTGTTGGGTCATTGTGCATTTTGTTGTAATTAACGGTGGAACGATGGTCCTGGTGTTAACCTATTTTGTAACAGTGGGTTGGCTAGCTCTGTCAAAAAATTAAACCTGATGTCGGGGGAATCTTTTTGTGTTCCTCTGTGTCTCAATGCAGTAAGAAGGGTAGTAACTGTCTGGTTGAAATCTTCTAGTGTTGTACATATGCAATGAAAACACTAGCTGTGATCTCACCAGTCCAGAGAGAAGTGTTTAGGATGATGTTTTTTTGTGTGTGGAAGATTGTGTCAGTTATTTTGACAAAATCTTTTGCTGCTAGCTTCTGTTTGTTGTTTTTTTCAACCAATTTAAATACTGTGATGTTGAGGAATTTAACACCTTCCTTGTGTGCTGTGTCTGTAAGTTTAATGGAGGGGTGATGATTATTGAGGATGTTAATGAATTCTTCTAATTCTGCTTCTGTGTGAGTCTAAAAACCCCACATGTCATCCAAATATCTGTAGTAACACTTAGGGAGCCTGGGACAGTTTTTTATACAAAGAGAGAAAATGCTGGAAAAACTCAGCAGGTCTAATAGCATCTGTGGAGAGAAAAACAGAGTTAATGTTTTGAGTCCATCTGACTCTTCTTCAGAGCTAAAGAGAAGTAAAATTGTGATGAAATTTATACTGTTTAAAGCGGGGGGGGGGGGGGGGGGGGGGGGGGGGTGGTGGTGTGGCGTGGGTGGTGGAGCAGGTGAAGCTGGATAGAAAGCCCATGATAGATGGAGGCAAAGGAGAGATTGACAAAGATATCATGAACAAAAGGTCAAAGGGGTTGTAATGGTAATGGTACTGACTAAAGTTGGTGCTGATGGTGGCATTAAGGTAAGATAATAACAGGACAAGGGTAAGCACTCTGGAAAGAACAACATGAACGGGTGACAGATAATAGGTGGGGTGGGAGGAGAGGATGGTGGTGGGAAAAAGATCGAAAGTAGGATAAAAGCTGGGGATAAAAAATGAATAAAAGTGAAAATAAATAAAAATAAGTGGATAAAAAACAAAAATATATATTGAAAAATGGGGATAAAAAAGGCCTGAGGATGGAGGAAAGAGTTCATGGTCTGAAGTTGTTGAACTCAATGTTGAGTCCAGAAGGCTGTAAAGTGCCTAATCGGAAGATGAGGTGCTATTCCTCCAGTTTGCATTGGGATTCACTGGAACAATGCAGCAGGCCAAGGATGAGCATGTGGGCCTGAGAGCAGAATGGTTTGTTGAAATGGCAAGTGACAGGCATGTCTGGGTCATGCTTGCGGACAAATCAAAAGTGTTCTACAAAGCGGTCACCCAGTCTGAGTTTGGTCTCTCCAATGTAGAGGAGACCTCATTGGGAGCAGCGAATGCAGTAGACCAAATTGAAATGGGTGCAAGTGAAGCGCTGCTTCACCTGAAAGGAATGTTTGGGCCCTTGGATGGTGAGGAGGGAGGAGGTAAAGGTGCAGGTGTCACAACTTCTGCAATTGTATGGGACAGTGCGGTGGGAAGGGGCTGAGGTATTGGGAGTGATGGAGGAGAGAACCAGTGTGTCCCGGAGGGAAAGCTCCCTACGGAATGCTGACAGAGGGGCGTGAGGGAATGATGTGTTTGATGGTGGCGTCACGCTGGAAATAGCAGAGGATGATCCTTTGAATGCAGAGGCTGGTGGGGTGAAAAGTGAGGCAAGGGGCACCCTTTCATGGAGCTGGGAGGGAGAGGAAGATGTGAGGGCAGAGGCGCGCAAGATGGGTCGGACACAATTGAGGGTCCTATCAATCACAGTGGGTGGGAAACCTCAGTTAAAGAAGAAGGAAGACATGTCAGAAGCGCCATTTTTGAAAGTGGCATCATGGAAATTGATGCGACAGAGGCAAAGGAACTGAGAGAATGGGATGGAGTCCTTACAGGAAGCCGGGTGTGAGGAGCTGTAGTTGAGGTAGTTGTGGGAGTCGGTGGGCTTGTAATGAATATTGGTGGACAGTCTATCACCAGAAATTGAGACAGAGAGGTCAAGGAAGGGAAGTATCGGATATCGATCATGTGAAGGTGACAGAGGGGTGGAAACTGGAAGTAAAATTGATAAATTTTTCCAGGTCCAGACGAGAGCATGAAGCAGCATTGAAACAGTCATTGAATTTACCGAGAAAAGAGTTGTGGGAGGGGGCTTGAGTAGGACTGGAACAAGGAATGTTCCAAATTCCCCATAAGGTGACAGGCATAGCTGGGGCCCATGTGGGTACCCATAGCCACACTTTTTATTTGGGGGAAGTGAGACAAGTTGAAGGAGAAACTGTTCAGTGAGAGATCAAGTTCAGCCAGACGGAGGAGAGTGGTGGTGGATGGGGATTGCTCGGGCCTCTGTTCAAGGAAGAAGCGGAGAGCCCTCAGACCATCCTGGTGGGGGATGGAGGTGTAGAGGGATTGGACGTCCATGGTGAAGAGGAGGCAGTTAGGGCCAGGGAACTGGAAATTGTTGATATGATGTAGGGCACCAGACAAATCATGGATGTAGGTGGGAAGAGACTGGACAAGGGGAGAAAAAGCAGAGTCAAGATTGGAAGAAATGAGTTCCATGGGGCAGGAAAAGGCCACGATTGGTCTACTGGGACAGTCCTGTTTGAGGATATTGGGGAGGAAGTGGAAGTGGGCTGTCTGGAGTTGGGAGATGGTGAGGTTGGAAGCTGTGGAGGGCAGATGAGGTCTGTGACAGTCCTGGAAACAATGGCTTGATGTTTGGTGGTTGAGTCCTGGTCCAGGGGCTGGTCAGAGGATGTGCCTGAGAGTTGGACAGTTTTTTAATACATCCTTTTCCCACTCTGTCCTGTACTTATTTGTATCGGCTGTGCTTTTGATTTGGAGATAAAATTCATTCTTAAATTCAATGTTAATTCTTTTAATTAAACCCAAGTGTAATAACTGGATTCAAAGTTCATCCGGTCTGCCAGACTGAGTAAATTCATGAAAGGTATTTCAGAGAGAGAGAGAGCCAGTGTACCTCTGTCAGAATCTATATTTGTGTACAGACTTTCAATGTCCATTGTTAAAAAAAAACATGGCACAGGGAGGTATGGTTAATGAGTTAACCAACTCTGTAAAGGGGAATGTGTATTTAATGTAACTAAGGGGCTCCTATGCTAAGGGTTTCTAATCTGTGCCTCATAAAAATCTGGATGATCATATAATTATTAGATCGGAAAAAAATCACCGAAAATGTGGTGTATATGTGAATGAAACCATTCACTATCTGATGCTTAGCTTAGTGCTGCAGAATTAATTTGTGTATATTCCCAGGACTGCATAATCGGACTTTTGGAAGTCAGTATCCTGACATGTTTTTCAGCACCCACTTTACACAGAAATATTGAGGGGAATGAAACCTGAAAGTGGCAAAATATAACCGACGGATGCTGGAGAGTGCTAATTGCTTACAATTAATTTTTGAGAGGGGCTGTAAATGTGAGAATCGTTCCCAATAAGTTACTTGGTGCCAAGTTGTTAGAATTTTCATTTTGGAAATGCAATGGGGGAGCCAAATCAATCCTGAAATGAATAGCACTGAAGAGCTCCTCAAGGATGGACATAAGTGTGATGCAATCCTCACAGGTTGACAAAGCTTACAGGCCACAAGCCAACCCCAATTGTTGACACACATACTAGAATACTTAAACCTAGCAAGACATGTGGAAGGTGTAGCCTTCTGAATGCACCAAGAAGCTGTCTAGCTTTCCACCAATTCTGTAAGGCACATGGCAGAAAGGGCCATTGGCAGCAGCAGTGCACTAGAGTAAAGGCTGATGCAGCTACAGAGCTGTGCACTGATCCAAACAGACCATATACAACAGGTACCTTCCAGCAATAACAATGACCCTCTGGTACCCTGTCAGAAACATATTCATGAGGTGATGGACAATCCAGAAAATGACAATGATGTGCATGATGAGATGAAGAGCAGTGAATACATGTTTCACACCCTCAATCTCGTGGAAAACATAAAAACCGTCAGACCAGCTGAAGCATTTGCCAAGGTTCAAATTCTCTGCCCCAAGAAAATTGGTAACTATTTGTTATTGATCAAGGTTGACACAGGGGCAAGTTTCAACATCCTATCCCTGCTAATTCTAAAAGACATGTGTCCACAGATGTGGAGGGCATGGCGAAACCTACCACTGCGTAACTTTTGACCTATAACGGTTCACAATTTCCATGTGCAGGATCCATAGTCCTGGAGTGCAAGCACAGACAATCTCCTGGGTGTCACAGATATTCTGCTTGGAATCCATGGAATCAGTCAGACCTCACACAGCAGATCAACATCAGAAACTGCTCCTATTATCTCAGTTCATAATTTAAGATTGAAATATCCAGTATATTTCCAGAAAATTGGTAATTTGAAGGGAGCTGCAAACTTACACTTCCAGCAGAGAGAAAGTCCGTCTATTTATTTGCACAAAGCAAATGCCAACAGCTACAAGAAGAAATGTGAAAGATTCCACATTCCAGAAACTCATTGAAGAATGGCCTGATTCAATTCAGCATGTCCACGAACACGTGAGATGAGCTAGGCTTTTCCCAGGGAGTCATTTTTAAAGGCAGGCAGCTCATCACACTGGAATCTGTGCAACCTGATATTCTTCAACAACTTCATCACTCGCACATAGGCATAGATCAGACAAAAAGGCTCACAGGAGGGACAGTCTATGGGCTGGGTATGAACAATGATATTGAAGTCATCATAAAAAATGTCAGATGTGTCAAGAGTATCTGCCCAGTCAGCAAAATGCAGCAATGATTCCACATGAACTTCCTGCCCATCCTTGGTCTAAAATCGCATCCGACCTCTTCCATGTCCATGGCACTGACTTCATCGTCATCGTTGACTGCTTTACCAAGTACCGCATTATTCGACATTTGAACAATATGTTTAGCACAATTATCATGCACACTCTAAGTGTTATTTTCAGTTTATTTGGTGTGCCTAGAGAGATCGTTATGGACAACAATCCGCAATGTAGGATCGGAACCCCACAAAGTGGGAAAATTATAGAATATGGAAATCCCAAAAACCCATGGATACAAGGACTGTAAAATAAAAGCCAAACCTCAGAGGCAGGCTGTGCAGTAAGGAGTTAATTCTAAACATTGCAACAAGAACTGACCCAATTAAGAGATTGGAAAAGAGAGCATTATCACAACAATGATGCAAAGGACTGCTTCTGTCTGATGTAATTAAAGGACTGAATCATATACGATGGTACAGGGGAGCTGCCATCACATAACCCAGTCAAGAAAATGCAAATTCCATGATCAATTTGGCTCCAGACAATGACTATTATGCCGCACCATTCACTCCTATCAAGGAAGGAGGAAAAGCTTTGTCATGCCCATCACCTTTGAAGCCAGAAATCACTCACCATGGGGTTGGGTCCCTTGTTTCCTGTTGTGCAAATAACATGAGAGCTGGGTATATCTACAGCCCTGTCTAGATCAGGGCACAGAATAAACTAAAGGATGACAAGGCACTAAATACTGGATGATTCCGCAGGGTGGCAACAGGAGATGCGTCTGTGATATTTGTGATATGCATTATGATAAAAAGAAGAGCATATCAGGGTGTCTGGTGCAGTGGAAAGGAGGGTCAGGGCTGGCCACATTAGCTCAGGGCCTCCAATCAACACTGGATGGACCAGCAGTGTCGGGGATTGGAAGTGGTTTTGGAAATTTTAATGATAACTGTCTGAGTTTTGATAAGGTTTTGGGTGAAGGTGTAATGTTTTTGCCAGTAATTTGTAAGTGTTTTTTTTCAGCCAAATCATCATGATATTGGTCTGAAGATTTTCAAAGGGTTTCAGGGCAAGACGTAGTTTTTGCCTGTATTTTGTAAGTTTTAACCTGGGTCATGGTGAATTTGGGTTGGGTTAACTGGGAATTGGGGTGTCAATTTCAGCCAATTGTAGGAGGTTTTGTGCTGAGGACCGGTTGTTTTAATTTTGGGGATTTTCTTCTGCTACTTTAACTAAGCATAGAAGGATCTGTATTCGGGTATTAGTGGGTTGAATAAAACATCAAAATCTCGGTTAAGCCAAACACTGTGTCTGTGTAATTTTGTTCTTTATAAGTCCTAAAGTCCAAGACAAATTGAAAAGGTTGGCTGGGTGGGGGTTGTTGGGGTGGGGGGGGGGTGCGGTGGGTGGATGTGGGGGGCAACTGGAACCCCTGCAGCAATTTATTGGTAAACCATTTCAAGATATGTGTGAGAAGTGGAATATCGATCACTCTAGTTCTTATCCTCATTTCCCTAGATCTAACGGCCAAGCTAAATGAATGATTAGCTCGATGAGTACCCTAATTCTCAAACCTCAACAGAGCAAGCAAGATCCACACATTTTTAAAAATGTATTCATGGGATGTGGGCAAGGATGGCTTGGTCAGCATTTATTGCCCATCCCTAACAGCCCTTGAGAAGGGCACATTGCAATGTTACATCTGAGAGTAGCATCTTTAAGTGCAACTTTTCTGTCATTGGCAGACCTCATGTTTGGTAGGCCAATGTGTACCAATTTACCTACTCTTACATACTCAACTCTCTCAGAAACCAGAGAGCAACTTTTCAAACTCCAAGAGAACACGACTAACATGCACAACAAAAATGCAGGTACAGAGTTGCCAAATTTAGAGTCGGGACAAGAAGTTCGCATCCAGGATCCCACAGAAGGTACTTGGCAACCAGCCGAGGTAACAAGGATTTGCTTGGAACTAAAACCCCGTGAAGTTGTTACGTATAAATGTACAAAAGTGAGGCATAATCGCGGACAAATCAAGTCCATTCCAGCTCCTCAACATCTATACTGTCCGATTGCATCGAGGGCAAGATTCCAAGTGCAACCAGGAACAACATCACAAAATCACAGAAGCAGTGCAGAAAAGGCCCTTCAGCCCATCGAGTCTGCACCGACACGTGAGAAACACATGACCTACTTACCTAATCCCATTTACCAGCACTTGGCCCATAGCCTTGAATGTTATGACGTGCCAAGTACTCATCCAGGTTCTTTTTAAAGGATGTGAGGCAACCTGCCTCCACCACCCTCCCAGGCAGCGCATTCCAGACCACCACCTCCCTCTGGGTAAAAAGTTTTTCCTCACATCCCCCTAAACCTTCTGCCCCTCAACTTGAACTTATGTCCCCTCATGACTGACCCTTCAACTAAGGGTAACAGCTGCTCCTTATCCACCCTGTCCATGCTCCTCATAATATTGTACACCTCGATCAGGTCACCCCTCAGTCTTCTCTGCTCCAATGAAAACAACCCAAGTCTATCCAACCTCTCTTCATAACTTAAATGTTTCATCCCAGGTGAATCTCCTCTGCACCCACTCCAGTGCAATCACATCCTTCCAATAATGTGGTGACCAGAACTGCACACAGTATTCCATCTGTAGCCTCACCAAGGTTCTATACAACTCCAACATGACCTCCCTACTTTTGTAATCTATGCCTCGATTGATAAAGGCAAGTGGCACATATGCCTTTTTCACCTCCCCACTAACATGACCCTCCACCTTCAGAGATCTATGGACACACACACCAAGGCCCCTTTGTTCCTTCACGAATGACAATCCCACAGATCTCCATGGGGAATTACAGATACCTCCAGATCAGGTTATCATTACAAGATCTGGGTGTACCAGTAATTCACTTCGATGCTTTAGAGACTCATAGGTTCATCAGTTATATATACACTTATGTAATGGTAACTAAGCATGAACATATATTATAAATCATTATACTTGCTTAGAAGGGGGGTAAGTTTCTTGAAAAGGAAAGGGGATGTTGTAATATGCCTTTAATGGATAGCTGCATGACCTCACTAGCAGGGAAGTTTCTCCTGAGATCCAGTCTCAGTTTCACTTTTGTATTTGTGCAGGACGCACAAACACACAGCTCTGCTGCTGGTGTCTTCAAACATTCTATCGTTTGGAAGGAAATTTTTTTTTAAAAGATTTGAAGGACATTGAATTTTGGGCAAAACCTCCCTCCTGAGTTATTTTTCAAACTCTGCAAGATTAATTCGGAGCTGTGAAAATGCCATTCTTCATGGAACCACAGGTCAATAGATCGTTGTCCTGTGGGAACAACTGGAGAAGGAAGAGATGCTTCGTATATCTAAGTTAACTAAGAGCTGCTGTTGCCAGGCTAAAGAGTCTTGTTGATTGGTTGAGGATGCCTGGCCTGAGAGAAGTTTTCTCTGAACATTTCATTTCTTGAAACTCTCAGTCAGAGAGTGTGTGTGTGCCTTAGAAGCAGGCTGCAAGAAGAAGATGAAGACTCTCTCTTTGTCTCTGCCCCACCTTTGTGTGTCATGCAGCCTGGAGTGAGTTGAATTTTCATCTGAAATGTCTCATCAGAATAATTCATCTGTTTTTTTTGGAAAGCCCGCTAATTTGTGGTAAGTAAGTGTCATCAAGGACAGGTCCATCAAAAATCTATCTGAAAGGACTTGCAAATCTATTGTGACCAGAATTCTGTTGCATCAACAGTGTTGAGATCGTTTTGAATGATATCCTTTTAGACATGTTCTCATACTCCAGTTTCTACAGGAGCCTGTGTTTGTTTTGTCCTATTTTGTGTTTGTGTGTGAGTGCTTGAATATCTATTTTCATTGAAAAAGAGGGAAAATTGTTGTACTTCTAAATTACAACTTGTCTGTTAACCAGTTTTATAACTTGCTTTTAAAAAGAAGTCTGTTTTATAATAAATCAATTTGTTTTGTGTTTACAGAAAGAAACCTGGTTAGAGTCCTTTTATGCTGGGAATAGCCGTATCAAAGGTAAACAATTTGACAGTTTTGTGGGTGAATTAAACAGTTAAACTTTGTTATGACCTGTGGAGAAGTGGGGCTAGAATTGACTGCATAATCTCCTGTCACGGTCTCTAACACTGTTCTTATGTGCCTTGTCTTAATATGTGAAACCACAACGTGTTTTCGCAATCCCTCATGAAAGATTAGTGCCTTCATATCTTTATGACAAGGCAGGCTCCCTGTCAAACATTGTTTTGATTTTAAAATTCACACCCTTGCTTTCAAATCCCTCCAGGGCCTTGCTCCTCCTAATCTCCACCAAGCCTACAACACTCCAAGACATCTGCACTCTTCTAATTCCAGCATTTTGAGGATCCCCAATTATAATCATTTAGCAATGGTGGCTGTGCATCCATCTAAGCATTATGCTCTGGGATACCCTCCCTGCACCCCTCCACCTCTCCTTCTTCCTTTAAAACACTCCTTAAAACCTCCTCCTCCTTCAGCTACATTGCACATTCTGCAAATCTGAAATGAAAACAGAAAATGCTGGAAAACCCCAGTAGGTTTGGCAACATCTGTGGAGAGGGAAAAAGACTTAATGTTTCGACTCCGTATGACTCTTTTTCAGAGCTAAATAAAGGTAGAGAAGTGATGGATTTTAGAGAATTTAACAGGAGGTGGAGCAAGTGGAGAAAAATAGGTCAGCAATCAGTGGCAGCTCAGGAGAGGTTTGACAAAGTTGTCATGGACACAAGAAAAAAGGATTGTTAATGGTAGTGTTAAAGACAAAGAAGGTGCAGATAGTGGCATAAAGATAAGACAGCAGAATGTGTTAATAGCAGAACAAGGGTCAGCCTCTGCGAAAGCAAAACATAAGGACAAGTGACAAATGGCCCTGTAAGCAGGGGGTTTGTAGAAAGAGAAAAATTGGATTAAAAAGTGGTCAGAGTGGAGGACAGAGTTCATGGCCTGAAGTTGTTGAACTAAATGCTAAGTCCAGAAGGCTGTAAATTGCCTGATCGGAAGATGTTCCTTCAGTTTGTGTTGGGCTTCACTGGAACATTGCAGCAGGCCAAGGACAGAGATGTGGGCATGGGAGCAAGATGGTGAGTTGATGTGGCAAGTGACAGGAAAGTCTGGGTCATCTTTGCAGACTGAGTGAAGGTGGTCCGCAAAGCAGTCACCCAGTCTTTGTTTCACCCCAGTGCAGAGGAGGCCACATTGGGAACAGCGAATACAGTGGACCAAATTGAAGGAGGTCCAAGTGAAGTGCTGCTTCAGCGAAAGGTGTGTTTTGGGCCTTGAATGGTGAGGAGGGAGGAGGTAAAGGGGCAGGTGTTGCACCTTCTGCAAATGCATGGGAAGATGCTATGGGGAGGGGGTGAGGAGTTGGAGGTGATGGAGGAGTGGACCAGGGTGTCACAGAGGGAACAGTCCCTACTGATGTCTCAGATTGGTCCTACTGCCCTGCCCATTCCCCATATCCTTGTACATTTTTCCTCTTCTAGTATTTATTCAATATCTTTGGAAAATTATTAGTAAACATGCTTTCATCACTCTGGTTGGCATTACATGCCAGATAATAGCAGCTCATCGTGTGAAATAATTGTGTCTCATTGCTTCTCTGGGTCTTTTGCCAATTATTTTAAATTGTGTCCTTTCCTTACTTGCTTGTTCAAAGTCCTTTGAATAATTCAACAAAATCTCGTCTTAGCCTATGCTGCGCTCAAGAAGAAAAATCTCAGCTTCTCTATTAACTTTACATGACAGAAGTCCCTCATTCCTGGTACCATTCTAGTAAATCTCCATGTCTGGAGGAGGGAGGAATTGACAGCCTGGGTGTCTCAAAGTATGTTTACAAGGATCAAGATGGGCATTCTGACTCCTGCTGGCCAACAAGGAATCTATTAAACCGTTAACTGTTCTCTGCTGCATTTTCCATGCCAATACCTCTACCAATCAGGATCTGCTTACCAACCAATCAGCACTCTCTTCTCATGCAGTATAAATTGTTGTTTTCTTTACTGTTGGCTTAGCATTTTCTTTACTGTTGGTCCTGATAAGTGCAAGACAGAAAGCTTCAATAACGTCTCTTTTTTCAGTAATGCTCATGTTCTGCATTGCCAAATGACTATTTGAATCTAGATAAGCTTAAAACTAACATTGACTGCGTCTCCCATGCCCAGGGCCCCCACTGCTCTCAGCTTTTAAAGGTGCATTTGCCACTGCATTTGTCCATGTTGATATCAGCGGGCATATTCCAATTATATTGCTGGGGGCTAATGATACTGATTAAACTAAGCCGTTGTTCCTGTGGGAAGGTTGGCCATGTGGTGCCTAATTTCAGGTGAACTATAATGTTGAGCAGGTCGTGGGGCAGGTGAGAGCCAATCCGGAATGCGGCACGAAAAAATGCCACCAGATTAAATCTCTGTGCCTACCTGTACCCTTGGCACCTGGTGGAGACAGAGCTGAACCAATCCCCCCTGTATTTCAAACATATGAGCTTCATGAGACGGCCACATCACCCAGTGAAAGAGGGGACCTGCAGCCTATGTGTTTATGAAGCTCAGTTGGCAATGTGCCCTGGATTCTCCCTTGAGAAGCTATTCCAAGTTAAAAGGGAGGGGACGTAAACAGAACTAGTAAAACAATTAATGCTGAAGTTGCCACGTAGTTGTATTTGGCAGAAAACAAAGAGCATTCAAAATGTTACTCTTCTAAAGAATATCAGGTTTTGGTGACACATAGGATAACATTGTGTTCATGTTGGCTGCTCCTTTATCTCAACTAAATCTCACCTTAGCCCACACTGCTCTCAGCAAAACAATTCCAGCTTCTCTATTATCTTTACATAACCGAAGTCCCGAATTCTAGGAAATTCCCATGTCTGGAGGGGTGAGGGCGAATCAAAAGTGTGGCAGTTTCTGACCTTTGCACATGCCCACTGATAATTAAACGGCAATTAAGCCCATTAACGGTGCAATTGTCCACGATTTTTCATGGTCCGTCCGACGTTACCTGGCAGACGAGCAAATCGGCCTCCAAAAATCAAAAAATAGCCCTCGAGAAAGTCTCAAGAGCCCTCAACAAAATAATTTTGACCACCGCCTACCCAATATGGTTGCATATCCCTCAATATGCTTGTCTAACAAATATCTATCAATATTCACCTTGTAATTTTCTGTTCAGCTCCAGCCTCAGCAGTTTTTTAAGGGGGAGAGTTCAGATTTCCATTCCCATTTGTGTGACAGAATACCTTCGGACTCGCCCTTGAATGGCCGAGATGTAATTTTATGCTTTGCCCCCTTGTACTGGACTTCTCTCACCGGAGAAAATAGTTTCTCTATCCAATTGATCATTTCTTTTATTCATCTTAAATACCTCAACTATTTCAACCATTAACTTTCTATTCAATGTAATAAAAGCCAAATTAACTTCATAATTTAATCCATTTAGCCCTGGCATCATTTTGCTGAATCTATGCTTTACCCTTATCAAGGCCAATATACTCTAACAGTTGCGCATTGCCCAGAACTGAATGCAGTGTTTTTACAGGATTATAGAAGCATAATATCATAGAATGATAGAGTGCAGAAGGAGGCCATTTGGTTCAGTATGTTTGTGCCAGCCTTTCAAAAGAACAACAAAATTGGACCTGTCCCCCATATCGTTGTATATTTTTCTGCTCCATCTGGCCAAAAAGGAGTTTATGAAAGTTTAAAACTAACATTTACTGGGTCTCCAGTTCCCAGGATCCTCAATGCTCTCAGCTTTAGTTGGAGTATTTGCAATTATGGGCCCGTGTTGATAATGGCAGCAAGTTCCGATTACATTACTGGGGACCAATGATGTTGTTTACACTAGGCCCCTGTTTCTGTGAAATGGGTGGCCATGCACTGCCTAATTTCAGGTGTGTAATAGCCATGGGGCTGGGGGTGGGTGGTGGTGGTGGTGGTGGTGTTATGGGGGTTGGAATCAATCAAGTGTGGCACAAAGTACTGTCACCACCTTAAATATCCCCTGAGAAAACTTTGCAAGTTAAAAGGGAGCAGCATTAAACAGATCTAGCGAAACGATCAACAAGGGTGTTGTCACATATTTGTATTCAGCAGAAAATGTACTGCAATCAAAATATTTATTTAAAGACTATCAGGACTTGATCATTGTTCATCTTTATCTCCATACTGGTTCTTCTATTCTTACAAGGAACTGAGTTGCACAGAAATATTTTATGAAAATGAGCTGTTATTTTTACAATAATTATAGGGTCCACTGGCATCTCAGCTGCAGTCAACTCCAAATAAAAACCTGTTCACTCAAATTCCCAAAAGTCTTGCTTAAAACTTTCCACATTCTCCCATCATGATCTCTTCACACTTTAGTGAAGAATAAGCTGTTGGCTGATCAGATTAATAAAAGAAAGACCAGCACTTTCACAACCTCCGGTATCCCAAACACTCTACAGCTATAAGATTGGAGCAAAATCAAATCATATCAATCGTCATGACAGATACCCAGACCAAAGCCTCTGGTGGAATATTGTAACTATCTAGGCTCCCTGTGAAATTCCTTTGAAGGAAGTTTTCAATGCTGTGTTCCAGGGTCTGATTACGAGCTCAGCAGTCACATGATGGGGGTGCTTTAATCTTCCATGAATGGAGAAGATGATAGCATCTGCCACCATCGGACCTGAGACAGTTGATGGTTGGGCACAGGTTGCGAGGAAGGTTCGTTGCTTCAGGCTATCCTGTGGGATCCTCCTTAAGGAATCCAATTGGTAAGTCGCAGTTCTCCCAAGAATTTCCCCATGAAGGGAAATGGAAGAAGAGCGTCAATGACTTGGTGATTTCAACAGTGGACTGCAGAATAGGAGTTCCGCTGAGCAGACAGCTCTCACTGTCAAGCCTCTGTGTGTCTGTTTGTGTCGCTCATGGAGTGAGAAAGCAGCTCCTGAAAGGAAAGCCTGAAGGATCGAGCCTTCCTCGCAATCAGTGCCCAACCATCAACTGCAATTAAACCATGGACTTGGGCAGTGGGGTAGAATAGCTGTGAAGGCTTGACTGGTGGGGAATGAAAATGTCATGGCAGCTAGCAGGAAAGTGTGCACACACATGAAGGAAACTCTTCTTGTGGTTGCAGACCCTGGACATTCAGGAGTGGCAGGTCTTCCTGTAAATATACATTTCCAATTGATCATGTACTCTGATGGCAACATAGGTGCAGTCAATGATGCTTTGCATTTGGGGAATTCCTGCAATACCCAACTGATCAGGAATCCGATGTGTTCTCCTAAAGGCCTGCCATCTCCACAAGTCCCAAAATTTCTGCAAGTATGTGGGAAGTCATGGAAATGTCCTAGAGGAACACACCTGCAGGAAGTGTCACCAGCTGCAGAAGCTTGAGCTCTGGGTTTTGCAATTTGAGCAGCAGCTGGCGTCAATGCGTCTGTGAGGCAGAGAACTATGTGGATAGCAGGTTTAGGGAGGTGATCACATTGCAGGCTAGGTGTGTACAAACAAAGAGAGAATGGGTGATTGCGTGGGTAGTCTTAGAGAATCAGGCAGGTAGTGCAGGAGTCCCCTGGGTCTATCTAGTTTGCTAATCCATTTTCCATTTTGGATACGGTTGAGGGTGAAAGTTCCTCATGGGAGTGCAGCCGGAGCCAAGTCTTTGAAACCAAGAGTGTCTCAGCTGAACTGTTGGGGAGGGTTAAGAGTGGAGGAGCAATAATGATAGGGGATTCCATAGTCAGTAGATAAGTCAGGTGTTTCTGTAGCAGTTAATGTGACTCAAGGATGGTGTGTTGCCTCCTTGGTGCCAGGGTCAAGGATGTCACAGAGTGGCTGCAGGATATCCTCTAGGGAAGGGTGAACAGCCAGTGGTTGTGGTCCACATAGGAACAAACAACAAAGATAGGAATAGGGGTGAGGTCCTGGAAGCGGATTTTAGGGAGTTGGGAAGGAATTTTAAAAGCAGGACCTCAAGAGCCATAATCACAGGATTACTCCCAATGCCCAAGTGCTAGTGAGCATAGGAATAAGAGGATTGATTGATTGGGCACATGGCTGGAGAATTGGTTTATGAGGGAGGACCTCAGATATCTGAGGTGATCAGTTCTGGGTGAGGTGGGACCTGTACAAAATGGATGGGTACACCCTAACAGGACTGGGATTAATATCCTCACTGGCAGGTTTGCTCCTGCTTTTGGGGAGGGTTTAAACTAGCTTGTCAGGAGGATGGGAACCTGAGGGGTAGCTCAAATTGGAAAGAAGTAAAGCTGGTAATGGGAAGTAGAAACGTGGCAAGTGAAATTACAAGGCAGGTGAGATGAAGCTGAGCATCAACTAATAGCTCAGAATGTGGAATAATGTCAAAGACAAAGTTAAGGGCACTCTGCCTGAATGCACGAAACATTCGCAACAAGGTAGATGATTTAAAGGCACAAATAGGGGGAAATGGGTATAATCTAATTGCCATTACAGAAACATGGCTGCTGGGCGACCAAGGCTGGGAACTGAATATTTAAGGCTTTTTGACATTTAGCAAATACGGGTAAAAAGGAAAAAAGAGGTGGTGTTGCGCTGATAATAAGGGATGGCATCAGAACATTAGAGAAATGGCAGAAAATCTAAATGATTACTCTGTGTCTGTTTTCATTGAGGTGATGCAAGAAATCTCCCAGAATTAGAGATCCGATGGGCCAGGGAGAATGAAAAGTTGAATGAAATTCGTACTAGTCAAAAATTTGAATTAAAGAAACTAATGTTGCTAAATCCTTGGGACCTGATATTCCACATCCCAGTTTTGAAAGAGGTAGCTATGGAGATAGTGGATGAATTGGTGATCATCTTCCAAAATTCTATAGGTTCTGGAACAGTTCCTGCTGATTGGATGGTGGTAGATGCCACCCCACTTTTTAAGAATGGAGGAGCTACAGACCTGTTAACCTTACATCAGTAGTAGGGAAAATGTTAGTATCTATTAGAAAGGATGTGATAAATGAACACTTGGATAATAATGTACTCATTGCGTATATTGAACGTGGAATTATGAATGGCAAATCATGTTTGTATTTTTATGAGATTTTTGAGGATGTTACCAATGATGTGCTTGGATTTTCAGAAGGCTTTTGAGAAAGCCCTCCCACAGGAGGTTGATTAGCAAAATTAAAGCACATGGGCTAGTAGGTAATATACTGGCTTAGACTAGGTATTGGCTAACAGGCAAAAAACAGAGTCGGAATAAACGGGTCATTCTCACGTTGGCAGTTTATGATTAGTGGAGGAACACAAGGATCAATACTTGGGTCCCAGCTGTTCACAATATATATCAATGATTTGCATTTGGGGACCAAGTGTAATATTTGCAAATTTGCGGATGACACAAAGCTAGATGGGACTGTGTTTTGAGGAAGATGCAAAGTGGCTTAAAGTGGATTTGAACAGACTTAGTGAATGGGCAAGAACATGGCAGATGGAATATAATGTGGAAAAATGTGAGGTTATCTACTTTGGTAGTAAGAACAGATGTGCATTTTATTTCTTAAATGTTAAGAGATTAGAAAGTGTAGATGTAGAAAGGGACTTGTGTGTCCTCGTCGGTAAGTCATGGAGGCTAACCTGCAGGTACAGCTAGCAATTAGGAAGGCTAATTGTACGTTAGCATTTATTGCAAGAGGATTTCAGTGCAGGAGTATCCGGGTCTTGCTTCAATGGATAGAACCTTGGTTAGACTGCACCTTCAGGACTGTCTGCAGTTTTGGTCCCCTTACCTTAGGAAAGATATTATTGTCATCAAGGGAGTGCAACAAATGCTCACCAGACTTGTTCCCGGGATGGCAGCACTGTGCTGTAAAGAGAGATTGGGGAAACTGGGCCTGCATTCTAGAGTTGTGAAGAATGAGAGGTGGTCTCATAAAAACCTACAAAATACTTAAAGGGATACACAGCGTAGACACAGGTACGATGTATCCCCTGGCTGGGGAGTCTAGAACCAGAGGACAATTTCAAAATAAGAGGAAACCACTTAGGACCAAGATGAGGAGAACTTTTGTTACTTAGAGGATTGTGAATCTTTGGAATTCTCTACCCCAGAGGGCTGTGGAAACTCAGTCATTGAGTGAGTTTAACTTCGAGATTGACAGATTTCTAAATCTCTATGAGGATAGTATGGGGGAAAGGCATTGAAGTGGATGAACTGCCATTTCATATTGAATGGTGGAATAGGCTTGATGGGCTGAATGGCCTACTCCTGCTCCTTTGTTTCTAAACACAATCATCTGTAACTCTTTCTCTCCAATGTATGTGATGAATGAAAGAGCTGAGCTGCTTTCATTCTGTGTATACGACAGCACCAAGCTATTCGTGTGCAATGAATACATTGGCTTCATGGCCCCTGGACAGCAACAATGATAAGGGTATCCCTTTCCATCCATTTCAACCTCATTCTCAACCTCACCACCCTTGTCATGACACCTTTGTATCTTCATGTGATGGCACCCCGTAAGTTCAATTCTTGTTTCTCCAGTCATAGCTGGAGCATCGCCTCCAAATGATTCTCTTTGCTGTCCTGCACCACTAGCTCTGCTTTCCTGAACCCTGCATTTCTGATATACTTGCTGCCCCTCATTGACTGAAGTCATCACATCCATTTCAATGTGTAAGCTGATAGCTTCCATCTCCACCTCACTCTCAACCTCTTCTCCTTTAGGTTGCCACAGTGTCCAGCATCCAACACTGGCCGAATATGAGTGTCCCTCAGCAGATTGTTGCTTCTGCCCGGGGGTGTCTTATGGGGACAGTGTGGAGGGATGTTTACTCTGTATGTAACCCGTGCTCTACCTGCCCTGGGAGGGTTTATGGGACAGTGGAGATCGAGCTTTTCTGTGACACTGTGCTGTCCTGGCTCTGGGTGACTTTGGAGGGCTGGTTTTGGGGAAGGTTGTTGCACATTTGAGCACAGTCCATTTGATTTGTTGACCTGATCAGTCTCTTCTCCCATCATTCAGAGCTGAACTGGTGTTGGAGGTGAGCTGGGAATTGCTGAGGGCTCCAGCCATCACTGGGTAAATTATCATTTGAGCGCAAGAATCTCATGGCGTTGCAGGAGTTCCTCAGGGTCGTTTCCTCAGCCCAACAATCTTTAGCTGCTTCACCAATGACCTTCCTTCCATCATAAAGTCAGCAGTGGGGAAGTTCGCTGATGAATGCACAATGTTCAGCTCCATTCGGGACTCCTCAAATACTGAAGTAGCCCATGGGCAGGAACTTCTGGTCAGCGAGAGGGGGCAGGGCCCACTCACTGACACATAAAATGACGCGGGATGATGTTGGGTGGAGCTCCCGACCTAACCCTGCATCATTTCCATTTTCAGGTAGGCGGGGGTGCAGCCAAGTCAGCTGTGCGCCCGCCAACCTGTCAATGGCCTATTGAGGCTACTTGAAAACTAATTAAGGTCGTTAATGGACCTGTCCATCCAACCTTAAGGTTGTCAGGCAGGCCGGGAGCCCTGGTGGGCTCCAGAAAAAGCATCAAACCTCATCTCATCCATGGGCGGGATGAGGTTTCACGAGGGTATTTAAAACTTTAAGAAAGGTTTCCATAAAATATATGGACATGTCCCAAATCATGTGACAGTGTCACATGAGGGGACATGGCAGGGAGATTTTTTAAAAATGTTGAATAAAAGTTTTAAATCGGATCTTATCTCCCTGAGGAAGCGCTTAGCCTCAGGGAGAACTGAGCGCTCTTTCGCATATATAGCGCTTCCTGGCAGATGTCACGCTGGGCAGGCCTGAATTGGCCCGCCCATGTAAAATGGCGCTAATCGGAGGTGTATCTGCCTGCGCCCACTCCTGCACTTCCCCCCAGCGGGGGAAAATTTTTCCCCATGTCCAAATGCAGCAAGACCTGGACAATATGCAGGCTTGGGCTGGCAAGTGGCAAGTAACATTCACGTCACACAAGTGTCAGGCACTGACCATCTCCAACAAGAGAGAATCAAACCATTGCTGCTTGATGTTCAGTGGCACTGCGATCACTAAATCCCCTACTATCAACACCCTGGGGGGTTACCATTGACCAGAAACTGAACAGGACTAGCCATATAAATACTGTGGCTACAAGAGCAGGTCAGAGGCTAGGAATCGTGTGACGAATAACTCACCTCCTGACACCCCAAAGCCTGTCCACCATCTACAAGACACAAGTCAGGAATGTGATGGAATACTCACCACTTGCCTGGATGAGTGCTGCTCCTACAACACTGAAGAAGCTGGACACCGTCCAGGACAAAGCCGTCCGCTTGATTGGCACCACATCCACAAACATTCACTCCCTCCATCACCGATGTACAGTAGCAGCAGTGTGTACCATCTACAAGATGCACTGCAGGAATTCACCAAGGCTCCTTAGACAGTGCCTTTCAAACCCACAACCACTGCCAACTAGAAGGATAAGGGCAGCAGATAGATGGGAACACCCACCACCTGGAAATTCCCCTCCAAGTCACTCACCATCCTGACTTGGAAATTTGTCACCATTCCTACACTGTTGCTGGGTAAAAATCCTGGACTTCCCTTCCTAACAGCACTGTGGGTGTACCTACACCACATGGACTGCAGCCGTTCAAGAAGGCAGCTCACCACCACCTTCTGAAGGACATTTAGGGATGGGCAATAAATGCTGGCCCAACCAGCGAAGCCCACATCCCGTGAATGAATTTTTAAAAAATTACTGGTGGATGAATTGAATGTGAAGAGATTGTTACATATCGGTATTGAGCAGAAAATGTGCAGAACTCATAATATTTCTTAAAGACTGCCGGGTTTTGGTAATTCATTGGATAGCATTATGTTCATACTGGCTGCTCCTTTATTACAAGAAAACGAGTTACACAGAAATATTTTATGCAAATGAGCCGTTGAGCCCCCCATCCTTGAAAACTATCACCCAATTCCCAACCTCACTTTTCTCTCAGAAGTCCTTGAACAGTTTATCACCTCCAACTTCTGTACCACATTTCCAGTCCTCTGGTGGTATTCTGTTTTCTGAAATGACACATGTAATATTGCTTCTGCTATCACGTCCCTCACCCCTTTCAATCTCCAACGATACAATCCATCCAGACCAGGCATTTTATCCTTTTAAAGTTTGATTAATTTATTAATGACCCTTTCTATTGTAAATATCTTTAGATTCTTTTTGATCTATGTCCATCGAGGGAGCATCTGGGAAGTCTTGAGGGAAGTTTGTGGAGAGTCGAATGTACAGGTTCTGAGCTGGTTTGAGCTGCTCTCCACTGGTAGAGTTTGCTTTGACGAAGATCTTGTTTCCCACTGACAAGTATCAGACTAAGATGGATCATTACCTGTCAGACTAACATCAACTGATTTACACAAGATTTTTTCACTTCACCTCCTTCAGCCCTTCGAGTCTGTTCTGCCATTCAATTGGATAGTGGTTGATTGAAATTTTAACCCCAGCTACCCGCAGAGTTCAAAATAAACGGGGAGGGTGAGTGAATTTACCCTTGAATACCCCCCACTCCCCAATACCCTGAAAAAATTCAATCACAAGATGACCAATGAGAGAAAAGTCACCTTTGTTTGTGGGTGGGACAGAATCTGTGAGGAGCTGCTCTTCCAATCAAAGGCTGTTTTAACCCGATGCCTGCTGCTGATTGGTCAGGATGTGAGGAGCTGTAGTCGAGGTAGCTGTGCGAGTAGGTGGGCTTCTAATGAATATTGATGTACAATCTGTTATCAGAAATTGAGGCAGAGAGGTCAAGGTAGGGAAGTATCGGATACGGACCATGTGAAGGCGATGGAGAGGTTGAAATTGGAAGCAAAATTGAAAAATTTTTCCAGGTGCAGACGAGACCATGAAGCAGCACTGAAACAGTCATCAAATGTACCGAGAAAAGATTTGTGGGAGAGGGCCTGAGTAGGACTGGAACAAGAAATATTCCACATACCCCATAAGGAAATAGGCATAACTGGGGTCCATGCGGGTACCCATAGCTATAATTGTTGAGTGAGAGAACAAGTTCAGCCAGACAGAGGAGAGTGGTGGTGGATGGGGATTGTTTGGGCCTCTGTTCAAGGAAGAAGCATAGAGCCTTCAGATCAACCTGGGGGGATGGAGGTGTAGAAGGATTGGATGTCCATGGTGAAGAGGAGGCAGTTAGGGCCAGGGAACTGGAAATTGTTGAGAAGATGAAGGGCATCAGACGCATCGTTGGTGTGGGTGGGAAGAGACTGGACAAGGGGAGATAGAGCAGAGTCAAGTTAGGAAGAAATGACTTCCATGGGTCAGGAAAAGGCTGACATGATCGGTCTACTGGGACAGTCCTGTTTGTATATTTTGGGGAGGAGGTAGAAGCGGGCTGTCTGGAGTTTGGAGACAATGAGATTGGAAGCTGTGGAGGGAAAATGAGGTCTGTGACAGTCCTGGAAACAATGGCTTGATGTCCGGTGGTGGAGTCATGGTCCAGGGGCAGGTCAAAGGATGTGCCTGAGAGTTGTACAGTTTTTAAGACATTCTCTTCCCACTCTGTCCTGTACATATTTGTATCAGCAGTGCCTTTGATTTGGAGATAAAATTGATGCTTAAGCTCAATATTATTTTTTCAAATTAAACCTAAGTGCAATAACTAGATTCAAAGTTCATCTGGTCTGTCAGACTGAGAAAATTCATGAAAGGTATTTCAGAGAGATAGAGCTAGCCTATCTCTGTCAGAATCTATATTTGTGTCCAGGCTTTCAATGTCCATTGTAAAAACATATATGGCACTGGCAGGTATAGTTAATGAGTAAACCAACTTTGTAAAGTGTTATGTGTATTTAACATAACTAAGGGGCTCCTATGCTAAGGGTTTCTAATCTGTGCCTCTTAAATATCTGGATGATCATATAAGCATTAGCTTGGAAAAAAATCACCGAAAATGTGATGTATATGTGAGTGAAACCATTCACTATCAGATGCTTAGCTTAGTGCTGCAGAATTAATTTGTGTAATTCCCTTGACTGCATAATCAGTCCTTTGGAAGTCAGTATCCTGACATGTTTGCCAGTACCCACTTTACACAGAAGTATTGAGAGGAATGAATCTTGAAAGTGGCAGAACAAAACCAAAGAATGCTGGAGAGTGCTAATTGCTTACAATTAATTTTTGAGAGAGGCTGGAAATGTGAGAATCATTCCCGATAAGTTACTTGGTGCCAAGTTGTTAGAATTTTCATTTTGGAAATGGAATATGGGAGACAAATCAATACCAGTAACGCAGGTGGTGTTTATATATGACTGCATCACCTAATATAGGAAATGGTGAAAATGAAAATGGATCCCGTAAAAACCAAAAAATAGCACGTGAAAATCAAAGAGTAGCCCTTGACAAAAGAAAATATATTAACCACTGCCTAACCAATTTAGTTTCATATCACTTAATATTCTTGCCAAACAAAAATCTATCAATATTTACCTTGTAGTTTTCCATTCACCTCCAGCTTCAGCAGTTTTTTGAGGGAGAGAGTTCCAGATTTGCATTCCCATTTGTGTGACAGAGTGCTTTCTGAATGACCCTTGAATGGCCTAGATGTAAGTTTAAGGTTTGCTCCCTTCTACTGGACTTTCCCCACTGGAGAAAATAGTTTCTCTATCCACCCTATCATTTCTTTTATTCATCTCAAATACCTCAGCTAGTTCAACCTTTAACCTCCTATTCAATGGAAGCCAAATTAGCTTTGTAATGTAATCCTTCTATCCCTGGTATCATTTTGCTGCATCTGTGCTGTACCCTTATCAAAGCCAATATATTCTTCCAGATGTGCATTGCGCAGAACTGAATGCAATGTTTTTACAAGATAAGAGAATCATAATATCATAGAATGATGGAGTGCAGAAGGACACCATTTGGTTCACTGTTTTTGTGCCAGCTCTTGAAAAGAACAATAAAATTGGTCCCATTCCATTATCCTTGCATATATTTCTGCTCCTCCTGGCCAACAAGGAGTCTATAAAAGTTTAAAACTAACATTTACTGTGTCTCCAGTGCCCAGGATCCTCAATGCTCTCAGCTTTAGCTGGAGTATTTGCAACTGTGGGCCTGGGATGATAATGGCAGTTGGTTCCGATTATATTTCTGGGGACCAATGATGTTGTTTACACTCGGCGCCTGTTTCTGTGGGACGGGTGGCCATGCAATGCCTAATTTCAGGTGAGTTAAAACCGTGGGGGGCCAGGGGTGTTGGTGGTGGTGTGTTGGTATGGTGGGGGTTGATTGGAATCAATCCAGAGTGTGGCACAAATTACTGTCACCAACTTAAATACCTGTGTCCACCTGTATTATTGGCATTTGGTGGGGACAGAGGTTAAACAAGACCCCTGTGATTCAAACACAGGCAGCTTCATGAGATGGTCACATCTCGCAGTGAAACAGAAGACTTGCAGCTTTTGTGTTTATGAAGATCAGTTGGCAATGTGTCTTGGATTCTCCCTTGAGAAGCTTTTCCAAGTTAAAAGGGAGCAGCATTAAACAGATCTAGAGATACGATCAACGAGGAAGTTGGCATCTATTTGTATTCAGCAAAAAATGTATAGCAGTCAAAATAGTTCAGGATTTGATCTTTGTTCATCATTATCTCCAAACTGGTTGTTCTGCTATCACAAGCAAATGAGTTACACAGAAATATTTTATGAAAATGAGCTGTTATTTGTGCAGTAAGGGGGAGGACTATTGGCATCTCAGCAGCGGTCAACTCCAAATAAAAGTTCTCATATGTTCTGCTGAAAACTTTCCACATTCTTCAAACACAATCTCTTCACACTTTAGTGTAGAAAAAGCTGTTGGTTAATCAGATTAATAAAAGAAAGACCAGCACTTTCACAACCTCTGGCATCTCAAACACCTTACAGCTACATGATTGTAGAAGAAAACAAATCACATCAATCTCTATGTCAGATACCCAGGCCAAAGCCTCTGGTGGAATAGTGTGACTATCTAGGCTTCCTGTGAAATTCCTTTGAAGGAAGTGTTCAATTCCATGTTCCAGGGTCTGATTAGGAGCTCAGTAGTCACATGATGGGGGTGCATTAATCTTGCATGAATGGAGAAGGAAGTAACAGCTATAATGTCTGGTTCTGAGGCAGCTGATGGTTTTCCATGATCAGTTTTGACGCAGTTGATGGTTGGGCACTGATTGCGAGGAAAGCTCGTTGCTTCAGGCCATCCTATAGGGTCCTCCATGAGGAATACATTTGGTAAGTCGCATTTCTCCCAAGAATTTCACCATGAAGGGAGTTGGAAGAAGAGCTTCAATGACTTGGTGGTTTAAACAGTGGACTGCAGAATAGGAGTTCAGACAGCTCTCACTATAAAGCCTGTGTGTGTCTGTTTGTGTCACTTGTAGAGTGAGAAACCAGCTCCTGAAAGGAAAGCCCTTGTCCTTTGCAATTAATCTTTGGACTTGGGCAGTGGGGTAGAATAGCTGTGAAGGCTTGACTGGTGGGGAATGAAAATGTCATGGCAGCTAGCAGGAAAGTGTGCACACACATGAAGGAAACTTTTCCTGTGGTCGCAGACCTTGGACATTCAGGGAGTGGTAGGTCTTCCTGTAAATAAACCTTTCTGATTGATGATAGGCCCTGATGGCAACATGGGTGCAATCCTCAATGCTTTGCATTTGGGAATTCCGGCAATGCCAATTGATCAGGAATCCGATGTGTTCTCCTGAAGGCCTGTCACCCCCCCAAGTCCCAAAGTTTCACCCACATGAAGAGCACCGCAGAAATGGAGTTGGAACTTCCGGCTGCAAGATGTTCACCTCGATATTGTCCTACCCGCCTCCGTTCCGGCCTGCTTCATGGTGGGAATATCTGGCTCCATGTAATGTCTGTTTGCAGCTGTAGGTTTGATGAATACCAAGCACCATCCCTTCACTGCTGACTACAAAAGTCTGGCCATTTTGTGGAAGTTTCATTGTGACAGGATTGGACTCTGGATTCGGCTGTTCTGATCAATGGGGACAAGGTCCATTTTAAGGATCTGCGGTCAGGCCATTGCAAGGGCAGATAGTGTGAAAAACCCAACAATACAACTGTTCCGAAAAGTGTTCAGGAATTTTCAAAAGCCTACAAGATATATCTAGGGTTTGGTATGTCTTTTTGATGGAAAACAGATTGCCTGGTCAATAATGTCTCCCCAGTTCACTTTAATTGAATGGGGCAGTAATGGTTCTGTTGAACGCAAATTGTGTCCGACACACTGGATTCAGTTTTTTGATGTGTTGGAGATTATTGATAAAGCTAATTCAAGTTGATGTTGTGTACAGGGAATTCCAAAACACTTTTGAGAAAGTACCTTATGCTGGACATTGCAAATGTGAAGTCCATGGGATTAAAATTTCATATTGCCACTAAGAAGCAGAAAGCAGAAAGTCGTCATGAAGGGTGGATTTTCAGAATGGAGGGGGTCAGTGTTTGTGCCATTCCTTTTTATCTGATGTGTTTTAATGACCTGGTCTTGTGATTTCAAAGTTTGTGGATAACACGAAACTCAGAAATGGAGTAAACATTGAGGAGGATGAGAGCAAATTTAAAGGTGAACTGGGCAGACACATGGCAGATATTTAATGCAGGGAAATGTGAAGTGATGCACTTTGGGAGAAAGAATAAGTGTCAATATTAGAGGAACAGATACAGAAATCTTTCTCATCTACAAATCTTTGAAGGTGGCAGGGCAAAATGATGATTGTTAAAGTGGCCTCTGAGAAGGAGAGAGAGCCCAAATGCAAGTAATAATATTAAATGTTTACAGTTCCTTGGTTAGGCCTCAGTTGGAGTATTGTGTCCAATTCTAGGCTACGTGTTGGGAAGGATGTCAAGGTCATGAAGAGAATACAGAGCAGATTTATTAGAACAGGACTTTGGTTATGTGAAGAGACTAGAGCAGCTGGGGTTACAGTAAAATTCTATGAATTGAATCTCAGGGGATCTGCCCACAAATTTGTGTTAAGTGGAGCTTCGTGTTAACCAAGGAGGCCCTATTCCCACATGAATGTATCTCAATGTGACCTGATATGCCCACAAACTCGGTCTATGTTAAAAACAATAGATTTAAATTAAAATGAAAACATGGTAAAATAGAAAATGTGTGAAAAGGGGTAGAATGGTCCCAGATTTGCACCAAGTGCGGTGTTGGGCAGGTAAAATGGCGATTTCCCCGCCGGCCACAATGGTGAGTTTTTACACCATATCGTCCCAAACCCGCTACATTATTTATGGAATGGTGGGAAACATGCCATTTCCATGGCGCATGGCGCTCATTTGCCTGCCCACGATCACCTCGCTGTTTCATCAAGCCGGGCGGTATATTTAAATTCCAGCTGCAAGAACATGTCTCGGTGCTTCCAGACCACGGCTGCTGCAGTGAAGATGTCCACAAAAGGCAAAAAGGCTGCGTCTGTGAGGCAGAGAACTATGTGGATGGCAGATTTAGGGAAGTGATCACATTGCAGGCTAGGTGTGTACAAACAAAGAGCGAATGGGTGATTGCCTGGGTAGTCTTAGAGAATCAGGCAGGTAGTGCAGGAGTCCCCTGGGTCAACATGAGCCTCATCATGCTTGCTGTCACTCTGCTGCAGTCTGAGGCCGCTGCAAGGGTGTTATCAGCCACAGCCTATGCGGATAGCCCTTGCCTCCAAGGAACCATCCCTGCAGCTTCTGTGGACCCTACAAGACATCAGGGATCTGTGACCAACTGAGGATGTAGGAGTTGTGCACACTCCCTGGAGCCCCATCTATTTACAATATATATCAATGATTTGGATGAGGGAACCAAATGCAATATTTCCAAGTTTGCTGATGACACGAAACTTGGTGTGAATATGAGCGATGAGGTTGGTGTAAAGTGGCTTCAAGATGATCTAAACAGGTTAAGTGAGTGGACAAGTACATGGCAGATGTATTTAACATGGATAAGTGTGAAGTTATCCAATTTGGTATGAAAAACAGGATGGTAGCTTATTATTTATGTGGTGATAGATTGGGAAATGTTGATGTAAAAGAGGACCAGGGTTTTCTTGTACACCAATCACTGAGAGCAAGCATGCCGGTGCAGCAAGCAGTTCAGAAGACAAATGGTATGTTGGCCTTCACTGCAAGGATGTCTTACCGCAGCTGTACAGTGCCTTGGTGAGACCACACCTGAAGTTATAGTGTCCAGTTTTGGTCTCCTTACCTAAGACAGGATATACTTTCCATATAGGGGGTGCAGCGAAGGTTCACTAGACTGTTTTCTGGGATGGAAGGATTACGGTATGAGGAGAGATTTTGCTGACTAGGCCTGTATTAACTGGAGATTAGAAGAATGAGAGGAGATCTCATTGAAACATATAAAATTCTGACAGTAATGGACAGATTATATGCAAGGTTGATATTTCCTCTGGATTGGTGTGTAGAACAAGGGGTCATACTTTCAGGATACGGGGTAGACTATTTAGGCCTGAGATGATGAGAAACCTCTTCACTCAGAGGGTGGTGAATCTGTGAACTTCTCTAGCACAGAGGGCTGTGGAGGCCAAGTCACTGAACATATTTAAGAAGGAAATAGATAGATTTCTGGACTCTAAAGGCATCAAGGAGTATGGGGAGAGAGCAGGAGAACGGCGTTGAGATAAAGGATCAGCCATGATCATATTGAATAGCGGAGCAGGCTCGAAGGGCTGAATGACCTAGCCCTGCTCCTATTTTCTATCTTTCTATGTTTCTAGAACAGGGATATTCAGACGTTTTGAGAGCAGCTGCAGTTAGCTAGCTTAAGCTGGTTCTCAGAAACTGGCATCTGTTGTTTTCAGGGAGCATAAAAAGAGGCCTTCCTCAGTGCTGTTTTGTCTGCATTGGAGTGCTGCTTTGGGTGCACAAGAGTGTAAAGTGGGAGTTTGAGGAGTGAGTCATTTTCCGAAACCATCAGTTACCTCTTGCTTCAGTACAGGGGAAGAAGCTGACTTGTGAGTAACCGGCAAGTTCTTCTACTTATTCTAACTGTCATTGAATTAAATTGTTTTTAAAGTTCTGGTATTGCAAGTCAGCTTGGCAAAGTGGAATGTACACCCTGCGGTATGTGGGAAGTCATTGATGCACCATATGTCCTGGAAGAACACATCTGTAGGAAGTGTCACCAGCTGCAGAAGCTTGAGCTCTGGGTTTTGCAATTTGAGCAGCAGCTGGCATCATTGTGTATCTGCGAGACAGAGAACTATGTGGCTAGCACGTTTAGGGAGGTGGTCACATAACAGATTAGGGATGAACAGACAAAGAGAGAATGGACGATTGCCTGGGCAGTCTTAGAGAATCAGGCAGGTAGTGCAGGAGTCCCCTGATTCTATCTAGCTTGCTAATCAGTTTTCCATTTTGGATACTGGTTAGGGTGATGGTTCCTCATGGGAGTGCAGCCAGAGCCAAGTCTTTGGAACCACAAGTGGCTCAGCTGCACAGATGTTGAGGGGGAGGAGTGGAGGTGCAATAATGATAGAGGATTCTGTTGTGTTCACTTTGACAAATGACCACAGGAGTCTCAGGTACAGGTCATGATCATTTATTCGAGCAATTGCAAGGAGAGAACCATCCCAATGCAGCTTGAGATAGCACTCTGCTAAATTACAAAAGTTCAACATATTTATACATTATTGGTCACGTACAAGAACAGTTTCCAGATTCCGATCTCGTCAACATATACGTTTACATTAAACAGACATCTCTGGTAACATGCATCATATGTCCCTCTTTTCACCCAGGCAGAGACCTTCCCTCCTTTCTAAGCTGGGACCATCTGTCCTTCCCCTATCTGTTGAAGAGCACACTTAATCTATGTTATTGCCATCTCCTGACTCCAGTCTGGTTCCCAAAGCTTTTCTGTTGCTTACAGGCCCTAAGGCTGTGCAAGGTTCATCTGGTAACCTTTAACTGTCAATGTGCTTGGTAGCCCTGGCTGCCTGCAGATTTTAAGTAATTAATTTCCTTTCAATAAATTCTCCCTTACCATAAATTCTTACTTACTTTCTTCCCCCTAACAATTCCATAGTCAGTGGATAAGACCGGTGTTTCTGTAGCAGTAAATGTGACTGAAGAATGGTGTGTTGCCTCCTTTGTGCCAGGGTCAAGGATGTCATAGGTGGCTGCAGGATATCCTCTGGGGTAGGGTGAACGTTGTGGTCCACATTGGCACAAACGACATAGGTAGGAAGAGAGATGAGGTCGTGAAAGCAGATTTGAGGGAGTTAGGAAGGAATGTAAAAAGCAGGACCTCAAGAGCCATAATCGCAGGATTGGCCCCAATGCCCAATTGCTAGTGGGGAGCGGAATAGGAAGGTTGATTGATTGGACACATGGCTGGAGAATTGGCTTACAAAGGAGGACCTTGGAAGGTGATAGCATGGTGGTATTGTTGCTGGATTAGTAGTCCAGAGACCCAGAGTTATGCTCTGGGGACCTGGGCTCAAATCCTGCCATGGCAGGTGATGGAATTTGAATTCCATCAAAATTTGTTCGCTGAACTCATCTGGTTCACTAATGTCCTTTAGGGAAGGAGATCTCCTTACCTGGTCTGGTCTAGTCTACATGTGACTCCAGACCCACATCAATGTGATTGACTCTGAAATGGCCTAGCAAGCCACTCAGTTGTAACAATCTGCTACAAAGTCACGAGAAAGAATTCTGTCATACTCCTGCCTTGTCGATGGTGGGCTTTGAGGAATCAGGAGGTGAATTACTTGTTGGACGATTCTTAGCCTCTGACCTGCTCTTGTAGCCACAGTATTTATATGGCTAGTCCAGTTCAGTTTCTGGTCAATGGTAATCCCCAGTGTGTTGATAGTGGGGGATTCATTCATGGTAATGCCACTGAACATCAAGGAGTGATGGTTGGGTTCTCTCTTGTTGGAGATGGTTATTGCCTGACACTTGTGTGGTGCGAATGTTACTTGCCACTTGTCAGTCCAAGCCTGGCTATTGTCCAAGTCTTGCTGCATTTGGGCATGGACTGCTTCAGTATCTGAGGAGTCGCAAATGGTGCTGATCATTGTGCTATCATCAGCGAACATCCCCACTTCTGACTTTATGATGGAAGGAAGGTCATTGATGAAGCAGCTGAAGATGGTTGGGTCAAGGGTACTACCCTGAGGAACTCCTGCAGTGATGTCCTGGAGTTGAGATGACTGATCTACAACAATCACAACAATCCTCCTTTGTGCTGCATATGACTCCTAACAGTGGAGATTTTCCACCCACCCCGGTTGCCATTAATTTCAATATTTATTTCAGCAGCATGGAAGTGAACCTCCCATATAGGGCTCCTACATGCCACACTCGGTCAAATGCTGCCTTCTTTTCAAGGGCAGTCACTTTCACCTCCCCTCTTGAGTTCAGTTTTTTTTTGACAATGTTTGCAACAAGGCTAGCATGGGTGAGCAGGCTATTGCTGTGCAAGTGCTGATTGATGGCACTGTTGACGATAATTGTGCTATGATAGACCGTGAGAGCTGTCTGATTTTTGAGCAGCAAGACTGAAACCAGCTGAAGCTACCCAATTCTGCCATCTGTTAGGAAAAGCCGCTGGTTGCAGTAAGAAAAACAATCTGCTTCAAAGTGCGGGTGGTGCAGGAGAAAATAGGGGAAGGGCTATCATGCTAGAAAAGAACTGGGGGAAAGCATCTTTAATGTTTTATGGCACTAGTTGCGCTAAAGGGCCAAACAAAATGTAAAAGAGAACAAGCCTCTGACCTCTCTTATTCTGGTGGTTTGTGCTAGGAATATGGCTGGATTGGGCTCTGCTGTGAAAAGCAAATGCATGGGAGTCTGCAACAGGCAAAGGCAAGAGAAGGCACTGCCGCCTTTTCTGTTTGATGGCGTAAGCAGAAAAAATGAGGTTTATTTACATTTTTTTTAAAAAAGAGATGCATACTAAATTCTTCTCATTTCATCCACAGAATGGACATTGTCCAGGACTTGCTGCATTTGGACACAGATTGCTTCATTATCTGAGGAGTCGCGAATGGAGCTGGACATTGTGCAATCATCAGCGAACATCCCCACTCCTGACCTTAAGATGGAAGGAAGGTCATTGATGAAGCAGCTGAAGGTGGTTGGGCTGAGGACACTATCCTGAGGAATTCCTGCATGTCCTGGAGCTGAGATGACTGACCTCCAACAACCACAACTCCAAACAGCAGAGATTTTTCCCCCTGATTCACATTGACTCCAGTTTTGCTAGGGCTCCTTGATGCCATACTCGGCCAAATGCTGCCTTGATGTCAAGGGCAGTCACTCTCACCTCACCTTAGGAGTTCAGCTCTTTTGCCCATGTTTGATCCAAGGCTGTAATGAGGTCAGGAGCTGAGTGGCACCGGCAGAACCCACACTGGGCATCAGTGAGCAGGTTATTGCTAAGCAAGTGCCGCTTGATAACACTGTTGATGACCCCTTCCATTACTTTACTGATGATCGAGAGTAAACTGATGGGGCAGTAATTGGCTGGTTTGGACTTGTGCTGTTTTTTGTGTACAGGACATACCTGGGCAATTTTGTATATAGCCAGATAGATTCCAGTGTTGTAGCTGTACTAGAACAACTTGCAATTTGGCTAGGGGCACGGCAAGTTCTGCAGCACAGTCTTCAATACTATTGCTGGAATATTGTCAGGGCCCATAGCCTTTGCACTATCCAATGCCTTCGCCATTTCTTCACATTACGTGGAGTTATTTGAATTGGTTTAAGGTTGGCATCTGAAATACCGGAGACCTCTGAAGGAGGCCGAGATGTATCATCCACTCGGGACTTCTGGCTGAAGATTGTACCAAATGCTTCAGCCTTATCTTTTGTACTGATGCGTTGGGCCCCTCCATCATTGAGGATGGGGATATTTGTGGAGCCTCCTCCTCTAGAGAGTTGTTTAATTATCCACCATCATTCATGACTGGATGTGGCAGGACTGCAGAGCTTAGATCTGATCCGTTGGTTGTGGGATTGCTTAGCCCTGTCTCTCTCTTGCTGCTTGAACTGCTTGGCACGTAAGTAGTCTTGTGTTACAGCTTCACCAGGTTGACACCACATATTTAGGTATGCCTGGTGCTGCTCCTGGCATGCCCTCCTGCATTCTTCATTGAACCAGAGTTGATCCCCGGCTTGATCCTTCTGCTGCTGCTGATGGCCCACAGCGCCTCATGGATGCCTAGTCTTGAGTTGTTAGATCTGTTTGAAATCTATCCCATTTAGGATGGTGGTGGTGCCACACAACACGAAGGGTATCCTCAATGTGAAGGCGGGACTTTGTGTCCACAATGACTGTGGTGTGGTGGTCACTCCTACCGATACTGTCATAGACAAATGCATCTGCGGCAGATAGGTTGGTAAGGATGAGGTCAGGTATGTTTTTCCTTCTTATTAGTTCCCTCACCACCTGCCTCACACCCAGTCTAGCAGCTATATACTTTAGGATTCCGCCAGATTGGTCAGCAGTGGTGCTACCAAGCCACTCGGGAGTTCAGAAACCAGACGGACCACCCAGCATCGACAACAGCAATCTCAGCCCTGTCGACCCTGCAAAGCCCTCCTTACTGGGGGCTAATGCCAAAATTTGGAGAGCTGTCTCACAGACTGTCTCACAGCCTGACATAGTCATCCTCGTGGAATCACGGAATAAAGCTAGTTCAAGTTGATGTTGTCTACATGGATTCCAAAATACTTCTGACAAAGTATGATGTAACAGACATTACAAATGTGAAGCCCGTGGGATTGAAGGATCAGTGAGAATTTCATATTTCCACTAAGGAGCAGAAAGCAGAGAGTCTTTGTGAATGGTTGATTTTCAGAATGGAGGGGATCAGTGTTTGTGCCATTACTCTTTATCTAAAGCGTTTTAATGACCTGGTCTTGTGATTTCAAAGTTTGTAGATAACACGAAACTCGGAAATGTAGTAAACAGTGAGGAGGATGAGAGCAAACTTCAAGATTGGTGAAATGGGCAGACACATGGCAGATATTTAATGCAGGGAAATGTGAATTGATGCACTTTGGAAGAAAGAATAAGTGTCAATATAAATGAAATGGTGGAATTTTAAAGGGAGAGAGGAACAGATACAGAAATCTTTCACATTCACAAATCTTTGAACGTGGCAGGGCAAGATGGTACGATTGTTAAAATGGCCTCTGAGAAGGAGAGAGAGCACAAACGCAAGTAATAATATTAAATGTTTATAATTCCCTGGTTAGGCCTCAGTTGGAGTATTGTGTCTAATTCTAGGCTAAGGTTTGGGAAGGATGTCAAGGCCATGAAGAGGATACAGAGCAGATTTACTAGAACAGAAGCAGGGATGAGGGACTTTGGTTATGTGAAGAGACTAGAGCAGCTGGGGTTACAGTAAAATCCTGATGAATTGAGTCTCAGGGGATCTGCCCACAAATTTGTGTTAAGTGGAGCTTCGTGTAACCAAGGAGGCCCTATTCCCACATGAATGTATCTCAGTGTGACCTGATATGCGCACAAACTTGGTCTATGTCAAAAACAACAGATTTAAATGAAAATGAAAACATGGTAGAACAGAAAATTTGTGAAAAAGGGCAGAATTGTCCCAGATTTGCACTAGGTGCGGTAGCGGGCGGGTAAAACGCCATATTGTCCCAAACCGGCCACATTATTTCTGCTTTCCCGGGAAACATGCCGTTTCAATGGCGGGCTGTCTCTCATTCTCCCGCCCCCATCACTTTGCCGCTTCATCACGCCAGGCGCCATATTTAAAGTCCTGCCGTATGCCCACATCTCAGTGCTTCCAGCCCGCCACTGCTGCAGGGTAGATGTTTATAAAAGATAAATAGACTGCAGCCCCCAGGATCAGTCACTGATGTGGAGTCCCGCTGGGATGTCCTCAACCCCTGCTCTGGCCGCAGGATGGACAGTGGCATGACTAACAAGGCTTGGGTTGCGATGCGGAAGTTCAATCTGAAGCCAAGGTGTTAAATTTGAACAAAGAAAATTATGAAGATATGAGAGACAATTTGGCTGAGATGGATTGGGAAAATACATTAAGAAGAATGATGGTACACAGGCAGCGGATAGTCTTTAAAGAATTATTACATAGTTTACTGCAACTATACATTCCTTAAAGGCACAAAAACCTAAGAAACATCAGATAACTGTGGCTAAGAAAGGAAGTTAAAGATTGTATAAGATGAAAACAAAAGGCCTCTTAAGTTGCCAGAAATAGTAATAAACCTGATGATTGGGAGGGTTTTAGAATACAGCAAAGGAGGAGTAAGAAACTGATCAAGAAAGGGAGAATAGAATATGAATATAAACCAGCAAAGAGCATTAAAATGGGCTGCAAAAGCTTTTATAAATATATAAAAAGGAAACATTTGACTAAGGGAAATATGAGTCCATTACAGGCAGAGTCAGGAGAATTTATTACGGAAATAGAGAAATGACAGAGAAGCTGAACGATTACTTTGTGTCTGTTTTCACTGAGGAAGATACAAGAAACCTCCCAAAATTAGAGATCCAAGGGGTTAGGGAGAATGAGGAATTGAATGAAATTAGTATTAGTAAGAAAGTTGCATTGCAGAAATTAATGGGACTGAATGTTGGAAAGTCCCTGGCAACTGATACTGTACATCCCAGTGTTGAAAGAGGTAGCTATGGAGATAGTATTTGAATTGATGATCATCTTCCAAAATTCTATAGATTCTGGAATGGTTCCTGCAGATTGGAAGGTGGCAAATGCCAACCCACTTTTTAAGAAGAGAGGGAGAGAAAGCGAGGAGCTACAGACCTGATAACCTTACATCAATAGTCGGGAAAATGTTAGAATCTATTATAAAGGATGTGATAAATGGACACTTGGATAATAATGTTCTGATTGGGTAGAGTCAATGTGGATTTATCAATGGGAAATCACGTTTGAATCTATTGCAGTTGTTTGAGGATGTTACTAACAAAGTTGATAAAGGACAGTCAGTGGATGTAGTAAGCTTGGATTTTCAGAAGGCTTTTGAGAAAACCCTCCCACAGGAGGTTGATTAACAAAACTAGGAGGTAATATGGATTAAGGATTGGCTAACAGGCAGAAAACAAAGTAGGAATTAACATGTCATTCTCGCGTTGGCAGGCTATGGCTAGTGGGGTACCACACGGATCAATACTTGGGCCCAGCTGTTCACAATATATATCAATGGTTTGGATGTGGGGACCAAGCGTAATATTTGCAAAGTTACGGATGACACAAAGCTAGGTGGGAATGTGTTTTGAGGAAGATGCAAAGTGGCTTAAAGAGGATTTGGACAGACTTAGTGATTGTGCAAGAACATGGCAGATGCACTATAATGTGGAAAAATGTGAGGCTATCTACTTTGGTAGAAGGAACAGATGTGCAGAATATATCTTAAATGGTAAGAGATTAGGAAGTGTAGATATGCAAGATAACTTGGGTGCCCTCATCCGTAAGCCATTGAAGGCTACCGTGCAGGTACAGCAAGCAGCTACGAGGGCTAATGGTATGTTTGCATTCATCGCAAGAGGATTTCAGTACAGGAGTAACCGGGTCTTACTTCAGTTGCATAGAACCTTGGTTAGACTGCACCAGCAGGACCGTCTGCAGTTTTGGTCCCCTTGCTTTAGGAAGGATATTATCGCCACAGAGGGAGTGCAACAATGATCACCAGACTTGTTCCCGAGATGGCAGGATTGTCCTATGAAGAGAGACTGGGGAAACTGAACTTGTATTCTCTAGAGTTGTCAATAATGAGAGTTAATCTCATTGAAACCTACAAAATTACTGAAAGCGATAGACAGCAAAGACAAATGTATGATATTTCCCCTGATTGGGGAGTTTAGGACCAGAGGACAATTACAGAATAAGGGGGAAAACAATTAAGACCAAGATGAGGAGAACTTTTGTTACTCAAGGGGATTTTGAATCCTTGGAATTCTCTACCCCAAAGGGCTGTGGGAGGTCAGTCATTGAGTGTGTTTAAATTTGAGATCGACAGATTCCTAAATCTCTATGAGGATAGTATGGGGGGAAAGGCATTGAAGTGGATGAACAGCCATGATCATATTGAATGGTGGAATAGGCTTGATGGGCTGAGTGGTCTACTTTTGCTCCTTTGTCCCTAAGCACATTCATCTGTAACTCTTTCTCTGCAATGTAGGTGATGAATGAAAGAGCTGAGCTATTTTCGTCCTATGTATACGACAGCACCAAGCTATTCGTGTGCAATGAATACATTGGCTTCATGGCCACTGGACAGCAACAGTGATAAGGGTATCCCTTTTCATCCATTTCGACTCATACTCGGCCTCACCACCCTCGTCATGACACCTTTGTATCTGCGTGTAACTGTACCCCCTAGTTCTATTCTTGTCCCTCCAGTCATAGCTGGAGCATCGCCTCCAAAGGATTCTCTTTGCTGTCCTGCACCACTAGGTCTGCTTTCCTACACCCCGCATTTCTGATATACTTGCTGCCCCTCATTGACTGAAGTCATCACATCCATTTCAATGCATAAGCTGATAGCTTCCATCTCCACCTCACTGTCAACCCCTTCCTCATCTCTAGGTTGCCACAGTGTCCAGCATCCAACACTGGCCGAATATGAGTGTCCCTCAGCAGTGTGCTGCTTCTATCCGGGGGTGTCTTATGGGGACATTGTGGAGGGATGTTTACTCTGTATGTAACCCGTGCTCCACCTGCCCTGGGAGGGTTTATGGGACAGTGGAGATCGAGCTTTTCTGTGACGTTGTGCTGTCCTGGCTCTGGGTGACTTTGAAGGGCTGGTTTTGGGGAAGGTTGTTGCATGTGTCTTCTGTTTGAGCACAGTCCATTTGATTTGTTGACCTGATCGGCCTCTTCTCCCATCATTCAGGGCTGAACTGGTGTTGGAGGCGAGCTGGGAATTGCTGAGGGCTCTAGGCATCACTGGGCAAACTATCATTTGAGCGCAAGAATCTCCCGATGCTGTTTCCCCATTAGGTTGACTGCTAGACGCTGATCGTGGTGGAATCTTAACAACAGTGATTATTGGACAATGGCAGAAAGCTCTTTAATTACCAGCGGATGAGTTGAATGTGAAGAGATTGGAGGGGACTGCCTTTTCAAGCCATGCCTCAAGTTATCCTTAATGAGGGTCTTGGAAACCATCAACAATGGTAAGAGCATTCTGAAAGCATTGCAGCAACATCCAAGGTTTAATACCGCATTCATGGTCTCTTAACGCTCCAAAGTATATCACTGCACATGTTGTCTGTTTACCTAATGATGCATGCTGAGCACAAAGGCTGGTACATTTTGATAACTCTGCGCTAACTCATCAAAGCTTCTGTCTTTGTACCTTTATAGTTGTGCTGAGGGGATGATGGAGTGTTATCTTCCTGACCCGCTGCTGCTATCTTTTATTTTGGCAGTGTAAAGCAAAGGATAGGTTGTCCATGGGAAGGAGCAAGTACCAACACATTCTGTCAGTGCTCCTGAGGTATTGGGGAAGGAGGTGGGGAAGAGGCGATTCATCCCTTTCATGTGAGGTTGTTGGTTACAAATCAGTATGTCTTAAAGAATACTTTGTAGTCTTCCATAGGTTAACTGTAAATCCTTATTAACTACTAGAACTATTTGCACATGTACAGTAAACAATACAAGCTAGGAACTGTCTCCATCCTAAGGTCTGTTCCCGTCTCTGCTCAACATCACACTAACCCATGGGTCTGAGTCATGTGCCTTCTTACATCACGGTGTGGGCAGTGCTGTACTCAGTCCCACATTAACCCTGTATGTGCCAGGCCCTCATACTTCACCTGTGGCCACTTGGGGCTGGGAGGGGCTTCAACAGACACACTACCCCCTCACCACCACTGCTGACTGCCCTTTGCCTGGGCCTGTTGGTGACCACCTTGACAGGCTCAGCTGGGGGGGGGGGGGTCAGCATTCAATCTGCTCGTTTCCCCCCACACACTGCGGGGCCAGAGATCAGTAGCGTGTAGCTAAAATGCAGCCAGACATTGAGGTGTAATCCTCTCAGAATGGAATGGGGGCTGCACCTCACACATCCTGCAGAGTGTGAGACACAGACTCCCCCCAATCTATATAAATTTGTGACTGTGTTGCCTACTAGATTTTCCTGATAAGACAAACAAAGATTGTGTTCAGCACAAGGCCCCTTGGATCAATCCCTGGCCTTTTGTGATTTATCTGATCTCAGCTGGGCACTGCGATGGACATCTGTATCTTAGGTTATCCTTCTTGGAGTGGAGAGTGAACAGGAGATCAGAGTGATGGTCCTGGTCTCGCAAAGGTTATGGTCAGTGCAGATATGAGACACTTTACAAGTTTAAATTCATACCCAACATTCATGCCTGGCCTTGCATGAGAATGGCCATTTGAGTGGGATGCTGGAGAGCACCCAGTGCAGAGGGAGAGCACCCAGTGCACAGGGAGAGCACCCAGTACAGAGGGAGAGCACCCAGTGCACAGGGAGAGCACCCAGTACAGAGGGAGAGCCCCCATTGCACAGGGAGAGCACCCAGTGCACAGGGAGAGCACCCAGTACAGAGGGAGAGCACCCAGTGCACAGGGAGAGCACCCAGTACAGAGGGAGAGCACCCAGTGCACAGGGAGAGCACCCAGTGCACAGGGAGAGCACCCAGTACAGAGGGAGAGCACACAGTGCACAGGGAGAGCACCCAGTACAGAGGGAGAGCACCCAGTGCACAGGGAGAGCACCCAGTGCACAGGGAGAGTACTCAAGCAGAAGCTGGCACTTTGTTGTAAGGGAAAACATTGTTGCAGAAGTAAGGCGAACCTCACAGTGAACATTTCACAAAGTCTGGAATTAACTGCCATTGCAAATTAGGGCTACATAACTCAACTTCATGTAGCTTTCAAAACAGGAGAGCAGAGTACAGAAACAAGCAGGCTATGACATTCCTTTAAATGATTCAGCTGCAGTATTGTCAAATTTCAGGCCACACATTTTAGGGAGACTTCAGTGAGGATGCAGAAAAGAATCTGAAAATGGTTCCAGGGATGAGTACCTTGAGTTTCACACACAGATTGGAGAAGCTGGAGTTGAGGAGAGGAGATTTGGCAGTGTTCAGAATCATGATGGGTCTAGACAAGGTAGATGGAGAGAAACAGTTTCCATTGGAAGAAAGACTGAGAGTCTGAAGACAGAGATATAATTTGTCGGCCTTCAATGAACTGTGCCATAAAGCCCTTATCATTCTCTTTACAGCAGCAAGTGACTACTTTCCGAATACACTGAGGCATGTAATTGTGGCTTTCAAGGGGGAATTGGATCAACAAATGGAGGCAGGAAGGAATGGAGGGCTACAGGGAAAGGGCAGGTGTGTGAGAGCAGCTAAACTACACCTGCAGAGAGCCAGGACAGGCACAGCAGGCCAGATGCCTCCCTCTGTATCCTTCCCCGCCCCCTGATAGTGTAACATAATGTGATACACAAAAGCACTGTTCACACTGGCATGTAGCCCAGTGGCATGATATGGTGGTCAAGCTGTATAACCTCTTTCCAACACAAGAAACACCAGTAGATGCTGTACTGGCAAAAACCTGGTTAAAACTGATGCCATCATTCTAACCTTTGAACCTTTGCAGCCAATGGCTTGTTGCTTAACATCTGCCCACTATCTGTCTGACTCCCAGGGACAACTGACTGGCAGTACAGTGGGTCATATTTGCAGACCACAGGCAGAGGAAATCAAGCAGACTGCATCAGAGTATGCTGAGAGGGTCAGGCACCTCACAATATCCAATGGCCATTCCAAAGTACGTCATAAAGTTTCCTTCCTGGACAGGCAATACACGCTAAGCAAGGTGTTGTAAATGGCAGATTTAGATGAATGTTGAGATTATTACTTACTTTGACCATGCCCATTGTTGGCTCAGGATACGGGCAGAATGCTGCCTCTTAATCCTATGACATCTTGAGCGCATGGGGCTCTGGATTAGCATACAAAGTAATGGGCAGCATTTTGAGAATGCAGCCCCACCACAGTGCTGCACTTGAGAAACAATCAGAGCTTGCATTTTAACTGCTGGAGCAGTTGATTGATTTGCATCACAACACTAAAGGATGTGGAGGAGTTCGATATAATCCTGATCTTGCACTGGGACTACTGGAGTTAATCACTTAGGACATGCAACATACAATCAAAACCACATATAGAATTCACCAAAGATCCCTTGTGGGGAAGTTGGAAGTCCTCTCAACATATTAAAGCTTCAACATCAGAATGTGTCACAAGGCGTCCACAGCATTGTCAATATACGTTTAGTACAGACGTACATTTGAGCACCCTAACCCTGACCATCAGACAATTGTGAGTGAGATGGAGTTGGCTGCTAGGTGACGGAGTTTGAGGTGTGGAGTGGGGACAATATGTTGAATCGTGAGTAAATAGAAGGCCAAGTGCTCAGTATGGGGGGTAAGTGTGGAGGGGGGGGTGGGGGCACTCCTGGGCAGGAATAGTGAGAGCAGATTCATACATACACTCCAAATTGAAGTGAACGTAGACTCGGAAATAAAGAATTTGCGGGGCAATTGGGAAGGAGTGGTGACGGGAGCAGAACAATCTGTTTGGCATTTTCCGAGAGCGAGAAAAGGCACAAGTGGCCTCTCCTCTATGCTGTATCGTTAACACTGCACAAACTATGAATCATCTTTAAAGGGAAAGCTTAATCATGTCATTTTTTCAAAAGTGGCTCATGGTATTAAAAAAAGCAACTGCTAGAAAGTCAACTGAGAGAGTGAGATTCCAGAGGCAAAAATCTGCGAAAGAGAAAGAGCAATCAGAACAACAAAGAACAAAGAAAAGTACAGCACAGGAACAGGCCCTTCGGCCCTCCAAGCCTGCACCAATCATACTGCCTGTCAAACTAAAACATTTTGCACTTCCGGGGTCCGTATCCCTCTATTCCCATCGTATTCATGTATTTGTCAAGCTGCCTCTTAAACACCACTATCGTACTTGCTTCTACTACCTCCTCTGGCAATGAATTCCAGACACTCACTACACTCTGCATAAAAAACATGCCCCGCACATCTCCTCTATAGTTTTCTCCTCTCACCTTAAATCTATGACCCCTAGTAATTGACCCTGGGAGAAAGCTTCTGACTACCTACTCTGTCCATGCCACTCATAATTTTGTAAACTTATATCAAGTCGCCCCTCAATCTCCGTTGCTCTAGTGAGAACAATCCGAGTTTTTCCAACCTCTCCTCATAGCTAATAACCTCCAGACCAGGCAGCATCCTGGTAAGCCTCCTCTGCATCCTTTCCAATGCCTCCATATCCTTCTGGTAATGTGGCGATCAGAATTGCACGCAATATTCCAAGTGTGGCCTAACCAAGGTTCTATACAGCTGCAGCATGACTTCCCAGCTTTTATACTCAATTCTCCTGCCAATGAAGGCAAGCATGCTATATGCCTTCCTGACTACCTTATCCACCTGCATTGCCAGTTTCAGTGACCAGTGGACCTGTACACCCAGATCCCTCTGCCTGTCAATGCACTTAAGGGTTCTGCCATTTACTGTATAATTCCTGCCTGTATTAGACCTTCCAAAATGCATTACCTCACAGTTGTCCGGATCAAACTCCATCTGCCATTTCTCCACCCAAGTCTCCAACTGATCTATATCCCGTTGTATCCTTTGACAATCCTCTTCACTATCTGCAACTCCTCCAACCCTAGTGTCGTCTGCAAACTTACTTATTAGCCCAGTAACATTTTTCTCCAAATCATTTATATATACTACAAACAGCAAAGGTCCCAGCACTGATCCCTGCGGAACTCCACTAGTCATAGCTCTCCATTCAGAAAAGCACCCTTCCACTGCTACCCTCTGTCTTCTATGACCAAGCCAATTCTGTATCCATTTTGCCAGCTCACCTCTGATCCCGTGCGACTTTACCTTCTGTACCAGTCTGCCATGAGGGACCTTGTCAAAGGCCTTACTGAAATCCATGTAAATAACATCCACTGCCCTTCCATCGTCGATCATCTTTGTCACTTCCTCGAAAGACTTGATCAAGTTAGTGAGACACGACCTATTCTTCACAAAACCATGCTGCCTCTCACTAATACGCCCATTTGCTTCCAAATGGTAGTAAATCCTGAAGGGGGGAGCGGGAGGGGAAATGGGAGGGGGCAAGGCAGGTAGGAAGGGAGTGAAAGGTGGCATAGTTGTACTGTCACTGGGCCAGTGTTCCAGAGACCCAGGGTTATGATCTGGGGACCCAGTTTCAAATCCCACCATGACAGATGGCAAAATTTAAATTCAATAAAAATCTGGAATTAAACGTCTGGTGATGACTGTGAAATCATTGCCCCATTGCCGATTGTTGTAAAAACTCATCTGATTCATTAATACCCCTAAAGGCATTTCACTAAGGACATCTGCTGTCCTTACCTGGTCTGGCCTACGTGTGACTCCAGACCCACATCCCATGAACAATTGAAAACAAAGTGATCCCACCATTTTGCGCCCTCACCAATTTCCAATGTCATCCCCAGTGTTCACTGGCTCCCGGGACCCTGCTCTTCCACTCAGTCGCTTCAAGTTTAAGGTTATTTCTTATAAATTCATGGTCAGATCAATACTTCACTGCACAGCTGGTCTCTGAGCTTTACTCTGCTACTTTGCTGGGCTCTGGTCAGAAATTGGCTTTTGTCTGAGCTGAATTCCAGCTGTACTGTGATCTCCGTATTTGCTGCAGCTTTTTACTGAGATTGTATTTTCTCCTGGACTGTCCTCTGAGCTCCATTAACCCCATTCCCACTGAGCTGCTGCCGTCCAACTTCCTGTCCTGTTCCCATGTTAGCTCACATTGTAAATAGGGGCATCTCCTCACTGCCTGTCCAGCTTATTTTCAAATTCCCCACTTTCATAAACCCCATTTCAAAAATACTGACCCTCAATCACTCTGTTCTTGCACTTGATCTCCAACCTTATATTCAGAAAGTCCTTGAATGTGTCCTCACTTCTGAAATCCATGTTCATTTTCCTGCAGTTACATGTTTAAACCACACCAATAGGATTTTCATCCATTATAGCATCAGTGGGTCTAATAAATGTCACAAATGACATGTCCTATGACATCGAGTATATACAGTAGCATTATCCCTCATCATCCTTTTGGACCATCCTGTAACCATTGACATGGTCATCATCATCACCATTCTCCTCCAACGTCTCTCCTCAATTGTCAGTGTGACTATTGATTTGGTTCCACATTTGCCAATTTGATCAACTGCAGAGTTTCTGCAGCAATAGTTTCTCTTCCCCCACTGATCCACATGTTGCACAGGTCAACCACATCCACAGAAACAAGGTCAGTTTTCAGATGTACACCAATGACAACCAACTCTAACTCTCCACGACCTCTCTGGGCCCTTCCACCACCAGTTTGTTTTCAGGCAGCTTATCTGGAATCCAGTTATGTAGGAACCGGAACTTCTTTCAACTGAGTATTGAAAAGATTTAAATTATCACCTTTGGAAATTGTCACTGGTTCTCCATCCCCTCCTTGTCCACGGTATCTGACTCTGACTCTGTCTCTGACTGAACCAGACCCTTGCTGTCCTATTGAATCTGGAATCGTGCTGGTTGTGATCAAACTAAGAGTGTCTGAGACATTCTCTGGAGTACATGGTGTACCCTATCTTTCCAATTTCCTCTGCTGGGTGTTTTTTTAAAAACTTAGTTTCCCTCGGTTGATTTCTCGGTCTCTTCACTTCTGCATTCGTTCACCACCTCCCCTTTTCCCTTTTTTTATTCCCTTCACTCTGAAGTTGTGAATTTCTCCCTCTCACCACCTCAAAAGCATTCATTAGTGACATGCTAGTCAGTCACGCCTCCAGGGATTGCAGATTAAATTCACCAAAGTGGTAAAGCAACATGAGGGATAGCAAATCAGTACCTCATTTCACATTGCACACTCCCGGACTCAGACTTGTACCCTTCTCTCTCTCTTGCGTTCCCTCTCCTCGCCACCGTTGCACTCTCCCACTCCATGTGCACTGCCAAATATCGACCCCCGCACTCAACCATTCCCAACTCTGCTCCCCCTGCAAACTCTCCACTACCACCTTGCACCAACTCCAACTGTGCAATGTCTCCAACCTCCTGCGTCCTGGGTACTCTACACCCCCACTTTACATATTCTACCTTGCCCCCAATGGACTTTCACGGAACCATCCTCCTTAACCCTGCTCACTCTCCCCTTCCCACAATGTACTTTCCCCTTACCCCACCATCATGCAGTTTGCCTTCCCCACTGAGCACTCTCGCCCTCCAACCACACTCTGCTACACTCTGCAGTCCGCCCCTCCACCCAATGTTTCCAGTGATTTTCGTGTTTTTATCTCTCGACACCCAGGGTGAAAACTCTCAGGTAACAGCAAATTCCAAGAATTTAAACTACAACCTGAGTGAGAACTTTAAAAGGAAAGCATTCAAATAAAACACAGCAGGAAATTAAATCACTGACTGTGTTACTTTAACATTCCCCCAGCTCCAGCCTCTCTGACTCTGGATCTGAACACAGCGAATCCCCGGCTCATCCTGTCTGAGAACTGGACCAGTGTGAGACTTGGAGACAAACGGCAGCCCGAAGAGGTTTGACATCTGGGGCTGCGTCCTGTGATTGGGGCAATTTACATAAGGGAGACATTACCGGGAGGTGGAAGTGGGATATAAGACTTGGTGGGGTCTGGGAATGGCCCAAGAGTCTGCCAACAGTAAAAGGATGATCAACCAGAGACCTGAAACTGGATACTGGATTGTGTGGCTCGAACCAGGAACAAGTTATTCTGGGGGAACCACCACCTCATCGACCCCCTTCACCGACCCCCTTCACCCCGAGTGTGAATCCCCGGAAGATCGGGGTTTTCCTGGACTAGGAGGGTGGACAGGTGTCATTTTACAATGTGGACAACATGACCCATCTCCACACTTTCACTGAGAGAATCTTTCCCTTCTTCAATCCGGGAGGGAATGACAACAGGAAAATTCTGCATTGCTAGCACTCCATGGTCTTTAAGGTCAATAAAGGGCGATCCCATAATTTCACACCGTCTCCCTGCCTCCTGCCAGCTGTAAACTGATGGGTGTCGGTCTCAGTCACAGGTGGAAAGAGAAGCCAGGTTAACATTCCAGGTGTAAACCCTGTATGGGAACTGGGAACTGAAAGATCAGCGAGGACCTCTGCAGGGCTTGGGGAAAGAAGAAACAACTAGAAGCTCAATTGTGGAGAGAAACTTACTGGGTAGAATCAGCTGCGAACTGCAGGAACCCGGTGACATTCCTCCCTGTAATGTTGTTCCACAGGCGGAAGGTGGTGGGACGTCAGCGTGTTTGAGATGGATCAGTGCAGCACCTTTGCTGCCAAGCACTGTCATTAAAATATACAGTAGATACTGTTTTCAGTCAGTCGGTAGATTGAAAACAGCGCGAGAGGAGAGTCAGTCGGGAGATTGAAAACAGCACGAGAGGAGAGGTGATTGGGAGATTGAAAATAAAAAGAGGGGAAGCTGAAGAGGAGCGGCCAGCGTGTGAGCAGCCCAGTGAAGGAGTGGAGCTTTGAGGCTTTGGCTCGAGAGGCTGCGGTGAGCAGAGGCTGAAGATGAGTTTGCTCCCAGTGAGGTAAGGCCGGGTAAGTTCCTTTAATTAAATTAGGAGTAGGTAATGGAGGCAGCAGTTAGGGCAGTCGAGTGCTCCGAATGCAGCATGTGGGAAGTCTGGGACAGCACAATTATCCCTGATGACTACACCTGCAAAAGATGCATCCAGCTACAGCTCCTGACAAACCGAGTTAGGGAACTGGAGCTGGAGCTGGATGAGCTTCGGATCATATGGGAGGCAGAGGCAGTAATAGACAGGAGTTTCAGGGAGACAGTCACCCCTAAATGTCAGGAGGCAGGTAGCTGGGTGACTGTCAGGAGAGGGAAGGGGAATAGACAGAAAGAGCAGAGCACCCCTGTGGCCGTTCCCATCAACAATAGGTATACTGTTTTGGATACTGTTGGTGGGGACGACCTACCAGGGGCAAGTTGTAGTGGTCGCGTCTCTGGCACCGAGACTGGACCCTCAGCTCAGAAAGGAAGGAGGGAAAAGAGGAGAGCAGTAGTGATAGGGGATTCGATAGTTAGGGGGACAGATAAGAGGTTCTGCGGGAGAGATCGAGAATCCCAGATGGTCTGTTGCCTTTCTGGTGCCAGGATCCGCGATATCTTGGATTGAGTTCTCAGTATTTTCAGGAGGAAGGGTGAGCAGCCAGATGTCATGGTCCATGTAGGGACCAATGAGGTGGATAGGAAGGAGGAGGTCCTGCAAAGAGAGTTTAGGGAGTTAGGTGCAAAGTTGAAGGACAGGACCTCCAGGGTTGCGATCTCAGGAGTGCTACCCGTGTCACGTGCTAGAAATAGAAGGATAATGCAACTAAATACGTGGCTAAGAAGTTGGTGCAAGAGTTTTCTGTTTCTGGACAACTGGGCTCTGTTCCAGGGAAGGTGGGACCTGTTCCGACGGGACGGTTTGCACCTGAACTGGAGGGAAACTAACATCCTTGCAGGTAGGTTTGCAAGTGCTGCTCCGGGGGGGTTTCAACTAGATTTGCGGGGGGAGGGGAACCAGAGTGTTAGAGCAGATAGTGAGGTGGAGGAGGATAAAGGTCAAGCAAGGAATGCATGTATAGACAGAAATCAAAGGTTTGTACGTGATAGAAATGTTCTCAGGTGCATCTACTTCAATGCAAGGAGTATTATCGGAAAGGCAGATGAGCTTAGGGCATGGATTGGCACGTGGGATTACGACATTATTGCTATTGGTGAGATAATTCTTCTCCGCCGATGCTGCCAGACCTGCTGAGTTTTTCCAGGTAATTCTGTTTTTGTTTTGCTATTGGTGAGATTTGGTTGCAGGAGGGGCAGGACTGGCAGCTCAATGTTCCGGGATTCCGTTGTTTCAGATGTGATCGAGGGGGAGGGATGAAAGGGGGAGGAGTGGCGTTACTAGTCAGGGAAAATATCACAGCTGTGCGTAGACAGGACAGCCCAGAGGGCTCATCTACAGAGGCCATAAGGGTGGAACTGAGGAAGGGGAACGGTGTGACCACACTAATAGGATTGTATTATAGACCACCCAATAGTCAAAGAGAATTGGAGGAGCAAATCTGTAGAGAGATAGCAGACCGATGTAAGAAACAGAAAGTTGTGATAGGAGATTTTAACTTTCCATATATTGACTGGGACTCCTGTAAAAGGGCTGGATGGCTTGGAGTTTGTCAAATGTGTTCAGGAAAGTTTTCTAAATCAATATATAGAGGTACCAACGAGAGAGGATGCAATACTTGATCTCCTATTAGGGAACCAGACAGGTCAGGTGACAGAAGTATGTGTAGGTGAACATTTTGGGTCCAGTGACCACAATGTCATTAGTTTTAAGCTAATTATGGATAAGGATAGGTCTGGTCCTCAAGTTTCTAAATTGGAGAAAGGCCAATTTTGTGGAAATGAGAAGGGATCTAGGAAGAGTGGATTGGGATAAGTTGTTTTCTGGCAAGGATGTATTCAGTAAGTGGAAGGCATTCAAAAGCAAAATTTTGAGAGTGCAGAGTTTGCATGTTCCTGTCAGGATTAAAGGCAAAGTTAACAGGCATAGGGAACCTTGGTTTTCAAGGGATATTGGCAATCTGGTTAAGAAGAAGAGAGAGGTGTATAGCAGGTATAGGCAACAAGGAGCAAATGAGGTACTTGTGGAGTATAGGAAATGTAAGAAAATCTAAAGAAGGAAATCAGGAAGGCAAAAAGAAGACATGAGGTTGCTTTGGCAGATAATGTGAAGGTAAACCTGAAGAGTTTCCACAAGTATATTAAGAGTAAAAGGATAGTAATGGACACAATTGGTCCCCTTGAAGATCAGAGTGGTCGTCTATGTGTGGAGCCTCATGAGATGGGGGAGATCTTAAACAGTTTTTTTGCATCAGTATTCACTCAGGAAACTGGCATAGTGTATAAGAAAGGAAGGGAAACAAGCAGTAGTGTCATGGAACATATAGAGATTAAAGAGGAAGAGGTGCTTGCTGCCTTACAGCGAATAAAGGTAGATAAATCCCCCGGGCCTGACATGATATTCCCTCGGACCTTGAGGGAGACTAGCGTAGAAATTGCAGGGGCCCTGGCAGAAATAATTAAAATGTCCTTAGCCACGGGTGAGGTCCTGGAGGATTGGAGGGTAGCTCATGTTCCGTTGTTTAAAAAAGGCTCCAAAAGTAAACCAGGTAATTACAGGCCAGTGAGCCTGATGTCAGTAGTAGGTAAATTATTGGAAGGTGTTCTGAGAGATTGGATATACAATTATTTGGACAGCCAAGGGCTGATTAAGGATAGTCAGCATGGCTTTGTGCGTGGTAGGTCGTGTTTAACGAACCTTGTAGAGTTTTTTGAAGAGGTTACGAAGAAGGTAGATGAAGGAAAGGCTGTGGATGTTGTCTACATGGATTTTAGTAAGGCCTTTGACAAGGTCCCACATGGGAGGTTAGTTCAGAAGGTTCAGACACTTGGTATCCATGGAGAGGTTGTAAACTGGATTCGAAATTGGCTGTGTGGGAGAAGACAGAGAGTGGTAGTGGATGATTGCTTCTCAGACTGGAGGCCTGTGCCTAGTGGGGTGCATCAGGGATCTGTGCTGGGACCATTGTTGTTTGTTGTCTATATCAATGATCTGGATGATAATGTGGTAAATTTGGATCAGCAAGTTTGCTGATAACACTAAGATTGGAGGCATTGTGGACAGCGAGGAAGGCTTTCAAAGCTTGCAGAGGGATCTGGACCAACTGGAAAAATGGGCCAGAAAATGGCAGATGGAATTTAATGCAGAAATGTGTGAGGTGTTGCATTTTGGAAGGACAAACCAAGGTAGGACATACACAGTAAATGGTAGGGCACTGAGGAGTGCGGAGGAACAAAGGGATCTGGGAGTTCAGATACATAATTCCCTGAAAGTGGCGTCACAGGTAGACAAGGTTGTAAAGAAAGCTTTTGGCATACTGGCCTTCATAAATCAAAGTATTGAGTATAGGAGTTGGGATGTTATGGTGAGGTTGTATTAGACATTGGTGAGGCCAACTTTGGAGTATTGTGTGCAGTTCTTGTTGCCTAACTACAGGAAGGATATCAGTAAGATTGAGAGAGTGCAGAGAAGATTTACTAGGATGTTGCCGGGTCTTCAGGAGTTGAGTTACAGGGAAAGATTAAACAGGTTAGGATTTTATTCCTCGGAGTGTAGAAGAATGAGGGGAGATTTGATAGAAGTTTACAAAATTATGAGGGATATAGACAGAGTAAATGCGAGTAGGCTCTTTCCACTTAGATTAGGAGAGATTAACACGAGAGGACATGGCTTTAGGGTGAAAGGGAAAAGGTTTAGGGGAAACATTAGGGGGAACTTCTTCACTCAGAGAGTGGTGGGAGTGTGGAACAAGCTGCCATCTGATGTGGTAATGCGGGCTCACTCTTAAGTTTTAAGAATAAATTGGATAGATACATGGATGGGAGAGGTCTGGAGGGTTATGGACTGGTGCAGGTCAATGGGACTAGCGGAATAATATTTCGGCACAGACTAGAAGGGCCGAATGGCCTGTTTTTCTGTGCTGTAGTGTTCTATGGTTCTAGATGCAGCACTTACCCTAAAAAGAGGACTTGATGTTTAATTACATTCCAGAAGCCTCTCCAAGGCCTCACGGTGATAAAGGACAGGCGTTGGGAAACTCCACCACTGAACGCTTGGCCGTAACCCTTCCTTTTGGTCAAAATGTATCAATTAACCTCTTACATCACATTGATGGGAAAATATAGTTTAACATCTCTGATCTCTCTCTCTCCTATTGGTTTTAAAAACATATTCCACACATGAACCATTACTTTCTGATTTTCCTCATTTTGTTGTCAAATGTTTTCAACTTTCCTCACATTCCACACACTTCAAATCCATTTCTTACTCTTTATTAATACAAGTGCAAATATTTCATGTTTTAAGTTTTTTTCTCTATTATCACTTAAATGTAATTTGACAACTCAGTTGTGAATATCTGTCTCTATTAATTTTCCAGTTTTAAGCCATTTTACAACCCACTATGACATGCTTAATGATTGAGATCAGTGTTTCTTATTAACAAATTGTTTTGATTAGACCACAAGAACACAAGAACAAAGAGCAGGGTTAGACGATAGGGCCCAGGGACTGCTCCACTGTTCAATATGATCATCACTGATATTCTGCGTCATCTCCACTTTCCTGCCCACTCCCCATATGCCATGATTCCTGGAGAGAACAAAAATCTGACCTTAGTATTAAATACATTCACTGATTCCACAACCTTCTGGTGTAGAGAATTGCAAATAATAACAATCCTATGAGTGAAGAAATTTCTCATGGTGTTGGGTGTAACATATTAGCATTAGTAGAAGATTGGATAGCTAACAGGAAGCAGAGAGTAGGAGAGTAGGTATAGTGGGTCAACTCCACATCCCCGTCTAAGCCCGATATCCTTTTTCTCGCTTGTTGGTCCAGACTCTATTTATCTCTGCCTTAAAGATGTGACGAGTGGAGTGCCATAGGGATCAGTGCTGGGGCATCAACTGTTTATAAATTATATCAATGACTTGGATGAAAGGACAGAATGCGTGATTGCTAAATTTGCTGATAACACAAAGATGGGAAAGTAAGTTGTGAAGATGACATAAGAAGCCAGCAAAGACACATAGATGGGTTAGGTGGGATGACAAAAAATTGTCAGATGGAGTGGGAAAATGTGAACTTACTCAGTTTTTCAGAAGAATAGGAAAGCAGTACATTATTTAAATGTTGAGTGATTGCAGAACTCTGAGACACAAAGGGATCTGGGTGTCCTGGTACATGCAAGACAAAAGTGAGTTTGCGGGTACAGCAGTGATTAGGGAGGCAAATGGAATGTTAGCATTTATTGCAAGGGGGATGGAATATAAAAGTGAAGATGTTTTACTCCAGTTGTACAGGGTACTGGTGAGACTACATCCGACAATTTCAGTCTCCTTGCTAAGAAAGAATATAAATCCGTTAGGAGCAGGTCAGGAAAGGTTCACTCAACTGCTCCCTGAGACTGGGGAGGTGGAGTGGGGATAATCTTGCGAGGAAAGGTTGAGCAGGTTGGGCCGGTATCCACTGGAGTTTAGAAGATGAGAGGCGATCCCACTGAAGAACACAAGATCCTGAGGAGACTTGACAAGGTGGATGCTGAAAAGATGTTTCTCCTTATGGACGAGATTTGAAATAGGGGGTACAGTTTTAAAATAAGGGGTCTTCCCTTCAAGACCGAGATGAGGAAAAACTTTTTCTCAGAGGGTTCCTTGTCTTTGGAATTATCTTCCAGAGAGCAGTGGAGGCTGGGTCATTGAATATTTTTAAGGCAGAGATAAATAGAGTCTGGACCAACAAGGGAGTAAAAGGATATCAGGCTTAGACGGAGATGTGGAGTTGAGCCACAATCAGATCAGCCATGATCTCATTGAATGACAGAGCAGGCTTGAGGGGCTGAATATCCTACTCCTGCTCCTGAATTATATGTTTGTACGTTTCTCATCTCAGTCCTAAATGATATACCCCCTACCCTGAGACTGCGTCCCATGATCTAGATTCCCAGCCCAGAATCTTGTACGTCTCAGTGAGATCATCTCTCATTCCTCCAAACTCCAGACAGCACAGGCCCAATTTACTGAGCCTATTATCATCAGACAACCCGCTCTCATATCATGAACTAATCGAATGATCCTTCACTGTAACTCGCTGATCAATTGCTGAGACCAAAATATTTATTTCCTGTCTTCTTTCTCAAATATTTTTCATTATTATTTGCATTCAAAGCCATGAAGCAGACAAACAAAAGCCACCATTTCATTTTTTTTCATCTTAGGTCAGTATGAATAATATTTACTTTTTTTATACATTCAGGTGATGTGGGCTTTGCTGTCTAGGCCAGCATTTACTATCCATCCCTAGCTGCCCTTGAGAAGTTGGTGGTGAGCTGTTTTCTTGAACTGCTGCTGTCCATGTGGTGCAGGTACAGCCACAGTGCTGTTAGGGAGGGTGTTCCAGGATTTTGAGTCTCCGACAGTTAAGAAATGGTGATATATGTCCAAGTCATGATGGTGAGTGAATTGGAGGGGAACTTCCAGGTGGTGGTGTTCCAATCTATCTGCTGCCCTTGCCCTTCTAGATGGTAGTGTTCATGGGTTTTGGAGGTGCAGTCTAAGGAGCCTTGGTGAACTCTTGCAGTTCATCTTGTAGTTGGTACACACTGCTGCCAATGTGTGTCGGTGGTGGAGGGAGTGAATGTTTATGGATGCGGGGCCAATCAAGCGGGCCATTTTGTCCAGGATGGTGTCAAGCTTCTTGAGTGTTGTGGGAGCTGCATTCATCCAGGCAAGTGAATCACACTCCAACAAACTCCTGACTTGTGCCTTGAAGCTGTTGGACAAGCTTTGGGGCATCAGGAGGTGAGTTACTCATCGCAGGATTCCTAGTCTCTGAACTGCTCTTCTAGCCATAGTATTGATATGGCTGGTCCAATTAAGTTTCTGGTTAATGGTAACCCCCAGGATGTTGATAGTGGGGAATTTACTGATGGTAATGCCATTGAACATCAAGGGGTGATGGTTGCATTCTCTCTTGTTGGAGATGATCATTGCCTGACATTCATGTGGTGCAAATGTTACTTGCCAGTTGTCAGCCCAAGCCTGGATGTTGTCCAGGCCTTGCTACATTTGGACATGGACTTCTCCAGTGTCTGAGAAGTCACGAATGGTGCTGAACTTGGTGCAATCATCAGCGAACATCCCCACTTCTAACCTTATGATGGAAGGAAGTAGATTGATGAAGCAGCTGAAGATGGTTTGGCCTAGGACACTATCCTAAGGAACTCCTGCAGTGATGCCCTGGAACTGAGATAACTGGCCTCCCAACAACCACAAACATCTTCCTTTGTGCTAGGTATGACTCCAACCAGTGGAGAGTTTTCTCTCGACTCCAGTTTTGCCAGGGATCCTTGATGTCACACTCGGTCGAATGCTGCCTCGATGTCAAGGGCAGTCACTCTCACCTCACCTATATCTGGTATTTGGTAGATGTGCACACTTGAGGCGTTTGTGGGTTAAATAAGTAAATAGCAAAATATCTCCGCACCAGTTTTGAGAAGGTCTATTACACCACTCCATTCTCCATACTGGGTACATCCATTAAATGCTCCCAGAGACAGACGGCCTTGTGCTTTGATTGGCTGATAGACTTCTTCACTAATTATGTAAATATGATTTATTTAATCGCAGAAACTGAAACAAACACTTCATAATGTTGCTCAGTAATTTTTCAAGAACATGTCATCAGATGTACTGTCCTGGAATATACAAAATTCAAATGTTAACACACTGTAGACTGATGAAAGTCCAAAAATAGACTCAAAAAGCTTTGATTTTCCAGCATGAAAGGGCACATGAGTCAATAGTAAAATGTTGAGCAAATTGCTGATCTCAGCTGCATAGAACCTGAAGGGAGAGCTTTGGGTCTTGGACAGGAGTGGACGTGAACTAATGGAAGGAAGTGATTGAAAAGCTAATTAGAAAAAGAGAGTGAGTAATACAGGACTAATCGAGTAAAAGTTCAGTGGACGGGCCGGTATTCAATATTGAGGGGGGATCACTGGAGAACTGTGACAGGGATTTTTACCAACAAACAGAGTCAGCAGGAAACAGAAATAAGTGCAGGGGGAAACCAAAGACATCAAATAATAGAGGATGCACTGATGACAGGAAGAACACTTCTAAAGACACCGATAAAGTCACAACAATGGGAAGCTACAGGAACAGGAGTTGGCCTTTAAGCCTCTTGAACCTCCCCATCATTTCACAGAATCACACAGTGCAGAAGAGGCCCTTTGGCCCATCGAGTCTGCACCGACACCTGAGAAACACCTGACCTACCTACCTAATCCCATTTACCAGCACTTGGCCCAAAGCCTTGAATGTTATGACATGTCAAATGCTCACCCAGGCACTTTTTAAAGGATGTGAGGCGACCTACCTCCACCACCCTCCCAGGCAGTGCATTCCAGACCGTCACCACCCTCTGGGTTAAAAAGCTTTTCCTCACATCCCCCCAAAATCTCCTGCTCCTCACCTTGAACGTATGCCCCATCGTGACTGACCCATCAGCTAAGGGGAACAGCTGCTCTCTATCCACCCTGTCCATGCCCCTCATAATCTTGTACACCTCGGTCAGGTCGCACCTCAGTCTTCTCTGCTCCAACGAAAACAACCCAGGTCTATCCAACCTCTCTTCATAACTTAAATGTTTCATCCCAGGCAACATGCTGATGAATCTCCTCTGCACCCCCTCCAGTGCAATCACATCCTTCCTATGTACTAATGCCTAATACAGAAGATCCAGTCACGGAAGAGGTAGTAGTTCAGAAGCCAGAGAACGTGATTAGGACAAACATGCTGTTGGGAAGGTGCAGGGAGATTCTGGCTGTGATAGTGATGAGTGTGGGAATGATGATGAGTTGAGTATCTAGAGGTAGATCTGTGCAAATTGAGGATAAATGTGAAAAGGTACTGGAGGAGCGGGAAGGACTAAATGACAAAGTAAGAAATGATGGAAGTTATTCCGAAAAATAGAGCCAGACCTTACAGGAGTGAAATTAGGAAATACTTCAAGATAAAGAATGGTAGAAGTCTGCAACTCTCTTCCCCAAATGGCAATCAATGCTAGATCAATTTTGAATTTCAAGTCAGAGATAGATATATATTTGTCAGCAGTGATAGAGGAAAAGGCAGGTATATGGAGTTAGATCGAAGCTCAGCTATGATCTCACTGAATGACAGAACAGGTTTAAGGGGCTATATACCAACCAACCCCGCCACCACCCCCCCCCCACCACCACCCTCCACCACCACCACCACCACCACCACCACCACCACCCTCTACCACCACCACCACCACCCTCTACCACCACCACCACCACCACCACCACCACCCAGCTACCTGTTCCTACGTTCCTTTAGGAAGATGATGGCCTGGACAAATTTATATTTTGATGGCCTATGAGTTGTACGTACTAGTATTTAGTGAAATTTTCAGAAAGGATACTGCAATCTCAGAAGTTTCTCTACGAATGTTTATTATTTAAATTATAAAAATAACATTACATTTAAGTGGCAAATAATCTACACATTAAACACTGAGCTAATAAATAATAATACCGATTAAAAAATCGTTGTTCACCAAGATATTTTGAATCACACTATTTATGATAGACAGGATCACAAGTGAAGATAGTCTGTCATCTCCCATAGTCGATCACTAATGTGATTTTCTAAGCTACAATTGTTAATTGCTCACCTCTCATGTGAGTTAACAGGGTCCTGAGTGTTATCCATGTGTTCAGAAACCTGTAATTTGTTCTGCTTAAGTGGCACTAGTGTTAGTTGGAAGCAGATTTTGGAGTTAGTCAAATTCTTTGCAAAGGTCGACTCCAGTATTATCAGGCAATCCCCAGGCAGTCAACCAACCTTAAGGTCGGCCTTGTCTAAATAAGTTCATTTAGATTATGATGTCTCTCCATCTTGCCACTATGGAAGTGCATCACCTCGTACTTATCCACATTAAATCTCATTTGCCTTGAGCCTGTCTATTTCACCGGTCCATATGCTCTTGAAGTCAGCTACTCTCCTTTTCACTATTTAAAGAGTTAAAGGGGGAAGGGGGAGAGGTTTCAAATAAATGACTTGTTTCATTGTAGAGACACTGTCTGTGATTCTATTGTGCAAAATGTTCCATATCTTTCACAATGTGTAATATTGGGATAATTTTCCATTGTTCCTGCCTGAATGTGAAGGGTCACCTGCTGCAGCACAGGTAGGAAAACCCCGACACCCCTTACACAGCCCAGCGGAATTTCCTTACATTTATTTCGATGGGAGGAAAATCTGGGAAGTTTCTGTCCTGCCCGCCAGACAGAAATTCTATTCGATTTTGGAAAATACTCTCTGTCATTATCTTTAAAATTAGCGCGAGGTCACTCAGGAATCAAATCTCAAATCACTTTTTAACTAAAACGTTAGGAGAAAATGTGGAATTCTCTCCACCACCAGACTGTGGCTACCGGGACAATCAAAACCCTCCAGACCATCAACAGACATGGAGCCAAGGCAGATAAATGGAACCGAGATACAGATCGGCCACGATCAAATTCAAAGGCGAAAGGGATTCAAATAAGGCTGCGTCTGCCTCATGAGTGCTCAAGACCCCACGGCAAAGGGGGGCAGGGGAGTTCTCCCGGTGATAAAGGCAAAATATTGCGGATGCTGGAAATCTGAAACATAAACTAAAAATGCTGGAAAAACTCAGGAGGTCCGGCAGCATCTGTGGAGAGAAAGACAAGAGCCAACACCCCGAGTCTGCATGAACCCCGTCACCCACCCCCCTCCCCCCACCACCACCACCACCACCCCTAGAGCTCTGAAGAGTCATATAGACTCGAAGTGCCAACTCCTGTCCCGCTCCCCACAGATGCTGCCAGACCTCCCAAGTTCTCCCGGTGTCCTGGACAACACTCCTCCCTGAACCAGCACCGCCAAAAAGGGAGACCTACCGCTCATCCCTCCAATTTCCTTTCCTTGGGATCTTACTGCATGCAAGATGGCTGCTGCACTCTCCCACCTAACGGCAGGTCCCGCACCCGAGCAATTCACCACGGATGCAGGAAGCCCCCGGGATGGGCCGAGACCCCACCCGAACGCAAGTCCCTCACTGCCACAAAGTGCACCGCCGCCACCCGCCAACAAAACCCCAGTGCCGCAGGAAGAACTCCCCATCCACAACGGCCCAAGAATGGTGGCCTGTCCTCGAAGTTTCACGGGCACAATGGACCAAATGGTCCCCTTCTGTGCTGGATCATAATGTCATTGCCATGTATTCTTACATGTGGATCAGACCAAATTCACACTTTCAAAACTGACCCCATTCAACCCCACAATCTGACTATATGCCTAATGGCCATCACTGAGAAAAGTAGCTCGGATTTGCCGCGTTAATATACACAATGATGTCACACATGTATAAGCATCAGGATTATTTCATTAATGTATAAACTGTGATACGTGCTGTAGTATTTAGTTGGTTCTGAACTGCACTGCAAAAACAAACACGATTGACAGCTGGGCCCTATCATCCCAACAGAACAATCCAAGTACAGCAATAATGGAGAACAAATGATTGGAGAACCCAGCAACTGATAAGATCACTCTCAATCTCTGCATCAAATATCCGCTTCTGGAAAATCAACTGTCATCCTCTGCACAACTGGTCTGCAACTTCCTCTGGCGAATATTGCAATGTGAAGTCTCTCTGAAATATACAGGATCTCAGCGACAATGCACCTGAAATACAAGTGCAAAACCCCGGTATCCTTAATGAAAGAAGGAGATGCTTCCCTTAGAGCGAGCGCAAGGAAGGTTCCGGAGTGACCTCCGAGGACATCATCCAACCAGAAGAGAATGAACATACCTGGCCCACACTCCCCAGAGTCCGACCGAATGAGAGGTGATCAGTCCAAAACGCACAAATGTTAAGGGGATTGACAGAGAGTAGATGATTCCCTGACAATACCTCTGCAGTGAAACAAGACATTTATGTCCAATCAACATTGAGCTCTCCTCTTTCCTCCTGCTGCCTTTACATTTTACATATTTCTAAGTCTGACGAAGGATGCATCTCAAACCTTCATTTTTTTTCATTTCATTTCTGGATTTGCATGAGTGGGGAGAATCACTTCAAGATCAATCCCAGTGGGATGTTGTCTCACCCTCTCCCATTTTCCATAGGTGTCCCCCACAGTCCTAGCCCCACACCCCGAGATGTCCTTTTTTCATCAGGGACTGGGAGAGCAGCACTGTCTGAGACACAAATGCACAGATCTCAAAATTGCCAAGACGGAGTTTGAATATTTATGGTTTTCTCTATTTCTGAAATAAGCCTCATTTTCTCAAACAGACATGAACAAGCTCCAAATACATTCTGCAGGATACAAAGTCATCTTGGAATTCAAACCTCCCTATCAATATATCAGTTCTCGCTACCTCAACCACTCCATGTGGCAGCAAGTTCCATACTCTCACCACTCTCTGTGGAAACCTCTGGATATTGCAGGAGAAATGCCACTGCAAAGAGATCCTGTGCCAGTTGAAGTATGTCTGGATCACGGTCCCTGGGAGGCATCCATTGAACACAGAGGACTATGTTAGGGAGATCTCTGGGAGGACCCAACTTCCAACAACAGAAAAAAATCCACTGCTTCATCTTTCCATACTCAGTCGCCATATAAACATTCCAGAAATAGGTGGATAAAATTCTCTACCTTTGTGGGCTGAAAGTGGCGGCTTCAATTCCCAGACAAGATCCTTCAGTACACAACCTAGGCTTGCCCTGGTCTCAAGTTGACCAATGTATTTTCTAATGACCCCGAGCCCTCCCTGTACCCTGCTCTGAGAAGCATGACGAACATGGACTTCCACTGGGTTGGACTGCTTAACGATAATGCTTGATGAAGTACTGCAGTGTTGCCTTTTGCAGACCAAGAAACTCTCCTGTTCTGGAAGGATTTACAGGTTGCTAATCAACCTGCTTGGCCACATTATGAATGCACCTTCTCTGGTGGCCATCAAATCCTGAAGTGGGACATGAACCCGGAGTTTCTGGCCTAGTGACTATCCTTCTCAATTAGCTCGTCAGCTTTCAGACGCTTTGGAAGTCATGCTATGAAAACAAAAGTTTTTCTTTCTAGAAGATAAAACTGAACCTCTTGGGATTATTAGCTATGAGGAGAGGTTGGAGAAACTCGGATTGTTATCATTAGAGCGACGGAGATTGAGGGGCGACTTGATAGAAGTTTGCAAAATTATGAGTGGCATGGTCGGAGTAGATAGTCAGAAGCTTTTCCCCAGGGTGGAAGAGTCAATTACTAGGGGACATCGATTTAAGGTGAGAGCAGAAAACTTTAGAGGAGATGTGCGGGGCAAGTTTTTTACGCAGAGGGTAGTGAGTGTCTGGAATTCGCTGCCAGAAGAGGTGGTGGAAGCGGGTACGATAGTGATGTTTAAGAGGCAGCTTGACAGATACATGAATAGGAGGGGACTAGAGGGATACGGACCCCGGAGGTGCAAAATGTTTTAGTTTGACAGGCAATATGATCGGCACAGGCTTGGAGGGCTGAAGGGCCTGTTCCTGTTCTGTACTTTTCTTTGTTGTTTGTTCTCTTCCCTTTACTTGTCGTGCAAAATGGCTTCATGGCATTTATGGTACTTTTCACTTTAGGGTGGGTGATTGCAATCATTAATATAATGAAGTTTATGGATCTGGGCCTCATACCTGCTTCCCCAGGGCATCTGTAATCAACAGCAAAGTTCAGACTCTTTCTTTAACCTGTATTGTGGCCCACTCCTTTTTTCTCTCTATCCGGTCAGGAATGTTGAGCTGCCATTCCTGCCCTTCTTTAAGCTACATATCAGTAATAGCTGTGGGCACAGAATCATTAACACATGGAATAGGAGTTCATGCCAGCTCATATATTTCCAGTTGCCTATCTGTGCCTTCAGCTCACCTGCCCTATTCACTCGTTTTGCCCTTCTGAATATACATTCAGATTACCGACCCCACTCTCCCCCACCCGAGCAGCACTAGCAAATCACCCTGTCGCGATATTAGTCTTGACTTTGTTGGGATGTAACCGGTCTGGCCTCATAGAATCCGTCACCCTAATCCAGTTCCCAAAAATCTGCCTACAAGACTTCATCTTTCATTCTACCGATACCTTAGCTGGCAACTGCAGCCAACGGTTCCTAATATAAATAGGTGGGGATCGATAACAGTGATTGCTGCAGTGGCTTCTCAGGGAGGTGGAAACCACTTTTAATATTGAGGGCTGGGGCTCCACCTTACGATATTTACATCTCTGAGTTAACAGACAGTGCAATCATAAAGTGAGCAGCACAGGAAGAGGGGAGGCAGAGGGAACACAAAGTGGGGGTGGGGTGAGGCATTGCAAGAGCGGCCGAAGACCCACCAGAGAGGTGGGGGTCTGGGGGGGTGCGGAGTCAATATTAGAAGGCTCCTATCAGCAACTCACCTTGCTGGGCGATCCTTATTTTAAAACATAGCACAGAATGGGCCTGGTGAATTAAATCGGACTTTCACGCCAGGCATTGCACTCAATCTGGTGGGGTGTGGACAGGGAAAGAGAAAGTGGTTTGTGCTCCTTTGTCCACCAGATACCCAGCACAGAATCAAGTCTGCACCAACAGATTGCAGAAGAACCATGATTTCAACACAGCAGAGGCACAAACCAGATTCCCTCTGCTCAGGGGTTAGCTCTAAACAAATCCCGACAAAGTCCTTGACTATTCCCATTCACCTGACATTGCCAGACACAAATGAAATTAAATAAAAATGAAAAGCAATTATGTAGGAGATTGTCAGCAGGGCCAGAGAGACTGTCTCATTTAAACTTTCCATCATGTCCACACTCCCTGCGGAACAGGTTTAACGTGCAAGCAAAAATCACCTCAGTCTGTTAATCGCACAATCCAAATTTCTAGCAGGGCGTCAAAACTGCAGATGGCTTGTCTCTGCTAAAATTCCAGAGCCAAAGTCCTGGAGGAAGTCAGCAGAACAGTTTCTGTGGTGACCTGCATATTAACTTTGTGCGTTGCAGTGGTGCTGAGGTTGTTAAAAAAAACTCTTGCAAGGCAGTGGACTATATTTACAATTCAGCCACAGAGGAAAAGACTCTTCAATACAGTGATACAAACTACAATTTGCATTTTTTTTTAATATTCACATTGACACTAAGGTCAAGCAGGTCTTTGTAAGTCGAAGGGTCATGAGGACTCGAAACGTCAACTCTTTTCTTCTCTGCCGATGCTGCCAGACCTGCTGAGTTTTTCCAGGTAATTCTGTTTTTGTTTTGGATTTCCAGCATCCGCAGTTTTTTTGTTTTTATCTCTTTGTAAGCTTTGTCTTACGGCCCAGCTAGCATGATCAGTTAAAATAAAGCTGCAGGCTTTGAAATGGGCATACCAAACCAAGAATGCAAGCTTAGAGTCAGTCACCTCCTAATGCCCCAAAGCCTGTCTACCATCGACAAGGCACAAGTCATAAGTGTGGTGGAATACTCTCCTCTCCACTGGATGAGTGCGTATCCAACAACAGGCAAGAAGCTGGACACCATCGAGGGCAAAGCAGCCCACTTGATTAGCACCCACCCACCACTTTAAACATTCATGACCTCCACCATCGTCACCCAGTGGCAGCAGTATGTACCTTCTGTAAGACGCACCGCAGCAACTCGTCAAGAATCCTTCGACAGCACCTTCCAAACATATGACAACTATAACCTAGAAGGACAAGGGCAGCAAATAGATGGGAACACCACCATCTGGAAGCTCCCCTCCAAGCCACTCACCATCCTGACTTAGAAATATGTCGCCCTTCCTTCACTGTCACTGGGTCAAAATCTTGGAACTCCCTTGCTAACAGCACTGTGGTGTAGCCACACCACTTGGGCTGCAGCAGTTCAAGGAGGCAGCTCACCACCACCTTCTCAAGGGAAATTAGGGGTGGGCAATAAATGTTGACATAGCCAGTGACACCCACATCCCATCTATGAATAAATTTAAAAATGATTTCCCAAGACCAATTAAACGACTGTTAGCTTGAGGTGGGGGTTATGAGTGGAGGAATAGATTGAGCAAGTGGTGAACATTGAAAGTCACATACTTCAGCCCACTGTGCTGAAGTATTTTATAACAGGCAAAAGCATAAGCAATTAAAAAGCAGCGATACAAGTTTAACCTGTTTGACAAATCAGTTACAAGTGCTCCCTGTAAAATGTCAATAGAAGCTCAATATTTAGAATTGCTGAACAATCGTATGTATCAATGTGTGTCAGCCTGAGCCCGGACCCTGACGCTGACCCTGCTGTGCCTGGTCGCTGACGCTGTCCCTGATGTGCTCCTGCCTCTGAGTCACAGTTGTGTTCAAATCCCACTCCAGAGACTTGAGCAGAGAAATGAAATGGCAATTCTGAGGGAGGGCTGCACTGTCGGAAGTGCTGTCTTTTGGATGAGAATTTCAAATCGAGGCCCTGGCTGCCCCTTCATGTGAGCACAAAAGCTCCTACGGCCACTATTTTGAAGTATAAAGAGAGTACTCCCTGATTTCCTGGACAATATTCAGCTCTCAACCAACATCACTGAAATATTTTATCTGGTTATCAAGTTGTGTTCATGGGAGCTTGCTGTGTGTAAAGTGGGTGCCATGCTTTTCTCCATTACAACAGTGACCATGCTTTGGAAGTATTTAATTGGCTGCGAAGTGTTTTGGGATGTCCTGGGGATGGTACAGGTGTTAAATAAATACACATTTCCAATCAAATTGACAGCTAGGGGAGTTAACTGGTTTGTGGAATGCAGGCTGTCGACTTCAATCAAAATAAATCAACACATTTTGTTTTATTTTCTTCTGACCAAGTTACTCATCGATTTTCCCTGGCATCGTACATGGTTTACGGCACAGAAATAGGCCAATCGCCCCCACTGGACCATATGGGGGTTTGATTTCAACCTAATGTCATCTCACCCTATTATATCCTTCATTTCTCTTTCTTCCTTATCTAGCTTCATATTTAATATATCTAATACAATGCACCTCCACTACTGCATGCGATAGTGAGTCCAACGGTCTAACAACTCTCTGGGTAGAAGTAACCCTCTTCATAGCGTGACTGGAGGGGCAACACCAGCTCCAAGAACTGCCCCAACTCCTCCCATATAGTTCTGTGGAATCTAGTTTTATTTTTAAAGAAGTCAGGGTGTTTGTGGGTTCAAGACCTATGCCAGAGGTTCAAGAGTCATAATCAAGGCCAACATTCAGCGGTAGTGCAGAAGGAGTACTGCACAGCCGGAGGTGACGTCTTTCATTAAACCATCTGCTCCCTCAGATGGAGGTAGAAATCCTGGGTCCTCAGTTTGAAGAAGAGCAGGGAAGTTCTCCCTCATCGGCCAGACAATCTTTAGCCCTCAATCAATTTTTCTTTAAACAAAAAATAGATAACCTGGTCATCATCGTGTTAATGTATGTGGGATCTTGCTGTGCGCCAATTGGCTGCAGCGTTGCCAACAATACAACCATGTCTACAATTCAAAAGTAAATCATTGGTGGTAAATCACTTTGGGACGACCTGAGATTGCGAAAGGCGCTATATAAATGCAAGTCTTCCTTTCTCTGGGATTAAGAAACATTATTATTGCAGCAGGGGCAAGAAATGCTAGCCTAGCTACTGACACCCACGTCCCATGAACCAATAAAGAAAGAAACAATTATGGCCTTTGCTAGAAACTATTAGATACAAGATGGCGAGTGCATGACCGAGAGAATCGTTACAAACCATCACTTCCTGCTGTTACTGATTCCATCATTTCCAGCCCATTTCCCAGATATTAGGAGATTCCTTTCACCAAAAGTCTAATTTAGACACACAAATACATACTTTACAATAACGGCAACTCCCTCACAAAAGAAAAGATTCCCACATGCAGATGTTTTTACTCCATGACCAAGATTGCCTACCTTATACTGCTGGAGGAACATAAGAAATGGGAGCTGGAGAAGGCCATTTAGTCTCTTGAACCTGCTCTGCCATTCAGTAAGATCGTGGCCGATCATCTCCCTCAAATTCGGCACTCTCTCCATATCTCAGTGCCCTTGGTGTCCAACAATCTCTCAGTCTATGACCTAAATACACTCAGTGAGCATCCACACCTCTTTACATCACTAACATTGGATTCTGACATTTTCCCCAATACTGATATCTGGCTAACTGTCCTGATATTTGGATCATTTTCACCAAGTGCTTACTCATTTCCTTGTCAGTTACTGCACATTTTAAATGTTTTGATACTGGAATTGCTTTCGTTTCAACTCCAGGAAAGCAGAGTCTAGGAGCTGACTCCTGACAATTACACTGCCAAATCCAGTCCCTTTAATCCCGGAAAACAGAGTTGCTCCTCCATTTGTCTTCACACTTTGACATGTTTCTCTACAGTAAAGGCACTGTGTCAGTGCAACCTTTTGCTAGTGCTTCATTCACCAACGTTGAAGTGTAGAACACTTGGTCTTCCAGTTCACCCCCAAAGTCTGATCTTTCTGCATCCCCCTGGTTCCGACCTCTTGCTCATCCCATGGTCTCCATACAATCAGAAGAATGGAGAAAGGGAATGTGAGGCTGGAGAGATGCGGCTAGAGGGAGAGCTTTACATTTCTGAGGCATTGGTACCCGGCTCTGGGGCAGGGGGGGCCTGCACAAGGTGGGTGGTCACACCTTAGCAGGACAGCAATCAATATCCTCGCAGGGAGGATTGCTAGCGCTGTTGTTGAGGGGTTTAACCAGCTTGGCAGGGGGGTGGGAACCCGGGAGGCAATTCACAGGGGAAAGAATGGCAATGGGAGGAGGCAAAGCAGTGAGCGAAATTGTAAGGCAGCGGTGACAAAGCCCAGCATCAAAGAGTCAACATTTGGAAAAATCTTGAAGGCAAATTCAAAGGCACTCGTTCTGATTGCACATGACATTCACGATGGGGTAGATAATTGATCACTTCAGTAGAAGTGAATGGGATGGATCTCATTGCCATCACAGGCACATGGCTACAGGGTGTCCAAGTGTGGGATATGCAAGGGTGTTCAACATTTGGTAAAGATAAGGTAACAGGTAAAGGAACTGGGGTAGTGCTGTTAATCGGAGGGATCAGCATCTCAGTGACAGGGTCTTAGATCGAAAGGGCAAGATTTTGAATCAACTTAGGTGGAGATAATAAACAGCCAGGGGCAGCAAACACTTGGAGGAGATGACCATGAGCCACCAAGCCGTGGTGATGCAGGGCGCAGTATGAATCAGAAAATTACAGGTTCATATGCCAGGGCAATGCAGTGATCATGGGGGACAATCCATACATCGGCTGCTGAGAAAGGGCAGTGAACCTGGGCATTGGGAGTGTTCTAGAATGCAGCAAACAAGGGCCAAGAAACTGACCAAAAAGGGGAAGCTGGTCGTCAAAGTGAACTAGAGAGGAACATCAAAATGGACTGCCAAAGGCTCCATAGGCATCTGAAAAGGAAAAGATTAGCAAAGGCAAATGTGGGCCCATTACAGGCAGAAGCAGAAGAAATTACAGTGGGGAATAAGGCAACAGCAGAGAAACCAGACACCTAGCTTGTCTATGTCTTTGCAGAGGATGACACAAAAGATCCCACCCTGCCCCCAAAGAAGTTGAGGAACCAAGTGAACAGTGAGAATGAAGAAAGGGAAGAAAGTAACATCTGTTCAAGTATTTATAGAGAAATAAATGGGACTGAAATTTATGAATCCACAGGACCAGACGATCTACGTCCCAGGGTGTTGGAAGAAGTGGCTGACATACTGGGTGCATGGGTGGTCATCTTCAATAATGCAAGGGCTCAGCACGTTAGATGGTAGCAATTGTGACTTGAGGCCCCAGCTATTCCCAATGCCCATCGATGATCTTAATGTGGGGACCAATTATAATTTCCAAGCTCACTGACACAGAAGCAGGTGGGACTGTGAGTGCTAAGGAAGAAGATGCAAAGAGGCTTCGAGGGGATCTAGGCAGACTAGGTGAGTGGACAAGAACACGTCAGATGGAACATAATGTGGAAAGATGTGAAGTTATACACTTAGGCAGGGGAAACAGGAATGGTGATTACACCTGAATGGTGAGAGATTGGGAAGTGTGGTGCCCAAAGGGACCCCGGTGTTCTTTAACCTGCAGGTGCAGCAAACAATTACAGAGGTGAATGGTATGTTGGCGTTTCTTGTTGCGATTGTATAGCACCTTGGTGAGAATGCACTTCAACTATTGTGCACAGTTTTGGAGCTTTTACTGAAGGAAGGGTACACTTGCCTTAGAGGGAGTGCAACAAAGGCTCACCAGAGGGGTTGCTGGGATGGTGAGATTGTCCTAAGAGGAGAGATTGAGGAGATGGAGCCTCTGGACTACAGAGGGACGAGAGGTAATCTCAGTAAAGAATATCAAATTTTTATGGGGCTCAACAGGGTAGATGAAGGAAGGATGCTTCCCCAGGGTGCGGGTTCTGGTACTGGGGACACAGTGGCAGAATAAAGGGTAGGCCATTTGGGAATGAGATGAGGACAAACTTTTACAGCGAGAAGGTGGTGAAGCTTAAGAGTCATTACCCGAGAGGGCTGATGAGGCTCAGTGCTTTTTTGTATGTCCAAGACAGAGATTAATGGACTCCTAGATACTAAAGACATAAAGGGATGTGGGGATAGTGCGGCAAAATGGCGTTGTGGTAAAGGATCAGCCATGATATAATTGACTGTCAGAGCTGGCTCGAAGGGCCGAATGGCCCCACCCCTATTATCTATATTCCCAATCGCTCCATCAGAGGAGGCTGAGTCTTCAGTGGTCAGTGTCGTAAGGCCAGGATTTCCCACCCTAAACCTCTTCACCTCAATCTCTCCTCTTTTTGGGCCATTCCTTAGACCTATTTGCCTCTTTGGTCAAGTTTTAAACCACCTCTCCCAGTCACTGTTCCTGTAGTTCATCGCCAAATCTTGCTTGGCAGTTATCTCCGAGATATCCATTGGGATGTCCTCCTAAGTTCAGGGTCCTGTGTAAGTACAAGTTTGTGGATGTTGTTGTCTGATGCACTGTCCACCCAAACGCCCATCAGATAGAGGAGCCTTTCAGCCTCTGATGTAGCTGACCCTCCAGGTCCCAGGGGTGATACATCAGACAGCCAGTGCACCCGAGCCCCTCGATGTATTGTTGAGTGACAAGTAAGGACTGTGCAATAAACCTTTATCCTTCTTGATGAAATCTCCATTTGGAGAGCATTACTTTATTTACTGTTGCTTCTTTTTAACTCTTGAAATGTTTCAAATATTGTAGAAATAATTGTCTAAAATACATACCACGTGAGACATTAAAACACTTGCAGAGTGGGCAACAAAGTGGCAAGTGAAGTTTATTATCAATCAGTTTAGGTGCCTGAAGTGTTAAACCTCTTTGTCAGCAGGGAACTGAAAATCTTCACTGTCATGAGAAACCAATTTTTCCCACACCGCTAACAGAATGTAAAACCCATGCCAGTGTTTCACTGAGGGATCAAATATTCCTCATTCCATCTAGTTCAGTATCATGGCTGCCTGTTCACAACACGACCAACTTACATTTATAAGCATCTTTAACGGAATTAAAACCTTCCCAAGGATCTTCACATGGGTGTTAATCAGACAGAAAATAGAACAGATTACACAACAAGATATTAGGAGAGGTGACTGTTCTGAGATTGGGTCCTTCTACCCTGGACTCTAGACGTGGGACTTGGTTCTTAGACAGACTGTAGGCATATCCAGGAATCTGCTTAATCCTTGTTTTTAAAACTACATCTAAACAGGTTAGATGGGGAGGTACATTGCACTTTGTCATGATTCCAACCTCCCTCTCTTAAGAGTCTAACACATCACTGACTGATGTCAGTAGTACATCATCTACATCATACATTAGCATATCCCATCTGTTAACCCTTTATACTAACCCTCCACCCCCATGTATACAATCCTACTTTATAACAATAACAGGTGAGAGGCTGCGAGTTATGCATTGACTGACCTCCCGACTCCCCAAAGCCTGTCTACAATCTACAAGGCACAAGTCAGGTGTGTGATGGAATAAACTCCACTTGCCTGGATGAGTGTAGCTCCATTAAAACTCAACAACCTCTGACACCTTCCAAGACAAAGCCTCCTGCTTGCTTGGCACTTCCTCCAACAGCAATACACTGTGGCAGCAGTGCGTATCATCCACAAGATGCACTGCAGCAACTCATCACGGCTCCTTTGACAACACCTTCCAAACGTGTGACCTCTACTGCCTGGAAGAACAAGGATAGGAAGTGCAATGGAACACCACCACCTGCACGCTCTCCCTCAAGTCACACACCATCCTGACTTGGAACTATATTGTTATTCCTTCACTGTCATTGGATTAAAATCCTAATTTCCCTCTCTATCAACACTGGGTGTCCCTGTACAAGATGCACTGCAGCAGCTCAAGAAGGTTGGTCACAACCGCCACTTTCAAAAAGAAGAATAAATTTGGATCTTGGCAGCAATGCTCACATGAATGAATTTTAAAAACACCCGAGTCTGTGCTGTCTCCTTCCCAATGTAGTATTGAGTGAAGAGGTGGGTAGGAAGCTGCAGTGGGACAGGAAGGCTGCTATAAACTAGACTCAACATCAAACACACAGCTCATGATGCAATTCCATTTATTATTGACTGAGAGACTAAGTACAGTCACCAGAGGCAGTGACTGTCTCTACAAACAAATCGAGACACTGAACCCACTCCTGGACAGGATCGTGGAGCATCATCAGACTCCCCTATTAGCACAGCAGCTTGTACGAGCAAACAAAAGGTAATTTCGTAGAACAAGGCTGATCATTCCAATTATTTGCTTTGCCTGGAGAAAGAAAGAAAGACTGAATTCAGTGAACCGAGCAGCTATTGGTCTAATTTGTTCATTCAATTTTTTGAGAGAGTGTCAATGATCTTTTCAATTTACCCATCCCTTAATCCATGCAAAAACTTTATAAATAACTGGAGATATTCCCTGTTGTGATCCTGTTTGCAGTCAATGTGAGAGTCACAGAAATCTGAAGCTGCTGAGTTTACCCTGGGCTGGATTTTCCTGTGGGAGTGGACAGCAAGATCTCACCACCAGGGTTAAACAGTCTCCTTCCCCATTGCACAGACTTCACACAATTGGAATGTTCAGATTATCTGGCTGGATTTGATTATTTTAAATCTGGGAATTGAATCCTGTGGAAAGGGAGAGGGGTGTTTGATGCATTGGTAAAATGAGGGCTAGATACAGGAAAGTTGAATATTTCCTCGAGAGGCTGTATAAACTGAGTGGAGTCCTGCTCACTGGGAACACGGCTGCAGCCTGGAACATGTCAGGATCAGCTCATTAAATGTGCAGCAGTTCCAAGGCTGGTCTTGGTATAACCTCGACACTGCAGAACCCACAGAGATGGATAATTGAGCAGAAGGAGAAACATTACTGTTACTCCCAGTGTCTGCTCCTTTACCTATAGCAAGTGACCCATGTACTTTCCTCCATTAAACAGTTTTACCTGGAATGTGACTGCCTAAGGGGCAGGAAGTCGAGCTCTGTCAAAGTCTAAAACTCAACCACATGGAGTCCTGTCAGAATCTGATCCATTGTTCTATTTGTCTGGAATTATTTTCCCCAGAGGACACTCTTCCCATCATACTTTGCAACATCAACTTACTGATCCCAACATGCACACAGTCTTCATTTGAGTTGTGATCATCAGGTTGATAGTGATTCCACTTTGTAAAATCTGTTATAGATCCATCAGTCCAAAAGAAAGTCCCCTCCTGTGGAAATATAAAATCTTATCATTTAAACAGGTATAATTTGTTTAACATAAACAATGAGATGCAACATGCCAAGAAACGTTACCTGGTAGATGTCACTCAAACCGATCCAAGCGTGGACAGTTCTTCTCTTGGCTTTAGATATCACGCGTCCAATAAATTCATTCTGTTTCACCCAGTGTACAGAGGCAAGATGGCTGCCTGGAGCCAGTGTTTGGCAATGCAGCTTTAAATAAAAGACAGACCATTTGTTGCTTGTTGCCTTTTTTACATTAACCAAATTGGAACAACAAAAGTGAATATGTTCAATGTTGAAATTTTGTTCTTTGGCAGAATGTGAACAACAAAAGTACAACCTCCTGCTAGATGTCCATGAGCTCCTGATATGGACTGATACCAAACTTCAGTCAATAGTGACACACTGACACTGATTACTTGGAGCCAATCTCATTGTGGCTTCAAACCAGCAGATTGAAATTTCAGCAGCTTCTGTGTATCAGTTGATGTTGGGAAGGGCTTGTGGTCAAATTCTCTGTGGGTTAGTTGGTGTTTCTCCTTTTCTCCCCAATCTTTATCCATACACCAGCTGTCAATACAGATGTTGACAGTCACTGCAGTCCAGTGACTACATTCACACTAACACATTTATCATAATGACAAACCACTGCTAATGTGTATGTTGAGTTTAATTTAGATTTCAATTTGATCTGGAGATCATGTAGCTCAGTGACACGGACACAGGAATTTTACAAGTTGATGCTGTGGGAGATGAAAAGTTACACAATTAATGGTTCAGATTCGAGCTCAAATGTGTAAATATGGAATGAGCATTAGGAATGGACTGCAGATTTAAAAACTGATGTGAAAATTAGAAGGTAATTGTGATGGGCAAATTCAATCAACTCAATTATCCAGGAACACATTTTTAATTCTACACGTGTGTTCTGATGACACTGAGCTCTACGTCAACACCACCTCTGAATCTTGCCACTGTCTGATTTGTCATGCAGATTGTCTGACAGCCTCTATTGAATGAGCAGAAATTTCCTCCAATTAAATATTGGAAGTTCAGTCATTGGCCAGAATTTTCCAGCCCTTCACACCAACCGGATCTTCCGGTCCCGCCAAAGTCAACGGAAATTTGAATGGCTTGCCGGCCCCGCCGTGGGGAGGCTGGAAAATTCCGGCCCTTGTATTAAAGTTATGGCTGGGACTGAAGACAAGGGCCGGAATTTTCCAGCCTCCCCACGGCGGGGCCGGCAAGCCATTCAAATTTCCGTTGACTTTGGCGGGACCGGAAGATCCGGTTGGTGTGAAGGGCTGGAAAATTCCGGCCCTTGTCTTCAGTCCCAGCCATAACTTTAATACCTAGACGCTGACTCCATCTCCCTTCCTGACACTGTCTGAAGCGGAATCAAATTTCTAAAAAGAATTTTTTTTAGATTAATTCATGGGATATGGGCTTCACTGGCTGGGCCAGCATTTATTGCCCTTCCCTAGTTGTCCTTGAGAAAAAGAGGTGGTGAGCTGCCTTCTTGAACTGCTGCAGCCCATGTGGTTTACGTACACCCACAGTGTTGTTAGGAAGGGAATTCCAGGATTTTGACCCAGCGACAGTGAAGGAACGGCAATATATTTCCAAGTCAGGATGGTGAGTGACTTGGATGGGAACTTCCAGGTGGTGGTGTTCCCATCTATCTGCTGCCCTTGTCCTTCTAGGTGGTAGTGTTTGTGGGTTTGGAAGGCAGTGTTGAAGGAGCCTTGGTGAATTCCTGCAGTGTATCTTTTAGATGGTACGCTTTTGTGTGTCATCAATGAGGGGAGTGAATGTGTATGGATGTGGTGCTAATCAAGCCAGCTTTATCCTGGATGGTGTCAAACCTCTTGAGTGTTGGCATATGGGGAGCATTCCATCAAGCTCCTAACTTGTGCCTTGTAGATTGTGGACAGGCTTTGGGGAGTCAGGAGGTGAATTACTTGTCACTGAATTTCTAGTCTCTGACTTGCTCTATTAGCCATAGTATTTAAATGGCTAGTTCAGTTCATTTTCTGGTCAATGGTAACCCACAGGATGTTGATAGTGGTGAATTCAGTGATGGTAATGCCATTGAATATCAAAGGGCAATGGGTGGATTCTCCCTTAGTGGAGATGGTCATTGCTTGGCACTTGTGATGCCAATATTGCTTGCCACTTATCAGCCCAATCCTGGATATTGTCCAGGTCTTGCTGCGTTTAGACACGGGCTGCTTCACCATCTGAGGAGTCGCAAATGGTGCTGAACATTATGCAATCATCAGCGAACATCCCCACTTCTGACCTAATGAAGAAAGGATTGTTCTTGGTGAAGCAGCTGAAGATGGTTGGGCCGAGGACACTACCCTGAAGAACTCCTGCAGTGATGTCCTGGAGCTGAGGTGACTGACGTCCAACAACCACAGCCATCTTCCTTTCTGCTTGGTATGACTCCAAACAATGGAGAGTTTTCCCCCTGATTCCTCCTACCGATGTTCCTCTCCCCTGGCTCACCACATGCGTTCAAGCTTTCTTCCAAGCACTCACTCTCACTGATTCAGCTGTCAACAGTACACCACTGCTTCATATGCCCATAGCAAAGAGTTACAGACCTTCAGTTCTCTCTTTCAATGTTCTGACTTCTCATAAGCCTTCACATCGCTTTGACTCTGCTTCCTGCAGCTTGGAGCTTTAAGCTTGAAGCTTGGAGACTTTCTCTGCCCCTCACTCTTAACAGGGCCTTTTCCAGGTTCCTGTCCTTCCTTGGACTTGAAGGTCTGCTTGGGACTTTCTGCTGTTCCACTCGCCTGGATTTTTGGGACTCTCCTTTAGATTGGGATTGCTATTTGTCCCCTTTGTCCCAGTCTCTCTCTGGCAGCTACTTTCAACCAACTTTAGCTTGGAACTGGCTATCTGAGCCTTCCAGGTTGCTTCTGCTTGGTAGCTGTCTTCAAAACCAACTGAACTCAAACAGCTTCCAAATCAAACCGCTGTTTCTAGTTTTTTCTGTGCATGTGTCTGTGCGAAGGACTTGCCTTATTCGACTACTGCTGTCGCTAGGCAACTGCCAAGGGCAGGATATTCCGGTCGGTCAGTGGGGGCAGGGCCCGCTCGCTGACGTGTAAAATGACAATGGATGATGTTGGCTGGAACTCCCAACGTCTCCCCACGTCATTTCCATTTTCAGGTCGGTGGGGACACAGCCAAGTCAGCTGTGCACCCACCGACCTCTCAACAGCCTATTGAGGCCATTGAGAAACTAATTAAGATCTTTAGTGGAACTGCCCGTCCAACCTTAAGGCGTGCTTCAGAAAAAGCATCAAACCTCATCCACGGACTGGATGAGGTTTCATGACGGTATTGAAATTATTATAAAATCTTTCAAAAAACTTATGGACATATCCCAACTCATGTGTCCATATGGGGTCATGCCAGGGAAATTTTTTAATCATTTCTATTAAAAATTTTAAATCTGAGCCGATCTCCCTATGTCAGCACTTAGCATCAGGGAGATCAGTGCACTCTTTCACGCACATGCTCAAAAGAGCACAGTCCCGGCTGGGGGAATCCCCCTCCCAGCTTGCACAGGGAGCGCATTGCACTTCTGAGCGGACATCACGCTGGGCGGTACTTAATTCACCTGCCCACATAAGTGGCAGCATGCCCCCAATCAGATGCATGCACGCCCATATCTGCATTTCGCACCCCTCCCCCCCCACCCAAATTTTTCCACTCTTGTGGAGAGAGGAACAGGGTTAACGTTTTGAGTCCGTTTCAAACTTCTTCAGAGCTCTTGGTGCTCTTCAGAACACCTTTTAAAGTGAAACTAAAAGTCAACTTGACCTTCTCTTGACAAATACAGAAATACAAATCACACTTAAACTTTAAAGCTAAAACTCATTGCTAACACCCACAAATACCAATATAAACTTACTTAAACTACCTTTATTTCCTAACACTGTCTTAAATGAATAACCCCTTATTTTTTTTTTTTTAAACTGTAACCCCTTGTTCTAGATTCTCCCACAAGAGGAAATATTTTCTCCACATCCACCCTGTCAACTTGCCTCTTACTCCAAATTCCAGTGGATACCAGCCTAACCTGTCCAGCATTTCCTCATGAGACAACCTGCCCATTCCTGGTATTAGTCTAGCACACCTTCTCTGAACTTCTAACGCATTTACATCTTTCCTTAGGTAAGGTGACCAATACGCAGAACTTCAGATGTGGTCTGATCAGTGCCCTGTGCAACTGAAGCAGAACCTCCCTACTTTTGTAATCAATCACCCTCACAATAAACAATACATTTGATGAGCTTTCTTAATTACCTGCTCTATCTGCATGCTAACATTGTGATTCATGAACTAGGACACCCAGAACCCTATGAACTGCCAAGTTCTGCAATCTCTCATCATTTAGATAATAAGCTTCTTCTCTATTCTTCCTGCCAAAAATGAACAGTTTCACATTTGTCCACATTGTATGCCATTTGCCAGATCTTTGCCCACTCACTTTCTCTACATCCCTTTGTAGCCTCCTAATGTCCTCCTCACAATTTACTTTCCTACCTAACTTTGTCTCATCCACAAATTTAGCAACCATTCCTTCAGTCCCCTTATCCAAGTCATTTATATAAATTATAGAAAGTTGAGGTCCCAGCACTGATCCATGTGGCACACCACTCGTCACATCCAGCCAACCAGAAAAAGAACCATTTTTGCCAACTCTGCTTCCGGTTAGCTAGCCAATCTTTTATCTATGCCAATATGTTACCCCCTACACAATGAGCTTTTATTTTCAGCAATAACCTTTGATGTGGCACATTATCAAATGCCTGCTGGAAATCTAAGGACAGTATATCCACCGGTTCCCCTTCATCCACAGCACGTGACTCTCTCAAAAGAACTCCAATAAATTGGATAAACATAGCTTCCCTTTCACAAAACCATGCTGACTCTACCTGATTGCCTTGATTTTTCGAAGTTCCCTGCCGTCTTTAATAATAGCTTCTAACATTTTCCTTATGACAGATGATAGGCTAACTGGCTTGTAGTTTCCTGCTTTGTCTCCCTCCTTTTTTGAATAAAAGGAGATACATTTGTTATTTTCCAATTTAATTGAACCTTCTCCAAATCAAAGGAATTTTGGAAAATTAAAATGAATGCATCAACTATCACACTAACCACTTCTCTCAAGGCCTAAGGGTGAAATCCATCCGGATCTGGGGATTTGTTGGCCGAAGCCCCAACATTTTGCTCCAAACCACTTCCCTGGTGATTGTAAATGTCCTGAGTTCCTCCCTCCTTTCCATTTCCCGGTAAATTTCAGGTTAACGAGGTCGTTAAAGGCCTTAGTGGCCTTTTAATTATTGGCAAGCACCCACCGAACAAAACATCGTCAAACTGCGTGATGAAGTCGGGTCAGAGGCCCGATGCCATCGTATGTCGTTTCATGCTCGGACATGTCAGGCACGCGCCCACACATCCAGCGTAATATTCTGGCCAGTGTTCCTAAAGAAATTGTTTAAATAGTGATACAGGATTTTTTTTTTTTAAAAATACACTGTTCACAAAAATGATACACATGGAATTGGAGGCAACCCATTAGCTTGGATAGGGAATTGGCTAGGAGAATGGAGAGAGAGTAAGTATAATGGGTGTGCACTCAGATTTTAGGATGTGACATGTGGTGTCCTCTGGGAATCTACGTTGAGGCCTCAGCTTTTCACTATATTTATAAAAGTCTTGGGGCAGAATTTTATGTCCCGTGGACGGGCGTGTGCCCAACCTGATCAGGCATAAAATAGCGGAGATGACGTCAGATGAGCATTGTACAGGTTCCGTAAGGTTACACCACGACAGGTGACCAATAGCTTGGTGAAAAATTGTACACTCCTAATGTTGGCCACTTGCACAATCCTGATTTTTAATTGCTCCACCATTGGCAGACAGGCCTTCAGCTGCCTTGACCACAATCACTGCAATTTCTCTGCTAAACTTCCCTGTGTCTCTGGGCAGAATTTTATGAGTCAGCAAGCAGGCCCCGATGGAGAAGTCTCGACATCACCACACCCGGTTTAAATTTTCAGGAAGGTGGGGACGCAGCAAAATCACCTGCCAATGGCCAATTGAGGCCAATGACAAGGTCAATTAAGTAATTAAAGGAACTGCCACCCAACCTTAAGGTTGGCAGGCAGGCCAGGAGCCCCAGTGGGAAGTAGAAAAAACATAAAACCTCATCCATGGGCGGGATGAGGTTTCGGATAGGCTTTAAAAAATTTTAATAAAGATTTTGTAAAAATTATGCACATGTCCCAACTCATGTGACTGTCACATGAGGGGACATGTAAGGGAAATTTTTCTTCTATTTTTAATAATTTTGCAAATAGAGGCGATCTCCCTGAGGCAGCACTTAGCCTTAGGGAAATGAGTGCGCTCTTTCGTGCGCACAGGTGAAAGAGTGTACTCTCGATTTTGGGATTCCCTCTGCCCACAGTGACAGAATAGGTTTTCCCTGCAGACATCACGCTGGGCGGGCCTTAATTGGCCCATAAACAAAATGGCGCCGCGCCTCCGATCGGGTGTGCCGATCGGAAGTGTGGCCTTACGTGCCCTCCCATCAGGTTCCCCCCACCAAACGGAGGGAAAATTTAGCCCTCTATTTCTCTGCTTCAAACATCCTTTAAAATTACAACTTTTGCCCAAGCTTTGGTCACCTGTCATGGTGTAATTGGCTGCAGCCTGTACAATGCAAACTCCACTGATTTGTAACTGAATTTTGAATCAACATCCTACAACCAGTGTGAAAAACAGACCCTGGATCACATATTAGAGCAAACTAAAGCTGGTTTGGGGTTTGGGTGTAGAGCTGAATATTGCATTGGGCTGACTGGACAATAAACATGTGACTGAGGTGATGAACTCCCTCACCATCCACCCACACTCACCCCCAAATCACCTTCTTATTCAGTGCAAAATGGATAAGAGAGTTGAATTTACCTAAGTCATCAAATTTCAGTTCTACTGATTGTTATCCTGGAATGTGTTCATTATTCTGTGAAAACTAAAAACATTAATTCTTCTTTGATCTACTTTAACCATACTTGAGTTTTTCCATTAGAAAATTTGGCATAGCATGAACTTCCTGCCCACACGCTATGTACACAGTTTTAATAATATCTAGACCATGACTTCTTTAAAATATTTACAACAATCCCAAAAGCAATGATACAAGGAAAAAAACATGGAAGTCCTAACCAGCCACAAGAAGCTCAAGATGAATTACCCCAGCTATTTCCCTTGCTCAGGCCACATGAGGAAATTCCAATATTGAAATGTAAATACAATGATGACTACTGTGAACATAAAGAACATTGTCCAATAGGAAGGGAGAAAATTAATTGACCTGATAGACATTACTGACCCAGTGAAAGTGACCTGAGGAGACAACTTAATGTAAATTCCCAGTCAACAAGCCTAACCAAATATTAGATGCATCTTATGAAGATGCATCTTTTTGAAAATGTTTGAACACTTAGCCGAATGGCAACGGATTTTTAACACATTCCTTGCAATGGGCTGACGGCAGATCTTTAAATGAACCTTGTTTCTTTTCTGAAGATCAGGATCCCAATCCTGTCCCCAATGAACTTCCACACCCTGAATTTTGCAGGAAGTTTCACTGGTTGGAGAGTAGGATCAGGGAGCTGTGCTGATTTTACTTCCTTCTAATCCAGAGACACTGACTAGTTATAACTCTCACACCATAGTCCATGGATGGACCAGGGACCTTCATTGTCTGTAGAGTTCAAATTCATTGCCCTCAGTGTTTAATGCTTAAGACAATGGAGATCATATTACCCAGGTGATGGAGCACACTGAGCCAATCGGAACTTTCCAACTTTAAATAAGAAGATTCCTTCCTTCTGTGTTTGGCCATGTTTAGAAACACTGAGGAACAAATTCTTGAATAACTTAGAGATTCCAGGGACTTACCTCAGCCTCTATCCAAGTCTTTTCATGAGAGACAAATCTGTAGCAAAGACCAAAATAAACCAAGCCACCACGACAAAATCCCCCCCACAAGTAATCACGTTTCTCAAGGTCCTGATCTGTCTCTGTGTGATTTTCCAATGCAATCTCAGGGGGAGGATAAGCTGTAGATTAAAACAAGCTTCAATAATCACAACATTCACATTTCACTTCTCATTCATGGGGCTAGAAACTGATTAGCACCCAATGAATGGACTTGCCCAGGGAGTGGGACTTTTCACCTTACTGCATTAACCCTCCTCAAACACCATGTTTGACTACATCGAAATACTGAGAAGTTACAGTTACAGAAATAGATGTTTGGTCCAATTAGTCAATGCCTGTGTTTATGACCCATTGGAGTCTCCTCCCACTCTGTTTACTTCCTCTAACCCTACCACCACATCACTTTACTCCCATCTTCCTTATGTGCTAATCTAGTTTCCCCATATGCCATATTGTGGCAAATTCTACATTCTCAGTCTGGATAAAGACAGTTCTCCTGAATTCCTTATTAGGTTTTTTGGTGGCTATATTTTACAACTTGAACTGAAACATTATCAACTTCATTTCAAATTTTCAGCCCTCCTCCACCTTCACATGGTTCATCTCAGACCCTCCCATTCCTCAACTTCTCAATCTAAATTTCTGGAAATAAACTGTCAACAATACATACTATACAAACCCAGTGACTCCCACAGATACCTTCATCACACTGACTTTTACTGTGCTTCCCATAATGAGTCTACTCCATTTGGTTTCTCCATCTGATCTGTTCTGATGGTGTCATTGTCCATACCAGTGCTTCTGATATTTCTTCCTGTTTCCTTAGCTGAGAATTCCACTCCGCCATGGTTGACAGGGTCTTCGAATGTTGCATTTCCTACACTTCATTCTCATCCCTTCTGCACCTTCCCAGAACCATGAAAGAGTATTCCTTATCCTCACCTTCCACCACACTGGGCCCCACATTCAACAAATCATCATCTGACATTTCTGACACCTCAAACAAGATGCCATCACCAAATGTTTTTCCTTCCCACCTCCTTTCAGCATTTTGAAGTGACAGTTTCCTCTACAATACCCTTGTCTTTTCTTGAAACCTCTGTCCCCCACCCACCTTCCATGTAAGTACACGAATTGCAATATCTATTCTTTCACTTATCCCCATCCCAGTGTTCAGGGCCCCTAATACTTCTTCCAGGTTAATGCTATTGGGGTTTATTTTGGTAGGGAGGTGGGAATCAGGATGCAGCATTAGGAAGGATAAAGAAGGTGCACAATGGATTGGGAGAAGCAGGAAACACCATAGTAAGAAATGGTAGGATACTAGGTGGTGTCAATGACAAGTAAAGCAATATGGTCCAAATTAGTTTTACAGTGCATGTATGTAAAATACAAACTGTGGTAAATAGTGAGCTGCAGGTGCAGATATCACAGATTTCCAAAAATAGGGGATGCACTAGGCACAAAATATTCCTAATATGCCAACATATGCAATGTGTTCAGGAAAGATAGTGAATGAAACAATGGAGGAGGTGGTGGCTGTAATTACATTGTGATCACTATGGGCTAGGTGCTCTCCTGCACCTACTTCTCATACCTGCTCTGCTTCATTTCCATTACTAGTGTTTGCCTTCTGATTGAAATTTTCATATACAGATTAAGGAAGTTTTGTACACAGTACAACCTCCATTCCCATTAATTCTTTCATGACCTGCCCTTGACAGTTTATTTGGTGATAGTTGCAATCTGCCAAAATCATTCTTCTATGGATTGCACTTATTTCATAGATTTTCCATCTACTTTTCTTCCATTATTAGGTGGTCTGTAGTATACCCCTTTCAGTGTGATCAATCTCTTCTTACCATTACTTCAGCTCAGCTGGGGCCTTTGCCCCATTCAGGTGCAACTGATTCCAGTTTATATCTTCTTCCTGGCCCAGTACCGATGACAGTGCCCAAGAAATAGAATCCTTCTTTCTCACACTAGTCTTTTAGCCACACTTTTATTTTCCTGACCTGTCTATCTCTTTGCCAGTTAGCACGTGGCTTGAGTAGCAACCCCAAAGTTAACACATTATTAAATTTCTCAGTCCTGATATTCTGTTTGCAGGACTTCCTCCCAGTTTCTACCTATGTCATTCATATCAACAATTGGATCTTTCTCCTCCCATTCAAAGTTCCTATCCAGTTATTTTGAGATATCCATAACCCTGACACTAGGCAGGTAACACATCATCCTGGATTCCCAGTCGAAACTGAGAGTGATGATCTGTATGCCTCTAATTATCAAACCTCCATGTCTACCACCTACCCACTCAATGCTTCAGTCCACTGCTCCCAAATTGGACTGCCTCATGTTCCATGATACCATTGTTATCATACATGTCAAAAAAGGATTGACAGGCTGAGTCTCCTCTCAAAAAAAAAAGAAACCCAAGGGGTGACTTGAAAATTATGTAAGTTTTTGATGGAGTGGATACAGAAGAGTGTTTCCTCTTGTGGGGAAGAGCAGAACTAGAAACATAGAAAATAGGAGCAGGAGTAGGTCATTCAGCACTTTGAGCTGATTAGCAAGCTAGATAGACTCAGGGGACTCCTGCACTACCTGCCTGCTTCTCTAAGCCTGCCCAGCCAATCACACATTCTCCCTTTGTCTTTACACCCCTACTCTGTAATGTGACCACATCCCTAAACCTGACATCAACATAGTTCTGTCTTGCAGATGTTCAGTGACGCCAGCTGCTGCTCAAATTGCAAAACCCAGAGCTCAAGCTTCTGCAGCTGTTGACACTTGCTGCAGATGTGTTCCTCTACGAAACATGGTGCATCCAAGACATCCAACATACCACAGGATGTACGTTCCACTCAGTGAACCTGGCCTACAATACCTGAACTTTAAAAACTATTTACTACAATTACTATTAGAATAAGTAGAAGAACTTGCCAGGGAATCACAAGTCAGCTTCTTCCCCTATACTGAATCAAGAGACAACTACTGAAGTTAGAAAAGTTCTCTCACCAGACTCCCATTTTACACTCTTGTGCACCCAAAGCAGCACTCCAATGCAGGCAAAACAGCACTGAGGAAGCCTCTTTTTATGCTCCCTAGAAGCAACAGATTCAAGCTTCTGAAAACCAGTTTAAGCTAGCTACCTAATAAACTAGCTGCAGCTGCTCTCAAAAATCAGGAATATCCCTGTTTTAGAAATGTAGAAAATAGCAGGGGTAGGTCATTCGACCCTTTGAGCCACCCCACCATTCAATATGATCATGGTTGATCCTCTATCTCAACACCGTGTCCTGCACTCTCCCATATCCCTTGACATCTTTAGAGTCCAGAAATCTATTTCCTTCTTAAATATATTCAGTGATTTGGACTCCACAATGTTCTGTGAATCCATAGGTTCACCACTGAGTGAAGATTTATCTCCTCATCTCAGTCCTAAATGGTCTCCCTGTATCCTGAGGCTGTGACTCCTTGTTCTAGAAACTCCCTTCCCCCTCCCCCCAACAGCCAGAGGAAATATCATCCCTGCATCCAGTCTGCCTATCAGTGTCAGAATTTTATGTGGTTCAAGGAGATCTCCCCCATTCTTCTCAACTCTAGGGAATAAAGGACTGCCCTCATACAACAGTCCTACCATCCCAGGAATTAGTCTGGTACACCTTCGCTGCACTTCCTCAATGATAACTATACCCTTTCTTAGGTAAGGAGACCAAAATTGCACAGTGCTTTAATTTTACACACTAACCTCTTATGTGGGACTTTATCAAATGTTTTTTGAAAATCCAAATACACCACATCCACTGGTTCTCACTTATCTATTCTGCTAGTTACATCCTCAAAGAACTCTAGTAGTTTTGCAAAACATGATTTCCCTTTCATAAATCCATGCTGACTTTTCTAATCTCGTCAATATTTTCTAAGTGTCCTGTTTTCACATCCTTTCTGAGAGACTCCAGCATTTTCCCTGTTACTAAGGTTAGGCTAACTGATCTGTAATTTGCTGATTTCTCCCTCCCCCTTTTTAAATAATGCAGTTATATTTGCCATCCTCCAATCTGCTGGGACTGTTCCAGAATCTACACAATTTTGGAAGATGACAACCAACACATCCACCATTTCTATGGCCATCTACTTAAGTAACCGAATATGTAGATTATCAGAGTCTAAGGATTTATCAGCTTTCAGTTCCATTAATTTCTCCAGCACTATTGTTTTATTAATACTAATTTCCTTCAATTCCTCCTTCTCTCTCGGCCATTGGTTCCCCAGTATTTCTGGGCAGTTATTTGTGTCTTCCTCCGTGAAGACAGAACTAAAGTAATTGTTCAATTGCCCTGCCATTTCTTTGTTTTCTATTAGAAATTTCCTGTTTCAGATTGTAAGGGACCTACATTTGTATTCACTAATCTTTCTTTTTGCATACTTATAGAAGCTTTTAAAGTCTGTTATTATGTTCCTTGAAATTTTACTCAGTCTTATTTTTCCCTCTTAATCAATCTCGTGGTCCTTCTTCACTGAATTCTAAACTATCCCCAATCCTCAGGTTTACCACTTTTTCTAGCAACTTTATATGACTCCTCTTTGGATCTAATACTATCCTTAATTTATTCTGTTAGCCATGGTTGGGCCACTTTTCCTGTTGTATTTTTGCACCAGGAAGGAATGTACAACTGTTGCAATGCATACATTCGTTCCTTAAATATTAGCCATTGTCTATCAAATGTCTTGCCTTTTAATTAAATTCCCCAATCTATCTTAGCCAACTGATACCTCATAACTTTGTAACTCTTTCGAGTTAAAACAATCAAACTAAATTAACAAAATGAAGGACAAATCAAGCACAGCCCCTAATTCAGGTCAGCTGTAAAACTAAGAACAAAGTTTAAAGGAAATTTACAAACGTTAAACCTAAATGTGGTTAAAGGGGTCAATAAAGCACCCCAGTCCCCGTGGTGCCCACCGAGCACGGAAGGCCTCGAGAGTGCCGGCAGACATCGCGTGCTCCCTCTCCAAGGACACCCGGCCGCGAACATAGTCGCGGAAGAGGGACAGACAATCAGGCGGGACTCCCCTGTCGATTGCCCGCTGCCTGGACCTGTTAATAGCCAACTTGGCCAGGCCCAGGAGCAGGTTCACGAGGAGGTCCTCCTCCTTCCCGACCCCCTTCCACACCGGGTGTCCATATATCAGGAGCGTGGGGCTGAAATGCCAACAAAACATTAATAAAAGGTTTTTCAGATAACTAAAAAGGGAGTGCAGCCTACCACACCCTATATAAGCATGGTCCACGGACTCCACAAGACCACAAAAAGGGCAGGTGTCCTGGGAGGCCGTGAACCTATGCATTCTACAATTATACGGGACTGCTGCATGCAACACCCTCCAACCCAGGTCCCCGATAGAAAGGGGGAGGACATCTCTGTAGAGGGCCTCCCATCGGGGGCCTCTGCCGCCGGACGGCAACAAGGCACGCCAGGGCATGTCCGGGCAGCGGACAAGGGTGAGAAAATGGAAGGTGTGCAGCAGCAGTCCATACAAAAAGCTCCTCCGCGCCGTGCCAAATGGCACAGAGGGCATGTCCCCGAGGCGGCTCATATTGCGGGGCACCAGCACCCGAGGGAGGGTTCGGGGCTTGGGGCCAATGTGGAGTCATAACTTTGTAGTTTCCTTTAAGATTTAGGTTCCTCATTACTTCACTTGCCATCCTAATGAAGAATTCCAGCATATTATGGTCACTGTTCCCTAAAGGACACCACACAACAAGATTATTAATTAAAGCCTTCTCATTGCACAATATCAAATCTAGGATAGCCTGCTCCCTAGTCAGTTCCTCAATATACTGTTCTAAAAAAAAAAAAACCATCTCATACACACTCCAGGAATTCATTTGCCATGGTTTTATTGCTAATTTGGTTTGCCCAGTGTATGTGTAAAGTCATCCATGATTACTGTAGCACCCTTGTTACATGCATCTCTAATTTCCTGTTCAACGCCATCCCCTACCTTATCACTACTGTGTGGAGGCCTATAGACAACTCCTACGAATGTTTTCTGCCCTTTGTTGCTTCTGAGCTCCACCCAGACTGATTCGACATCGAGATTTTCTGATCAAATATCCGATCCCACTATCACACTGAATTCATCCTTAACTAACAATACCACACCACCTCCTTTTCCTCTTTGCCTGTCTGTTCTAAATATCAAGTACTCTTGGATATTCAGTTCTCAGCCTTGGTCACCCTGCAGCCATATCTCCATAATCACAATCATATCGTACCTGCTTACATCTATTTGCATTGTTAATTCATCTACCTTATTACGAATGCTCCCTGCATTCAGGTACAGTGCCTTTAGACTTGTCTTTTTAAGATATGTTACACTTTTTTTGTACTATAGCCCTATTTGCTGCTAGGTCTTGTTTCCTCGGCCTTCCACTTCTGCTTTCTACTTTCCGAACTTTCATCCCTATCTTTGTCTCCCTCTCTTGTGTCTCCCTGCTCAGTTACTCATCCCCCTGCCAATCTAGCTTAAACCCTCCCCCACAGTACAAGCAAATACCCCTGTGAGAATATTGGTCCTGGTCCTGATGGGGTGCAACCCATCCAGCTTGTACAGGTCCCATCTTCCCCAGAATTGGTCCCACTGTCTCAGAAATTTAGATCACTCTCTCCTACACCATCTCTCCAGCCACACATTTATCTGGCCTATTCTCCTATTCCTGGTCTCGCTTGCATATTATACTGGGAGTGATCCTGAGATTATTACCTTTGAGGTCCTGCTTTTTTAATTTATTTCCTAGCTCCCTATATTCTGCTTTCAGGATCTCATCCCTCTTTTTACCTAAGTCATTGGTACCGGTATGGACCACAACCTCTGGCTGTTCACCCTTCAGAATGTCATGCAACCGATCAGAGACATCCTTGACCCTGGCACCAAGGAGGCAACATACCATCCTGGTGTCATAATTGCAGCTGCAGAAATGTCCATCTGCTCCCCTTATGACAGAATCCCCTAATACTCCTGCTCTCTCATTCATTCTTCCCTTCCCCGACCCTGCCGTGCAGCTGAGCTCCTTGTGGTGCCATGGACTTGACTCTTGCTGCATTCCCCTGAGAAACCATCACCCCCAGCATTATCCAAAGCAGAAAGCCTGTTGGAGACAGAGATGGACCCAGGGGACTCCTGCACTACCTGCCTAGTGCTTTTATTCTGTCTGGTGGTCACCCATTCCCTTACTGCCTATGAACTCTTTGCCTGCCATATGACCACCTCACTGTACACGCTATCCACGAAGATCTCATCCTTGTGGACGCTTCACAGTGACTCCAGGTGTAGCTCCAACTCCGAAGTAGGGATATTGAGTCGCTGTAACTGGAGACACTTCCTGCACACTGGAAGTGTCCCTGACTTCCCACATCACACAGGAGGAGCATTCCACTTGGTCCAGCTGCCCTACCATGCCTTACCCTTAAATTACTGCCTTTCCTTTAACTTCCTCTAGTTTTCAAGAACATTAAGGACAAAATAAATAGTTACCAGGTACTACCTACCAAGGCCGCCACTTTTCTTCCAGTGAAGTCTCTCTCTCTCACCAAACTCCAACTAAAGCATTCTAAATGTAGCCCATCGCAGTACTCCAATATAAGGTAGTCACCGAGAAACCCAATAGGGAATTCCAAAGAAACTTCTTCACCCAAAGATGAGATTGTGGACCTCATTGCCACAGGGAGTGATTGAAGAAAATCACAAAGATGCATTTAAGTGTAAGTTAGTCAAATATGAGTGAGGAGAATAGAGTGTTACAATAATAGATTTGGATGAGGAAAGATGGGACAAGGCTTGAGTGGAGTTTTAACACTGGCATCGACTGATTGGGCCAAATGGCCTGTTTTTGTGCTGTATGTCCAGTGCAAGTACAAGAATCAGTATATGTGGGGCCACTTTCTCTAACTCCTCTTGCCTCCTGATAGACAGACACACAGTCCTCCTCCTGCAATGTCCTTTACTGTGAGGGTCTGTGATCTGGAGAAAGCCATGCAACTATTCCTCCATCTCCCTTGTATTGGAGGGTCTCTAACTCACTTCAGCTCAAAGACTCTGAGCTGCAGTGCCTCAGGCAAGAGACACTTCCTACAGGTGCAGTCATCTGGGACAGTCTGATTACTCCCACATTCCCATGTTCTATTATTCTGATACACCTCCGGTGTTGCCAATTTAAATTTTTAATCGATTGTTAGCAGTCATTGATTCCTAGAGCTGATAGAATCAGTTTACCTGCCACATCACGGGCACAAAATGCACCCAGCAGCAAAACTCCAATCAGCATCATGTCTGCAGTGAAGTTCCTTTCCTCAAACCTGAAATACAAAAAAGGTTCAACATTAACATCAAGGTTTCCAATTAGTGGTGGGAATTTCCTGCTCCCATTCCTACCTCTCTCTTTCCCAGTTGTTGGATGTGATGAGGCTTCCACTGTGACTGCAAATATATAGAGCAGACTGAAGACTGATGGAACCATTGAAATCAAACCTAATTGGCTGGACCATTAATGATGTCAAAGTTATTGTTGACCAATCAGTGGCTGACAGCCAACAGGAGGGGTTGGAAGATATTCAAATATTTCATGTGCCACACCTGAGATTGTATAATGTGGCACTGTAACTGCTCAGAGAGATATGGAAACCACAGTCACTGTTCCTGATCCCATTAATCAAAATGTAAATGAACATGTTTAAGAAATTAGCATTTAATGAATATTATCAATGAGAACATTTAGGATTTGGTTATTACTATAATGAGATGAAGACCCCAGAATTAATACTGACAAAACACGAGAGTTTATACCAGGCAATCAAATTCCTTTTGGAATAAATTTGAACCCCATTTATTTCCCCCATTTCTCACCATAGCAGTAGGTCTCCTTTATGCACTGGTGGCAATGTAAATATAACCCATTTGTAAAGAATTGTATAGTAGATTCATGACAAAGGACAGAGCAGCTAGAGTCAAGGAAAAAGTAGTAGAACAGATAGCAAGCTGACTTGAAAACAGAGAGTGGAGTCTTAGGCTGCTTGCTCAGACTGGCAAAAGGTGAAAAGTGATATTGCACAACGAGAGGTGTTGGGGACCACTGTTGTTCACTTTTTGCATCTACAATTTGGACCCTGAAATGGGAAGCACAACTTAAAAATTTGCGAACTAAATCAAGTTGAGGCATATATTTAATTTTAGAGGAGGACTGTGAGAAGGCAGAAAAAGACATTAATGGACTTACAGAATAGATGTGTAATTGACCTGGAAACTTTAATCCAGACTAAGTGCGAGGTGGTAAAAGCTGACAGGAAGAATAAGGAGGTGACATACTCCTTAGAAAATAATTGTTTGAATGGAATAGAGGAGCAAAAGGATCTGGGGACTTATACACAAATCACTAAAAGTAGCAATATAATCTTTTAAGATCATGAAAAAGAGCAAACCAGGCATTTTGTTTTATTTCTAGAGGGAAAGAATTGAAAACCGGACAAGATGGGCTGGATTTTTCCATTCTGACTCGGGGCTGAATTGTGGAAGGCAGGGTTTAAAAATGGCAGGAGGGACACGATCCTGGGATATCAGGGGTGATGGGTGTGTGAAGAGGGCTGAAGGAAGTGAGGGGAGAGTTTGTGGGTACGGGGCTTTGAGAGGGGTGGAGGGTTATGTGGGTTAGGGGACCTTACACTCAAATCCAGAACTGGGCCGATGTCTCAGGAATGGAGATGGATTTTTAACCTGACCACCTCAATGTCGGTCTGTCTCCATTTCCACCTTGGGCCTGCTGAGGGAGACAGTAGGCCTGACTCTAGCCCATCCCAACTTGCCTCCATGAACAGAGCGTAAGCAGGGACTGCCGCTCAGGTAGCAGGCTAGTGATATCGGGAAATCTCCCGACTCCCAATTCCCGCCTCGAAGATGAAAATCTGGCTCAATATGTTAAACTTGAATAGAATCTAGGTTAGACCACACTTGAAGAATTGTGAGTAGTTCTGGTCTCTGTGTGGTTGCATGGTAAGAATGGCAGGCATGTTCCGATTACATTACTGACAACCAGTGATGTTGTTTAAACCAGGTGCCCTGTTCCTGCAGGACGGGTGACTAGCCAATGTCCAATTCCAGATGAGTTTCAACGATGGGGTGGTGATGGTGGGTAGGAACCAATTTGGAATGCGGCACAAATACTGCCACAATCTTAAATCTCTGCGCCCACCTGTACCCTCGAAACCTGGTGGGGATTGGGGTTAAACAAGACCCTGTGATTCAAACACAGGCATCTCCATGAGACGGCCACATCGCCCAGTCAAACAGGAGACTTACAGACCATGTGTTCACAAAGGTCTGTTGGTAAAATTCTCTGGATTCTCCCTCGAGAAGATATTCCAGGTTAAAAGGGAACAGCATTAAACAGATCTAGCAAAAGAATTGACAAGGAAGTTGTCATTTATTTGTATTCAGCAGAGAATGTGCAGTAGTCAAAATATTTCTTCTTTAAGGGCTGCCAGACTTTGGTCACAGAATGGACACTATTGTACTCAAATTGGTTGCTCCTTCATCACAAGAAAATGAATTACACAGAAATGTTTTCAGTGCAGTTTCTTGAAACAACATATTCTGGCACCATAAAGAGAACAGGCTATACTACACCTGGTGTTGTCCAATGAGGTAGGATGAATTAATTATCTCATAGCAGTGAGTATAATATGAGTGAATTTTACTTTTGGTTTGAGGGAGAATAGAGTGGGGTCTAAGACTAATATTTTAAACTTATATAAGCGCAATTCTGAGGGCATGAAAGCAAAGCTAACGAAAGTGAAATGGTGTCATGAAGAGTTTAATGTTATTGAATTTTTTTTTAAATAGAGTTTAGTGGTGGCTGTGTCTACGTATGTGTATGTTTTTGTGCCTTAATTGGTTTAAAGCCAGCTAGTCTAGAGGCTTTGATGTATAGAAAGAAGTGGGTTTAAAATGGCAATTATATAAACATGGGAAGTTCAGAAGCATAGGTGTCAAGGGGGCAATTTGCATTTTAAATAAAGCATTCAAAAGAATGGGTGAAATCTTGCACCTAGCTCGAAGACGCCAAGCAATGTGTTTATTTTTTCCAACTTACTAATGAAATTGGTGGAATGAAAGGGTATTATTGTTAGAAGATGTAACGTTTAAAGCAGAGTGAAACAATGGAAAATTTACATTCAAAGGAATAGCAAGGTATAAACAGAAAGGAGTTTGTATATGTGTAAGGCAGAGGCATTCAAGATCTAACCAGCCTGTACGCCTCTACTTTGTCTGCAATGAGCCAATTCCAGAGTAGAACCCAGTTGGGAGATGTTTAGATTAGTACAAGTTCTTCCAAAGTTTGAGGAAAGGAATGATGAAGCATTCTTTATTTCATTTGAGAAGATAGCTAAACAAATGAAATGGCCAGAGGAAAACTGGATATTATTGTTACAGTATAAGTTGGTGGGTAGAGTGCATGAGGTATATGCTTCGCTGTCTGAAGAAGTATCGGTGAATTATGATATGGTGAAAAAGGCTATTTTGAGTGCTTATGAGTTGATCCATAAATCTTATAGACAGCAATTTAGGAATATGAGAAAACAGCCTGGGCAAACTTATATTGAATTTGAGAGAGTAAAACAAAGTAATTTTGGCTGGTGGATATGGGCATTAAAATAGAGACAACATATGCAGCTGTTAGGGAAGCAGTTCTTTTGGAAGAATTTAAAGATTTAATTCCTTTGGTAGGAGAACTCATGTGGAACATCAGAGGGTTGATTCTGTAAGGCAAGCAGCAGAGGTAACTGTTGATTTTGAGCCAAATCCATAGAGCTGAACCATTTTTCATCACCCTCTTAGCTCCAAAAAGGGTAACAAGTGGAAAGGTGAAAGGAAAGTGGGTAGTCAGGGAAGAGAAGGAATAGCTGGAAATTACCAGGAAGTTTTTTTTTCAGAATAAAAAGGAAGGTGCTGAGGATAGAAGTGATATTTGGAAATTGCCGTGTCTTCATTGTACTAAAGTGAGGCACACAAAGTCACTGTGTTGGAAATTGCAGGGAAAATCTGTTAGAATTATTGGGGTGCAGGAAAGTTCTTGAAGTAAAAGTACTGTGGGTTCTGAGGTTCAGGAACAGGAGAAACCAGTGTTTTGTGTAAAAGAAAAACAGGGAGAATCAGTGCTGGGTAAAGAAGTGGGAATGTGTTCACAGTATACTCAAGAGAGTTGTGAGGAACAGGTGGCAGAACTGTTTAAAGATTTTGTGTGTGAAAGGAAAGTCTTTCCATGTGTGCAGGGTGGAGTAGGTAAAGATGTTAAAATTTTAACAGACACGGCGGCTAGTCAATCCTTAATATTGTGGGATAGTGATATTTGTTGATCAGATGGAGTGTTGCAGGCACAGGTGATAATAAGTAGGGTTCACAGAAATGCTAAACCTATTCCACTGTGGAAGGTAAATTTAAAGATTAAGTGGAAAACTGGTGAAGTGAATGTTGGGTGGTGGACATTATTGTTACAGTCTAAGTTGGTGCCCATTTCAGGGGTTCAATTTATTCTGGGTAATGATGTAGCAGACCACAAATGTGGGTGATGTCTATGGTAGTTGAGCAGCCTGTAGAAGTGGTTTCAACAGAGGTGTTACATAAAGAGCATCCTGGATTCTTTCCAGTTTGTGTGGTACTGAGATCACAGGCTCATAGTTTGAAACAAGAAAAACAAGAAGAGCAGGCTGTTCAAAGGAAGAGGAAGGTGTTATAACCCAAATTAGCTGGCACTGTGTTTGATAACATTGTTCAGGAAGAAAGATTACTGGACAATTCAGCTGAATTGTTTAACTCAAGGAGTTTAGTGGAGATACAGATCCAGAATTTAAAATTAAAACAGTTCTATCAGGCAGCATACTAAGTAACAGAGGCAAAATGTATTCCAGTATGTTATTACCTTAAGGGTGGGACATTTCAATGAGAAAGTGGAGACAGGATCATGTCTCAGAAAATAAAAGCTGGAGGGAGGTACATCAGGTTGTTATCCCATTAGGGTATAGAAATGAGATTCCGAGGATTGCTCATGAAATTCCAAGGGGGGGACATTTAGGAATGAGTAAGACACAGGCAAAAGTACAGAAACATTTTTATTGGCCAGGATTGCATAGGGATGTAGTCAAATTCTGTAGAACATGTTACACATGTCAGGTGATAGGGAAACCACAAGCAGTGATTAAGCCAGCACATTTAATCCCAACACCAGCACTTGAAAAAGCTTTTACCAGGGTCATGATTGATTGTGTAGGACCCCTTCCTAAGGCTAAAAGAGGAAATCAGTGCTTTCCGACAATAATGCATGTGTCTACCAGGTTTTCTGAAGCAATACCTGAAAGAAATATTACAACTAAGAAGATTGTAGAAGAACTAACTCATTTTTTTTACAAGAAATGGTTTACCTAAGGAAACTGAATCAGATCAGGGTTCAAATTTTACGTCATCGATGTTTAAGGAAGTGATGAACAGTTTGGGGATAAAACAATTTAAGTTAACAGATTATCTTCTGCAGTCACAAGGGGCTTTGGAAAAATGGCATCAAACTTTAAAAACTATGATGAGAGCATACGATTAGATTTATCCACAGGATTGGGAAAGGGGGAATTCCATTCTTGTTATTTGCTTTAGCGACACTCCTAATGCATCAACTGGTTTTAGTCCTTTTGAACTAGTTTATGTTCATGAGGAAAGGGGACCACTGAAATTGATATATCAAAAATTGTTGGTTCAAAATCCAGAAACTACTCTCCTAGATTATGTATCAAACTTCAGAGAGAGATTGGACAGAGCATGTGAGTTGGCTCGGGAACATTTAAAGATATCTCAGCAAGTGATGAAACTGAAGGCAGATAAGAAAGCTAAAGCTCACAATTGTATTGCTGGAGAGAAAGTGCTAGTTCTGCCACTGGCATAGAAATTGAGCACCACAGTCACTTTCACAGCTGCTGGCCGGTCCCTTTGTTGCCAAGTAGTGCAGTAAGTGGCAGATGTGAGCAACAAGGTCCCTAGACATGCGCAGTTGTTGGCGACACTGGTTCTCGCTCATAGGTTCTCAACTATAGACCTTGGGTGTCACTAAGCATCAACCAGCCACGGCTCACATTCACTCCTGGGCAGCGTGTGTGGGAGCCCCTGCTGCCCCTTCTCACGAGGTTGCTGATCCTGCCGTTACACAGCCAGGAGCCTCAGTCACTCTTTCCTCAGTCTCCTACAGTCTCTGTAGGCCGTCAAGCATACAGCTAGGTCACCATGATCCATGATCCTGACGTGGTCCTACTGCAGCAAGAAAGGGAGAGAGAGACGTGATTGGCACGGCTGTGCTTAGCACTTTACCTGGCCCTGTATGTGCTGCCCTTTAACGCTTCCCAGAAAGTGCTGGTCACCACTCGGATTGCCAGAGATGAGTGCACTGCATATCAGCCCTGTCAACCTGCAACATGGGGGCACTGGTCCAAACCAGGATGCTGAGGTTGCACAGGGTGTGAGCGCCTTCAGCAGTGACTGCTGCATGGCCAGCGTTGGCGAGGAGATTGTACAACGTGTGCAGACCAACCGCTCTGCATTCCAATAAAGTGGTGGCAGACTCGAAGCCTGTGCCAGGGGGTGGGGGTCTGGAGCCGGTAAGGTATAGGGTGCTTAGTGACCCTTTGGTGCCACCGTGTTGCTTGTATGTGTGGGCAGGCTAGGAGCCTGATTCCAGTTATAGCATTGTGGCTGCGCCTGATCTGTCGCAGTTGCAAAGGCATGGTCAGTTTATACATGTGTCCCTAATGTGTGGCCACTTCCCTCGCTTACCATGACCCCCACCTCAACTGCCTGTGGGCAGGATGCAGCACCAGGACAGCACTTGAACATCACCCCGACCCCCCCACCCCGCCATAGACAATGGTCGCCTCCTAGGCTGGCCAGCATCTGCTCCCGGACAACTCCCAACCCACCCCCAGCAGTTACCTCCAAGGCTGGCCAGCACTTGCCCCCAGACATTTCCCCCCACCTCAGCAGTCGCCCCCAGGGCCAGACATCAGTTGCCCCAGCCCCCTGGTGCTCCTGAGGCCTGTAAACAACAGGCGAGCTGTGGAGAATGCTGATGCTCACTCACTTCAGTTTCCCCAAAGCGAAGGCTACCAAGTGCATGTCGCCTGTGTGCTGTTATGAAACACGTCAGCGTACCTTCTCACCAATGTTGGCAGACCTTATGATGTGGTTCCAAGAGCCGGGCAGGATCGCCTTTTAATTAGATGTTGATGTATTATAATTAGATGACGTCGCAGATGACTAAAGTGCACCTGTACAGGTGTTGCAGCAGACACTCGCACCCTCCACCAGCCCAGAGACACACACCTCGGTGGATATTCTAGTGTCGGAAGGGTCTCACAATCTGGTCGTCATTGCACAGATGTGTCGCGTGTTCCATGTAGATGACAGAGTCCGGGATTATATTTTCCAAGAAGACCTTCAGAACTCCATGAGTTTTCTCGTAAATGAGGCCGGAGATATGTTTAATGCCTCCACATCAAGAGATGCGGCAAATGGTTGGTTTTATGATTCCCTGGATATTATCTCGGAGGACTTTCCAGTGCCGTTTAGCACTACCTTTACTGCTTACTTTATCGGCTTTGCCTCTACCGGACGTCATAACTGGAGACAAAGCCTTTTAATGGCTTTCCAACTGATGGTGGGCAGTCAGCAAGAGGCTCGGAACATCAGGCAGAATGTCGGAGGCCCTCAACATGGTCTTACATGAGGCAGAGGAGGCCGCCCGCCTGCTGTCTGATGAAGCGGTGCCAACCTCTGAACACATGGAGGTCTCCATGGGGAGGGTGGCGGACTCCATGGAGAAACTGGTCCTACCTCTACACAACCCTTTGAAGATCTTTTCACACTTCTATACCCCTCGTGCCCCTTAACACCTCTGAAACCTCCCCCATGCCCTTTCACATGTCTACACCACCACCCCATTCCCCTTCACACCTCTGCACCACCTCCCATGCCCCTTCACACCTCTGCACCACCCCTCATGCCCCTTCACACTTCCAAAAGCTCCCCATGGCTCTTCACACCTGAAAACCACCCACCGCCCACAATCCAACATGACACCTCCACCATCCTGCTCCGGACCAGCACACCCATTGCAAAATAGCCAAACTCTTGGTGAATCTCTCTCATTCCACTAACACCCCCGAAACTCCTCCGCCCTCCTCTAGGCCTGCACACCCGCCCCACATCTTCATTCCTCTCCTGGCCCTCCTTTGCTTGCCTAGAGCCTCCACTGACCCTCGCTGCCCAACAGTGCCTCCTGTAGCCTTCCAGCTGCAGCTTGAAGATCCGAACCCTGGGAGAGGTTGCTGCTGGAAGATTGAGCCCCCAGAGAAGTTGCTGATTGAAGAACCAATCCCTGGGAGAAGCTGCTGCACTGAGAACAACCACCTTCTGGATGCTGCTACACAGAGAAGATCCACATGGTTGATGGTCCACCTGCCCACTAGGTTAACATAACCATCCTCCTCCCACATCTCTTCACTGTCATCCAGCTGGGTGGGACCGCACTCACCAGGACAAAATAAAACATCATAATAATCGGGCAAAAGAAGGTTGTGATTAAAGCGGACAGAATTTCAGAAAAGCGTGTGAAAGTGGCTACGGCGACATTTTTCGCAGGCACTATTGGAAAAAGGTCAAAGAGATATAGTCAAAATGTCCACAAAATTCCTCAGTTTGAATTGGGAAGCAGCTGGCCTAGTATCTGAACTCAAAATTTTTAAACAAACAGATTTAATTTTCTTTTAGAATTTTTAAGAATAGAGAGCTATGATTTCTTGATTCAGGAGTGCCTGAACCAGACAAGTAAGCCATGAAAATTCGACTAGCAATTGGGAATGAAGGTCCACACGGGCTGAACACGCCAGGATTCCACAGGGGACGAGCTAAAGGAGCCCCAAAAGATATGGGCTACATTGGAAGACCGGTTCAGAATCAGGTTAAACTTCCATATTCATCGACTTGAGTTCATTTCATTTCGACAGCAGCCAAACAAGAAAGGGTACGTACTGTGATTTTTCAAATGCATAGCTAGCAGACCCAATTATTGAGGAGGTGATCATATCCTCTCCCATGGGAGCGTTCCAGAGAGATCTGCCAGGCAATCCTGAAATGAATAGCACTGAAGAGCTCCTCAAGGATGGACATAAGTGTGATGCAATCCTCACAGGTTGACAAAGCTTACAGGCCACAAGCCAACCCCAATTGTTGACGCACATACTAGAATACTTAAACCTAGCAAGACATGTGGAAGGTGTAGCCTTCTGAATGCACCAAGAAGCTGTCTAGCTTTCCACCAATTCTGTAAGGCACATGGCAGAAAGGGCCATTGGCAGCAGCAGTGCACTAGAGTAAAGGCTGATGCAGCTACAGAGCTGTGCACTGATCCAAACAGACCATATACAACAGGTACCTTCCAGCAATAACAATGACCCTCTGGTACCCTGTCAGAAACATATTCATGAGGTGATGGACAATCCAGAAAATGACAATGATGTGCATGATGAGATGAAGAGCAGTGAATACATGTTTCACACCCTCAATCTCGTGGAAAACATAAAAACCGTCAGACCAGCTGAAGCATTTGCCAAGGTTCAAATTCTCTGCCCCAAGAAAATTGGTAACTATTTGTTATTGACCAAGGTTGACACAGGGGCAAGTTTCAACATCCTATCCCTGCTAATTCTAAAAGACATGTGTCCACAGATGTGGAGGGCATGGCGAAACCTACCACTGCGTAACTTTTGACCTATAACGGTTCACAATTTCCATGTGCAGGATCCATAGTCCTGGAGTGCAAGCACAGACAATCTCCTGGGTGTCACAGATATTCTGCTTGGAATCCATGGAATCAGTCAGACCTCACACAGCAGATCAACATCAGAAACTGCTCCTATTATCTCAGTTCATAATTTAAGATTGAAATATCCAGTGTATTTCCAGAAAATTGGTAATTTGAAGGGAGCTGCAAACTTACACTTCCAGCAGAGAGAAAGTCCGTCTATTTATTTGCACAAAGCAAATGCCAACAGCTACAAGAAGAAATGTGAAAGATTCCACATTCCAGAAACTCATTGAAGAATGGCCTGATTCAATTCAGCATGTCCACGAACACGTGAGATGAGCTAGGCTTTTCCCAGGGAGTCATTTTTAAAGGCAGGCAGCTCATCACACTGGAATCTGTGCAACCTGATATTCTTCAACAACTTCATCACTCGCACATAGGCATAGATCAGACAAAAAGGCTCACAAGAGGGACAGTCTATGGGCTGGGTATGAACAATGATATTGAAGTCATCATAAAAAATGTCAGATGTGTCAAGAGTATCTGCCCAGTCAGCAAAATGCAGCAATGATTCCACATGAACTTCCTGCCCATCCTTGGTCCAAAATCGCATCCGACCTCTTCCATGTCCATGGCACTGACTTCATCGTCATCGTTGACTGCTTTACCAAGTACCGCATTATTCGACATTTGAACAATATGTTAAGCACAATTATCATGCACACTCTAAGTGTTATTTTCAGTTTATTTGGTGTGCCTAGAGAGATCGTTATGGACAACAATCCGCAATGTAGGATCGGAACCCCACAAAGTGGGAAAATTATAGAATATGGAAATCCCAAAAACCCATGGATACAAGGACTGTAAAATAAAAGCCAAACCTCAGAGGCAGGCTGTGCAGTAAGGAGTTAATTCTAAACATTGCAACAAGAACTGACCCAATTAAGAGAGTGGAAAGGAGAGCATTATCACAACAATGATGCAAAGGACTGCTTCTGTCTGATGTAATTAAAGGACTGAATCATATACAATGGTACAGGGGAGCTGCCATCACATAACCCAGTCAAGAAAATGCAAATTCCATGATCAATTTGGCTCCAGACAATGACTATTATGCAGCACCATTCACTCCTATCAAGGAAGGAGGAAAAGCTTTGTCATGCCCATCACCTTTGAAGCCAGAAATCACTCACCATGGGGTTGGGTCCCTTGTTTCCTGTTGTGCAAATAACATGAGAGCTGGGTATATCTACAGCCCTGTCTAGATCAGGGCACAGAATAAACTAAAGGATGACAAGGCACTAAATACTGGATGATTCCGCAGGGTGGCAACAGGAGATGCGTCTGTGATATTTGTGATACGCATTATGATAAAAAGAAGAGCATATCAGGGTGTCTGGTGCAGTGGAAAGGAGGGTCAGGGCTGGCCACATTAGCTCAGGGCCTCCAATCAACACTGGATGGACCAGCAGTGTCGGGGATTGGAAGTGGTTTTGGAAATTTTAATGATAACTGTCTGAGTTTTGATAAGGTTTTGGGTGAAGGTGTAATGTTTTTGCCAGTAATTTGTAAGTGTTTTTTTTCAGCCAAATCATCATGATATTGGTCTGAAGATTTTCAAAGGGTTTCAGGGCAAGACGTAGTTTTTTGCCTGTATTTTGTAAGATTTAACCTGGGTCATGGTGAATTTGGGTTGGGTTAACTGGGAATTGGGGTGTCAATTTCAGCCAATTGTAGGAGGTTTTGTGCTGAGGACCGGTTGTTTTAATTTTGGGGATTTTCTTCTGCTACTTTAACTAAGCATAGAAGGATCTGTATTCGGGTATTAGTGGGTTGAATAAAACATCAAAATCTCGGTTAAGCCAAACACTGTGTCTGTGTAATTTTGTTCTTTATAAGTCCTAAAGTCCAAGACAAATTGAAAAGGTTGGCTGGGTGGGGGTGGTTGGGGTGGGGGGGGTGGGGGGGGGGGGGTGCGGTGGGTGGATGTGGGGGGCAACTGGAACCCCTGCAGCAATTTGTTGGTAAACCATTTCAAGATATGTGTGAGAATTGGAATATCGATCACTCTAATTCTTATCCTCATTTCCCTAGATCTAACGGCCAAGCTAAATGAATGATTAGCTCGATGAGATCCCTAATTCTCAAACCTCAACAGAGCAAGCAAGATCCACACATTTTTAAAAATGTATTCATGGGATGTGGGCAAGAATGGCTTGGTCAGCATTTATTGCCCATCCCTAACAGCCCTTGAGAAGGGCACATTGCAATGTTACATCTGAGAGTAGCATCTTTAAGTGCAACTTTTCTGTCATTGGCAGACCTCATGTTTGGTAGGCCAACGTGTACCAATTTACCTGCTCTTACATACTCAACTCTCTCAGAAACCAGAGAGCAACTTTTCAAACTCCAAGAGAACACGACCAACATGCACAACAAAAATGCACGTACAGAGTTGCCAAATTTAGAGTCGGGACAAGAATTTCGCATCCAGGATCCCACAGAAGGTACTAGGCAACCTTCCGAGGTAGCAAGGATTTGTTTTGAACTAAAACCCCGTGAAGTTGTTACATATAAATGTACAAAAGTGAGGCATAATCGCGGACAAATCAAGTCCATTCCAGCTCCTCAACATCTATACTGTCCGATTGCATTGAGGGCAAGATTCCAAGTGCAACCAGGAACAACATCACAAAATCACAGAAGCAGTGCAGAAAAGGCCCTTCAGCCCATCGAGTCTGCACCGACACGTGAGAAACACATGACCTACTTACCTAATCCCATTTACCAGCACTTGGACCATAACCTTGAATGTTATGACGTGCCAAGTACTCATCCAGGTTCTTTTTAAAGGATGTGAGGCAACCTGCCTCCACCACCCTCCCAGGCAGCGCATTCCAGACCACCACCTCCCTCTGGGTAAAAAGTTTTTCCTCACATCCCCCTAAACCTTCTGCCCCTCAACTTGAACTTATGTCCCCTCATGACTGACCCTTCAACTAAGGGTAACAGCTGCTCCCTATCCACCCTGTCCATGCTCCTCATAATCTTGTGCACCTCGATCAGGTCACCCCTCAGTCTTCTCTGCTCCAATGAAAACAACCCAAGTCTATCCAACCTCTCTTCATAACTTAAATGTTTCATCCCAGGTGAATCTCCTCTGCACCCACTCCAGTGCAATCACATCCTTCCAATAATGTGGTGACCAGAACTGCACACAGTATTCCATCTGTAGCCTCACCAAGGTTCTATACAACTCCAACATGACCTCCCTACTTTTGTAATCTATGCCTCGATTGATAAAGGCAAGTGGCACATATGCCTTTTTCACCACCCCACTAACATGACCCTCCACCTTCAGAGATCTATGGACACACACACCAAGGCCCCTTTGTTCCTCCACGAATGACAATCCCACAGATCTCCATGGGGAATTACAGATACCTCCAGATCAGGTTATCATTACAAGATCTGGGTGTACCAGTAATTCACTTCAATGCTTTAGAGACTCATAGGTTCATCAGTTATATATACACTTATGTAATGGTAACTAAGCATGAACATATATTATAAATCATTATACTTGCTTAGAAGGGGGGTAAGTTTCTTGAAAAGGAAAGGGGATGTTGTAATATGCCTTTAATGGATAGCTGCATGACCTCACTAGCAGGGAAGTTTCTCCTGAGATCCAGTCTCAGTTTCACTTTTGTATTTGTGCAGGACGCACAAACACACAGCTCTGCTGCTGGTGTCTTCAAACATTCTATCGTTTGGAAGGAAATTTTTTTTTAAAAGATTTGAAGGACATTGAATTTTGGGCAAAACCTCCCTCCTGAGTTATTTTTCAAACTCTGCAAGATTAATTCGGAGCTGTGAAAATGCCATTCTTCATGGAACCACAGGTCAACAGATCGTTGTCCAGTGGGAACAACTGGAGAAGGAAGAGATGCTTTGTTTATCTAAGTTAACTAAGAGCTGCTGTTGCCAGGCTAAAGAGTCTTGTTGATTGGTTGAGGATGCCTGGCCTGAGAGAAGTTTTCTCTGAACATTTCATTTCTTGAAACTCTCAGTCAGAGAGTGTGTGTGTGCCTTAGAAGCAGGCTGCAAGAAGAAGATGAAGACTCTCTCTTTGTCTCTGCCCCACCTTTGTGTGTCATGCAGCCTGGAGTGAGTTGAATTTTCATCTGAAATGTCTCATCAGAATAATTCATCTGTTTTTTTTGGAAAGCCCGCTAATTTGTGGTAAGTAAGTGTCATCAAGGACAGGTCCATCAAAAATCTATCTGAAAGGACTTGCAAATCTATTGTGACCAGAATTCTGTTGCATCAACAGTGTTGAGATCGTTTTGAATGATATCCTTTTAGACATGTTCTCATACTCCAGTTTCTACAGGAGCCTGTGTTTGTTTTGTCCTATTTTGTGTTTGTGTGTGAGTGCTTGAATATCTATTTTCATTGAAAAAGAGGGAAAATTGTTGTACTTCTAAATTACAACTTGTCTGTTAACCAGTTTTATAACTTGCTTTTAAAAAGAAGTCTGTTTTATAATAAATCAATTTGTTTTGTGTTTACGGAAAGAAACCTGGTTAGAGTCCTTTTATGCTGGGAATAGCCGTATCAAAGGTAAACAATTTGACAGTTTTGTGGGTGAATTAAACAGTTAAACTTTGTTATGACCTGTGGAGAAGTGGGGCTAGAATTGACTGCATAATCTCCTGTCACGGTCTCTAACACTGTTCTTATGTGCCTTGTCTTAATATGTGAAACCACAACGTGTTTTCGCAATCCCTTATGAAAGATTAGTGCCTTCATATCTTTATGACAAGGCAGGCTCCCTGTCAAACATTGTTTTGATTTTAAAATTCACACCCTTGCTTTCAAATCCCTCCAGGGCCTTGCTCCTCCTAATCTCCACCAAGCCTACAACACTCCAAGACATCTGCACTCTTCTAATTCCAGCATTTTGAGGATCCCCAATTATAATCATTTAGCAATGGTGGCTGTGCATCCATCTAAGCATTATGCTCTGGGATACCCTCCCTGCACCTCTCCACCTCTCCTTCTTCCTTTAAAACACTCCTTAAAACCTCCTCCTCCTTCAGCTACATTGCACATTCTGCAAATCTGAAATGAAAACAGAAAATGCTGGAAAACCCCAGCAGGTTTGGCAACATCTGTGGAGAGGGAAAAAGACTTAATGTTTCGACTCCGTATGACTCTTTTTCAGAGCTAAATAAAGGTAGAGAAGTGATGGATTTTAGAGAATTTAACAGGAGGTGGAGCAGGTGGAGAAAAATAGGTCAGCAATCAGTGGCAGCTCAGGAGAGGTTTGACAAAGTTGTCAAGGACACAAGAAAAAAGGATTGTTAATGGTAGTGTTAAAGACAAAGAAGGTGCAGATAGTGGCATAAAGATAAGACAGCAGAATGTGTTAATAGCAGAACAAGGGTCAGCCTCTGCGAAAGCAAAACATAAGGACAAGTGACAAATGGCCCTGTAAGCAGGGGGTTTGTAGAAAGAGAAAAATTGGATTAAAAAGTGGTCAGAGTGGAGGACAGAGTTCATGGCCTGAAGTTGTTGAACTAAATGCTAAGTCCAGAAGGCTGTAAATTGCCTGATCGGAAGATGTTCCTTCAGTTTGTGTTGGGCTTCACTGGAACATTGCAGCAGGCCAAGGACAGAGATGTGGGCATGGGAGCAAGATGGTGAGTTGATGTGGCAAGTGACAGGAAAGTCTGGGTCATCTTTGCAGACTGAGCGAAGGTGGTCCGCAAAGCAGTCACCCAGTCTTTGTTTCACCCCAGTGCAGAGGAGGCCACATTGGGAACAGCGAATACAGTGGACCAAATTGAAGGAGGTCCAAGTGAAGTGCTGCTTCAGCGAAAGGTGTGTTTTGGGCCTTGAATGGTGAGGAGGGAGGAGGTAAAGGGGCAGGTGTTGCACCTTCTGCAAATGCATGGGAGGGGGTGAGGAGTTGGAGGTGATGGAGGAGTGGACCAGGGTGTCACAGAGGGAACAGTCCCTGCTGATGTATCAGATTGGTCCCACTGCCCTGCCCATTCCCCATATCCTTGTACATTTTTCCTCTTCAAGTATTTATTCAATATCTTTGGAAAATTATTAGTAAACATGCTTTCATCACTCTGGTCGGCATTACATGCCAGATAATAGCAGCTCATCGTGTGAAATAATTGTGTCTCATTGCTTCTCTGGGTCTTTTGCCAATTATTTTAAATTGTGTTCTTTCCTTACTTGCTTGTTCAAAGTCCTTTGAATATTTCAACAAAATCTCGTCTTAGCCTATGCTGCGCTCAAGAAGAAAAATCTCAGCTTCTCTATTAACTTTACATGACAGAAGTCCCTCATTCCTGGTACCATTCTAGTAAATCTCCATGTCTGGAGGAGGGAGGAATTGACAGCCTGGGTGTCTCAAAGTATGTTTACAAGGATCAAGATGGGCATTCTGACTCCCGCTGGCCAACAAGGAATCTATTAAACCGTTAACTGTTCTCTGCTGCATTTTCCATGCCAATACCTCTACCAATCAGGATCTGCTTACCAACCAATCAGCACTCTCTTCTCATGCAGTATAAATTGTTGTTTTCTTTACTGTTGGCTTAGCATTTTCTTTACTGTTGGTCCTGATAAGTGCAAGACAGAAAGCTTCAATAACGTCTCTTTTTTCAGTAATGCTCATGTTCTGCATTGCCAAATGACTATTTGAATCTAGATAAGCTTAAAACTAACATTGACTGCGTCTCCCATGCCTAGGGCCCCCACTGCTCCCAGCTTTTAAAGGCGCATTTGCCACTGCATTTGTCCATGTTGATATCAGTGGGCATATTCCAATTATATTGATGGGGGCTAATGATACTGATTAAACTAAGCCGTTGTTCCTGTGGGAAGGTTGGCCATGTGGTGCCTAATTTCAGGTGAACTATAATGTTGAGCAGGTCGTGGGGCAGGTGAGAGCCAATCCGGAATGCTGCACGAAAAAATGCCACCAGATTAAATCTCTGTGCCCACCTGTACCCTTGGCACCTGGTGGAGACAGAGCTGAAACAATCCCCTCTGTATTTCAAACATATGAGCTTCATGAGACAGCCACATCACCCAGTGAAAGAGGGGACCTGCAGCCTATGTGTTTATGAAGCTCAGCTGGCAATGTGCCCCGGATTCTCCCTTGAGAAGCTATTCCAAGTTAAAAGGGAGGGGACGTAAACAGAACTAGTAAAACAATGGATGCTGAAGTTGCCACGTATTTGTATTTGGCAGAAAACAAAGAGCATTCAAAATGTTACTCTTCTAAAGAATATCAGGTTTTGGTGACACATAGGATAACATTGTGTTCATGTTGGCTGCTCCTTTATCTCAACTAAATCTCACCTTAGCCCACACTGCTCTCAGCAAAACAATTCCAGCTTCTCTATTATCTTTAAATAACCGAAGTCCCGCATTCTAGGAAATTCCCATGTCTGGAGGGGTGAGGGTGAATCAAAAGTGTGGCAGTTTCTGACCTTTGCACATGCCCACTGATAATTAAACGGCAATTAAGCCCATTAACGGTGCAATTGTCCACGATTTTTCATGGCCCGTCCGACGTTACCTGGCAGACGAGCAAATCGGCCTCCAAAAATCAAAAAATAGCCCTCGAGAAAGTCTCAAGAGCCCTCAACAAAATAATTTTGACCACCGCCTACCCAATATGGTTGCATATCCCTCAATATGCTTGTCTAACAAATATCTATCAATATTCACCTTGTAATTTTCTGTTCAGCTCCAGCCTCAGCAGTTTTTTAAGGGAGAGAGTTCAGATTTCCATTCCCATTTGTGTGACAGAATACCTTCGGACTCGCCCTTGAATGGCCGAGATGTAATTTTATGCTTTGCCCCCTTGTACTGGACTTCTCTCACCGGAGAAAATAGTTTCTCTATCCAACTGATCATTTCTTTTATTCATCTCAAATACCTCAACTATTTCAACCATTAACTTTCTATTCAATGGAATAAAAGCCAAATTAACTTCATAATTTAATCCATTTAGCCCTGGCATCATTTTGCTGAATCTATGCTTTACCCTTATCAAGGCCAATATACTCTAACAGATGCGCATTGCCCAGAACTGAATGCAGTGTTTTTACAGGATTATAGAAGCATAATATCATAGAATGATAGAGTGCAGAAGGAGGCCATTTGGTTCAGTATGTTTGTGCCAGCCTTTCAAAAGAACAACAAAATTGGACCTGTCCCCCATATCGTTGTATATTTTTCTGCTCCACCTGGCCAAAAAGGAGTTTATGAAAGTTTAAAACTAACATTTACTGGGTCTCCAGTTCCCAGGATCCTCACTGCTCTCAGCTTTAGCTGGAGTATTTGCAATTATGGGCCCGTGTTGATAATGGCAGCAAGTTCCGATTACATTACTGGGGACCAATGATGTTGTTTACACTAGGCCCCTGTTTCTGTGAAATGGGTGGCCATGCACTGCCTAATTTCAGGTGTGTAATAGCCATGGGGCTGGGGGTGGGTGGTGGTGGTGGTGGTGGTGTTATGGGGGTTGGAATCAATCAAGTGTGGCACAAAGTACTGTCACCACCTTAAATATCCCCTGAGAAAACTTTGCAAGTTAAAAGGGAGCAGCATTAAACAGATCTAGCGAAACGATCAACAAGGGTGTTGTCACATATTTGTATTCAGCAGAAAATGTACTGCAATCAAAATATTTATTTAAAGACTATCAGGACTTGATCATTGTTCTTCTTTATCTCCATACTGGTTCTTCTATTCTTACAAGGAACTGAGTTGCACAGAAATATTTTATGAGAATGAGCTGTTATTTTTACAAAAATTATAGGTCCACTGGCATCTCAGCTGCAGTCAACTCCAAATAAAAACCTGTTCACTCAAATTCCCAAAAGTCTTGCTTAAAACTTTCCACATTCTCCCATCATGATCTCTTCACACTTTAGTGAAGAATAAGCTGTTGGCTGATCAGATTAATAAAAGAAAGACCAGCACTTTCACAACCTCCGGTATCCCAAACACTCTACAGCTATAAGATTGGAGCAAAATCAAATCATATCAATCGTCATGACAGATACCCAGACCAAAGCCTCTGGTGGAATATTGTAACTATCTAGGCTCCCTGTGAAATTCCTTTGAAGGAAGTTTTCAATGCTGTGTTCCAGGGTCTGATTACGAGCTCAGCAGTCACATGATGGGGGTGCTTTAATCTTCCATGAATGGAGAAGATGATAGCATCTGCCACCATCGGACCTGAGACAGTTGATGGTTGGGCATAGGTTGCGAGGAAGGTTCGTTGCTTCAGGCTATCCTGTGGGATGCTCCTTAAGGAATTCATTTGGTAAGTTGCAGTTCTCCCAAGAATTTCCCCATGAAGGGAAATGGAAGAAGAGCGTCAATGACTTGGTGATTTCAACAGTGGACTGCAGAATAGGAGTTCCGCTGAGCAGACAGCTCTCACTGTCAAGCCTCTGTGTGTCTGTTTGTGTCGTTCATGGAGTGAGAAAGCAGCTCCTGGAAGGAAAGCCTGAAGGATCGAGCCTTCCTCGCAATCAGTGCCCAACCATCAACTGCGATTAAACCATGGACTTGGGCAGTGGGGTAGAATAGCTGTGAAGGCTTGACTGGTGGGGAATGAAAATGACATAGCAGCTAGCAGGAAAGTGTGCACACACATGAAGGAAACTCTTCTTGTGGTTGCAGACCCTGGACGTTCAGGAGTGGCAGGTCTTCCTGTAAATATACATTTCCAATTGATCATGTACTCTGATGGCAACATGGGTGCAGTCAATGATGCTTTGCATTTGGGGAATTCCTGCAATACCCAACTGATCAGGAATCCGATGTGTTCTCCTAAAGGCCTGCCATCTCCACAAGTCCCAAAATTTCTGCAAGTATGTGGGAAGTATGGAAATGTCCTAGAGGAACACACCTGCAGGAAGTGTCACCAGCTGCAGAAGCTTGAGCTCTGGGTTTTGCAATTTGAGCAGCAGCTGGCGTCAATGCGTCTGTGAGGCAGAGAACTATGTGGATAGCAGGTTTAGGGAGGTGATCACATTGCAGGCTAGGTGTGTACAAACAAAGAGAGAATGGGTGATTGCGTGGGTAGTCTTAGAGAATCAGGCAGGTAGTGCAGGAGTCCCCTGGGTCTATCTAGTTTGCTAATCCATTTTCCATTTTGGATACGGTTGAGGGTGAAAGTTCCTCATGGGAGTGCAGCCGGAGCCAAGTCTTTGAAACCAAGAGTGTCTCAGCTGAACTGTTGGGGAGGGTTAAGAGTGGAGGAGCAATAATGATAGGGGATTCCATAGTCAGTAGATAAGTCAGGTGTTTCTGTAGCAGTTAATGTGACTCAAGGATGGTGTGTTGCCTCCTTGGTGCCAGGGTCAAGGATGTCACAGAGTGGCTGCAGGATATCCTCTAGGGAAGGGTGAACAGCCAGTGGTTGTGGTCCACATAGGAACAAACAACAAAGATAGGAATAGGGGTGAGGTCCTGGAAGCGGATTTTAGGGAGTTGGGAAGGAATTTTAAAAGCAGGACCTCAAGAGCCATAATCACAGGATTACTCCCAATGCCCAAGTGCTAGTGAGCATAGGAATAAGAGGATTGATTGATTGGGCACATGGCTGGAGAATTGGTTTATGAGGGAGGACCTCAGATATCTGAGGTGATCAGTTCTGGGTGAGGTGGGACCTGTACAAAATGGATGGGTACACCCTAACAGGACTGGGATTAATATCCTCACTGGCAGGTTTGCTCCTGCTTTTGGGGAGGGTTTAAACTAGCTTGTCAGGAGGATGGGAACCTGAGGGGTAGCTCAAATTGGAAAGAAGTAAAGCTGGTAATGGGAAGTAGAAACGTGGCAAGTGAAATTACAAGGCAGGTGAGATGAAGCTGAGCATCAACTAATAGCTCAGAATGTGGAATAATGTCAAAGACAAAGTTAAGGGCACTCTGCCTGAATGCACGAAACATTCGCAACAAGGTAGATGATTTAAAGGCACAAATAGGGGGAAATGGGTATAATCTAATTGCCATTACAGAAACATGGCTGCTGGGCGACCAAGGCTGGGAACTGAATATTTAAGGCTTTTTGACATTTAGCAAATACGGGTAAAAAGGAAAAAAGAGGTGGTGTTGCGCTGATAATAAGGGATGGCATCAGAACATTAGAGAAATGGCAGAAAATCTAAATGATTACTCTGTGTCTGTTTTCATTGAGGTGATGCAAGAAATCTCCCAGAATTAGAGATCCGATGGGCCAGGGAGAATGAAAAGTTGAATGAAATTCGTACTAGTCAAAAATTTGAATTAAAGAAACTAATGTTGCTAAATCCTTGGGACCTGATATTCCACATCCCAGTTTTGAAAGAGGTAGCTATGGAGATAGTGGATGAATTGGTGATCGTCTTCCAAAATTCTATAGGTTCTGGAACAGTTCCTGCTGATTGGATGGTGGTAGATGCCACCCCACTTTTTAAGAATGGAGGAGCTACAGACCTGTTAACCTTACATCAGTAGTAGGGAAAATGTTAGTATCTATTAGAAAGGATGTGATAAATGAACACTTGGATAATAATGTACTCATTGCGTATATTGAACGTGGAATTATGAATGGCAAATCATGTTTGTATTTTTATGAGATTTTTGAGGATGTTACCAATGATGTGCTTGGATTTTCAGAAGGCTTTTGAGAAAGCCCTCCCACAGGAGGTTGATTAGCAAAATTAAAGCACATGGGCTAGTAGGTAATATACTGGCTTAGACTAAGTATTGGCTAACAGGCAAAAAACAGAGTCGGAATAAACGGGTCATTCTCACGTTGGCAGTTTATGATTAGTGGAGGAACACAAGGATCAATACTTGGGTCCCAGCTGTTCACAATATATATCAATGATTTGCATTTGGGGACCAAGAGTAATATTTGCAAATTTGCGGATGACACAAAGCTAGATGGGACTGTGTTTTGAGGAAGATGCAAAGTGGCTTAAAGTGGATTTGAACAGACTTAGTGAATGGGCAAGAACATGGCAGATGGAATATAATGTGGAAAAATGTGAGGTTATCTACTTTGGTAGTAAGAACAGATGTGCATTTTATTTCTTAAATGTTAAGAGATTAGAAAGTGTAGATGTAGAAATGGACTTGTGTGTCCTCGTCGGTAAGTCATGGAGGCTAACCTGCAGGTACAGCTAGCAATTAGGAAGACTAATTGTACGTTAGCATTTATTGCAAGAGGATTTCAGTGCAGGAGTATCCGGGTCTTGCTTCAATGGATAGAACCTTTGTTAGACTGCACCTTCAGGACCGTCTGCAGTTTTGGTCCCCTTACCTTAGGAAAGATATTATTGTCATCAAGGGAGTGCAACAAATGCTCACCAGGCTTGTTCCCGGGATGGCAGCACTGTGCTGTAAAGAGAGATTGGGGAAACTGGGCCTGCATTCTAGAGTTGTGAAGAATGAGAGGTGGTCTCATTAAAACCTACAAAATACTGAAAGGGATACACAGCGTAGACACAGGTACGATGTATCCCCTGGCTGGGGAGTCTAGAACCAGAGGACAATTTCAAAATAAGAGGAAACCACTTAGGACCAAGATGAGGAGAACTTTTGTTACTTAGAGGATTGTGAATCTTTGGAATTCTCTACCCCAGAGGGCTGTGGAAACTCAGTCATTGAGTGAGTTTAACTTCGAGATTGACAGATTTCTAAATCTCTATGAGGATAGTATGGGGGAAAGGCATTGAAGTGGATGAACTGCCATTTCATATTGAATGGTGGAATAGGTTTGACGGGCTGAATGGCCTACTGCTCCTTTGTTCCTA